>NC_067404.1:15012868-15327243 GCF_016432865.1 Antechinus flavipes
TAACATTTCGGGCATAGTTTGAGAGTGTTTTCCAAAATAGCTGGACCAGTTGTCAGTCCCACCAACAAGGTGCCACAGCGAGCCTGTTTTCCCACAGACCCTCCAGCCGTTGTCATTTTCCATCTTCTGTCGGCTTTGCCGGTCTGATGGATATCATGTGGAACCTGGCAAAATAAGTACTTAGTAAACACCTACTCTGTGTAAGATGGGATACAGACCAAAGAAATGGAATGAACGGGATTTTCAGTACCATTCAAAGTAAAGTGTCTGGTGCTGGCCCGGTCAGAGCTTATCTGAACGGGTAGCCATGACATATTTTGGATCGGGAACCCTATGCAATCAGGGTTTTTCTTTAAGGAGATTCTTAGCCCGTGCGGATCCGTCCTCCTGAAAACTTGGCAGGCACAGGGGCAGAGCCAATCAGGCAATCAATATTTATTAAGTGACTGCCATGTACCAGACAGCGGTGTTGGTGACACAAAGGCAAAGGCATTCTAGGGAACACTCCCTGACCTTGACTTTTCTTCTGGGGGAAGCTCTGTGGAAACGATCTCCTCCCCTCTTTCTAAAGTCCCCCTTGCTGATTCGGAAAGGGCCCCGCCGCAGGAGAGGCCTGGCTCCCCTCCTCGGAGAACCCTCTATTCTGTGTTGTCCTGAGAAATTGATCTGAATTCTAGGGCCCAGTCTCATTTCTCCAGGCAACTGGTAAGTCCCCTGACCTGGCTCGATCCCCACAGTGCTCTCCTGCCCCTCTCTGCATCCTCTATGTCCAGGGTGGACCCTCCTTCTTGCCCACCCTCAGCACCATTCAAACGCCCGGCCGGATAAAGAGCCGGGGGATGGGAGGGGGCTGCTGGGAACTTGGATTTCCTCTTGTCTTCCTTTGTGTGAAGGTCTCGATGGTTTCTGCCTGGCTGCTTTCTCAGTCTCCATCTCTACACCTCTGGCCAGGCGTGCTTCCGTAGCTCCCTGGCCCTCCGTCTCTGGGCAGCTGGCTCTGTGTGAACTCTGCCTGGGAGAAGTGGGTAGGAGGCTGGCTTAGCGATCCATGGGGTCTCCTCTCCGGGCTGGGGGAGCCAGAATTCGGCAACCGTGCCCTCCTAGCCCCGCCCTGGCTCTCCCAGCAGTGGGCAAGTGCATCCCTTGGAGGCTAGGCCCACCTCCCCTCCTCTTCCTCCCCACCCTGGGAGCTTGGGGGCTCCGTGGCTATAGTGCTGCGGGCTCCTGGGAGTATGCTCTAGATGTCCTTACAAGGAGAAGTGGAGGGAGGAAGGGAGGGAGGGAGTGAGGAGGCAGGCAGGGATGGGCAGGGGGAAGGAAGGGGAAAGGAGGGAGTGCATGAGGAGGGAGGAGAAGGTCTGGGCTGAGAGAGAACAGCAAGGCTGGAGGGAAAGTTGCTGGAGAAAGGTAAGGCCGCCCCCCACCCCCACCCCCTCCCTTCCCCTAGTGGCTCCCAATAGATACACACTCACATACTCACACACTCTCACGCACGCATCGCATCACAGAGGGGCGGGTAGACAGACACTGGAGCGAGGACAGGTACACCTGACCGCCAGCCTCTCTCCCTCCCCCCTTTCTCTTTCCCTGCAGACACACCTGGATGCTCTGGAGAGCCAGGCAAGCAGGAGCCCTCTCCCTCCCAGTCACCCAGCAGCTCGGTAGTCTCCCCGCAGAGCTGCAGGTGGTCAGGCAGACACACTCACGCGGCGCACACACGCAGGGCTGGCCCTCCTCCCACCGCCCCCTCCCCTACTTTCCCAGCCTCTCTCCCCCTCGCCTGAGTGGGGTAAGGGAGCCCTGAGCCAGCGTTGCCACTGAGGTAGGTGTGATCTGTGTGTGTCTGAGAAGGGGAAGGCTGGGGGGGCAAGGGCAGGGCACAGCACTGATGCTATGTCTCCCTCCTGCTGTTGGAGCAGTCTGGAGGGGTGTGTGTGTGTGTGTGTGTGTGTGTGTGTGTGTGTGTGTCTGTGACTGTGTGACTGTGAGTGTGTGTATGACTGTGTGTGTGTGTCTGTGACTGTGTGACTGTGAGACTGTGTGTGTGTGTGACTGTGTGACTGTGAGACTGTGTGTGTAGTGGAGGACTTGTGTGGGTGGTAGATTTGAGTTGGACCGTACGCTGTGATGTGTTATGTATATGTCGTATGTCAGTCTGTGCGGACGTATGTTGGAGTATGGCACCCCAGAGCCATAAAATGTTAGGACTGGGAGGGAGCCACCCTCTCATTTTGCAGTGCATGTGTGTGTGGGGATTTCATGGCAGCATCAGACCTCCCCCACCCTGTCTCTGACCGGACTCGGGCGTCACATCTTCCAGCCGAAATGCATCCTGGCCCCAGGAGACCCTGCCTCGTCCCAAGGGGGTTCTCCCCCGGGGGTCTTCGGGGGGACTAACTGGGATGTGCTCTTCCAGTTCTGCTTCTCCACGTTGCGCCTCCAGGCCGGCCCGGCCCCTCCACTCCCCAGACATGCTGCTGGGTTCAGGCTGGAAGAAGAGGACAGAAGATATTGGCAAAATCTACGACATCAGAGAGAAACTGGGCGCGTGAGTGTCGGGAGCTGGGTTGGGGGCGACTGCTTTGGCCTTTCTGACCCTTTCTCCCAGAGAGCGTTTGGACACGGTCCCAACCTTTGCACAGATGTTCCGCCTCCCTCCCCCAGTGACTCAGTCCGGGGGCATTTCCACAGCCCCTCCTGTTTCATTAAGTCTCTGACTTAAGGTCTCTTCAATGCCTCCGCCTCTGCCTCTGCACCAAAGGCGGAGAGAAGGGAAGAGCCTGCTTGTCCCTTCAGCAATCAGGGCCCACCTGATGTCTCTCTGCCTTTGTTTTGGATACTCTGGTATTAGATGCTCTCAGCTGACCAAGGAGACTGGGCCCTGCTGGGTTCGAGGTGCTTAGGATCCTAGATAGAACCAAAAGGCACTTTAGAGAGCATCTAATCCAACTCATCATGTTACAGGTGCAAAAACCGAAGCTTGCTGAAAGGAAGGGACTTGTGGAGGGTCACACGGAAGACCCCACCTAGATCTAGAGATGGTGGGGACCCCAGAGTCCAGCTAATCCATCTGACAGAGTAGGAAAGTAAAGCCCAGGGAGGAAGGGACTTGTTCAGGTTCATACGGGTAGCAGAAATGAGATTTGGACTCAGTTCCTTTCCATGATACCAGGCTGTTTCTTCCCCAAGAGTCCCTGAGTCCTGAGTGCATCCAGAGGGCCTTGCGGCTGACCTGCTAATGATCCATCCCATCAGGGTGGAAGCACTACTGGGCTGCCAGCCCCTCACCTCCTTCTTTTTCTACAGGGGAGCATTCTCCGAGGTGTTTCTGGCCCAGAACCTATGCTCCAAGAGACTGGTGGCTCTCAAATGCATCCCCAAGAAGGCTCTGAGGGGAAAGGAGGTGGCTGTAGAGAATGAGATCGCTGTTCTCAAGAAGTAAGGAAGCGTCCGGTGGTTGGGGCACAGTGGGCTGGGATGGGGGGAAGATGTTCTCTGCCCTTCCGAGAAGCTTTCCAGCCTCTCCCGACTGATCCCACACCACCCTGCCCCTTGCACTCGTGCATTTCTTGTGTCTGCAATGGTGTGTGTGTGTGTGTGTGTGTGTGTGTGTGTGTGTGCTGTGTAATGGGGAGGAAATGAAGGGAAGGAGAGAAAGAAAAGTAAGGGAGGAAAGGAGCAGATAAGAGAAGGATGGAGAAGAGGTAGGAGAGGAGGGGGAAGAGAGGAGGGAGAGAAGAGAAGAAGGAGGGGTAAGCAGGGAAGGAACAGAAAAGGAAGGGGAGGGGTGTGGGAAATGAGAGGAGGGTTCAGCTCATTCCTCATGGGGACTGGTTATTTTCTGTTTAGGTCAAATCTTTCCTAGCTTCTGGTCTTCCTGCCAAGGAGTCCTGAGAGGAGGCTCTGTGTATTCAGGGTTAGCACACTGAGCTTGTGGGCTGGGGAGGAGGAGGTGAGGTCGACTCCCTCTAGGCCCCCGAATAGAGTGGGGCCCATGTCTTCTGGGACAAGTCACCTCCCCAGGCTGGGCCTCAGTTGCTTCCTCTGTCAAATGAGGGGGCTGGACTTCACGGTCCCCGAGGTCCTTATAAGTTCTAGAGTGGGGAGCTTAGGGTCTGACGGGCACATTGAGGAAAAGACTCCTCCCGAAGTCTCAGCTGTGGAAATGACGAGATGGAGCCGGACAAGTCATTTCCCATCCAGAGGCTGATCCCTTTCTCTCTAGATGAAGAGATACCAGGAGAGGGCACCAGCAGGGTCCCTAAGGGGGGCCCAGCCCCTGGCCCTGACCACATCCTCCATGTGAAGAATCCTCACAAAAGCTCCTTGCCCCGTGGATTCTGGGAGTTGAGCAGAGAATTCCCCCATCCCCTCCCGGTCCTCCCTCACGCATATGTACATATATATGTGCTATGTATAACTGTGTTTCCCTGTCCAGGGTGGGCCTTAGGAGTGGGCGGAGCACATGTTGCTTCCAGGGACTCTGAGAAGGAAGCCCACTCCGGCAACCGTCTCCCATCTGGGCGACAAACATTTAGTAGGCGCAGCTACTGGGTGGTGGGCACTGTGCTCCGTGCTCGGGGTGCCCATCCCTTACGGTCTCCAATGAAATACAAATCCTATGCAGAGGACTATTTTTGAGGGAGCACCGGCAGCTGGGGAAATCAGGCGGGGGGGGGGGGGGGGGGGCGGAATCAGGACGGGCTCTTCCTCTAGCCACAGCGCTGACAGAGAAAGTGTCTGAGTTTAGAGGCCGGCAGGCCGACTGGGCTAGAAAAGAGGCGGCGCCAGGAGATTTCTGTTTAGTGAGCCTAGAGCTAGCTCGAGGAGGGCTAGGCCAAAGAGTTTGCATTTTCTCTTCAGAGCAATAAGCCCTTCCTATGTGGGTGATCTTGGATAAGTCTTTTCACCACCACTGGGGTTCTTGGGCAGGTCAGGTGGCATGCTGTGGGGTAAGAATATCTGCTGTGTGGAGGGGATGAGACTAAAAGCAGGAGGGCGAAGAGGAGACTATGGCAATACTCTAGGCAGCAGGTCTAGGGCCTGACTAGGGCGATAGCTGTGAGAGTGAAGAAAAGCCGCAAGATCGGAGATAGAGCGTGGAGGTCAGATTGGCGATTTTCTTGGAAAATGAACTGTGTGGTGAAAGATGAGCTAGCTTATATGATAGTGGATTGTGTGC
This sequence comes from Antechinus flavipes, assembly GCF_016432865.1. Classification (NCBI taxonomy): domain Eukaryota; kingdom Metazoa; phylum Chordata; class Mammalia; order Dasyuromorphia; family Dasyuridae; genus Antechinus; species Antechinus flavipes. The sequence goes on from NC_067404.1 coordinate 15,018,051, forward strand.
CAGCTCTGGAGTCAGGAAGGTTCATCTGGCTTCAGATACTTCCTAGCCGTGTGACCCGGAATGAGTCATTTTACCCTGTCTGCCTCAGTTTCCTCATCCGTAAAATGATCTGAGAGAAGGATATGGTAAACCATCCCAGTATCTCTGCCAAAAAAACCAAAATGGGCTCACAAAGAGTCGGACATGACTGAAAAACAACTGAATGGAGGATGACCCTAAGGTTTGGAGCCTGGGTGACCAGAAGGAGGGTAGAATCCCATACAGAAATGGGGAACTTTGGGAGAGGGGTGGAGTTAGGGGGAAGAGAATGACTTCGGCGTGGGACGTGTTGAGTTCGAGGTGCTTGGGGGATGCCCAAGTCGAAATGTCTAGCAGGCAGTTAGTGACACAGTCATTGATATAGAAATGGTCAGATCCACGGGAGCTGATGCCTGAAATGTTGCCATCACATAGTCCTTCCTTTTGCAAAAAGCTGTCCCTTGTTAAGATGCACCCTGTCCTTTATGACTCCAAAGGGGAAGGGGGAGGGATAGAGCAGCATTCTACAGTGGAAAGAGCTTCAGATTCTGGCTTTGTCCCTTCCTATGTGAATCATCTTGGCCGAGTCCTTTCCTCTGCGCTGGGCTGATTTATGTCTCTCTTAAAGCGAGGAGGTGAAGTCTAGAGGAATTCGAATCCCCCTTTTAGCTTGAAATCTATGATCTGATGACTGTGGGCTCACTGAGGACAAGGGGCTATCTGGGATACCAAAGAGCTTTCTAATCATTCCCACGTTTGCCTGCGTATATTTATTTATCTAGGAGGGATGCACAGATAATCATTGTTTTAGTACAATACGTGGCAGGTACTTGATAAAACCTCATCCAGTGTTGATTTTGATTTTGTGTGCACATGTGTGTGTGTGTGTGTGGGCACGTGTGCACACGTGTGCGTGTGCGTATGTGTGGGCGCGTGTGCACACGTGTGCATGTGTGTGACTCTGGGTGTGTGTCTAGCAGTATTTCTGTATAAATGCTCCTCTTCCCTATACCCTTTTCTGTGCTCCTCAGCGCCATTCTCCTCATGCCTCTGAAGCCTCCCTCACGGTAAACCCTTGTTACCATTCCAGGGTCAGTCACCCCAACATTGTGGCCCTGGAAGATGTCCATGAGAGCAGCTCCCATCTCTACCTGGCCATGGAACTGTGAGGGGGATGGGGCACTGGGGGGGGTGGCCACCACGGGGGATCAGGAAAGGGGAGCCCCACATGGTGCTGGGCCAAATTCGATTTCATATTCACAATTCCAAATTCCTGTGTGTCGGATGCTACGCCGGGAGCAAAAGGGAATCCATCTTTACCTTCGAGTAGCTCCCGTTCTGTTAGAGGGGGATGGGCCACTGCCTGAGGGAGGGGGAAGTCTGAGCCCCCGTGCTCCCTTCTCGCCAGGGTGACAGGGGGGGAACTGTTTGAACGGATCATGGAACGGGGCTCGTACACGGAGAAGGACGCCAGCCACCTGGTGGGGCAGGTCTTGGGAGCCGTCTCCTACTTACACAGCCTGGACATCGTGCACCGGGACTTAAAGGTACCCGAGTCGAAGTACGGGGAGCCCCGCGCTGTCTAGTCTCTGGCCCCTTTCCCCCAGGACAAGCCTCACCCCCCGTCGCCAGATGGAGGCCCCTGTGGCCTATGATTGGGACAACCCTGTCTCAACTTGGGGACCTTTGGAATTTCTTCTCCCAGGTTACCTAGGAATCTTGGGAGGAGGGGCCTTGGACCAGTTTCCCCCAGACCTGGGGCCTGGCTGCCCCCAAATTAGGGCCTGAAGCCTTTCCAGAGTGCTGCTCTTCCTCCCTGCGCCCCCCTCAAGCTTAGGGCTCCTCCTCTTCCTCCTGATCCGCGCTTTCTCTTCAGCCCGAGAACCTCCTGTACGCCACCCCCTTTGAGGATTCTAAGATCATGATTTCTGACTTCGGCCTGTCTAAGATCCAGGAAAGCAACGTCTTGGGCACCGCCTGTGGAACCCCGGGCTACGTCGGTGAGGGCCGAGGCATCGGCGGGCGGTACCCGGCGACGTGATGGGTGCCGATGGATTGTCGGGCGGGGAGGGGACTAGAAAAAAGGGAGCGGAGAGGGCCGGCCTGGCTATAAATGCTCGGCTCCCTGCATGCCGAATGGCCACATGTAATGCTCTCCTTGGGCTAGGCCGGGAGAGGGCGGTGCCAAGGGGGTTGCATTTTCTGCCTCCTGAGCTCTGTCTACCTGTGTCTGTGTGCTTGCCTATTTCTCTGTGTGTGCGTCCGTTTGTTTTTCTCTGTGGCCTGGTGTCTGGCTCCCAGCCCCTGAACTCCTGGAACAGAAGCCCTATGGGAAAGCTGTAGATGTCTGGGCCCTGGGGGTCATCTCCTATATCCTGTGAGTTACTCGAAATTGGCATTGGTTGTTCTAGCTGTCTGTTACTCAGCTTGGAGGCCCCTTTCAGGGGATGGAGAGGGAATGTCCTACTATCTGACCCTAATCCTTCAAAAGGTGGGGAGTTGGGAGCCCAGACCGAGCCAGAGGATGGGTCAAAGTTTGGGGAGTTGGGAGGTGGGACCTGAACAGGCTGATGGCTCTGCCTTGCCTCCCACTGTTTCTCCTTTCTCCTTCCCTTTCTCTCTCTCTCCCTCCTCCCTTTCTCTCTCTCTCCCTCCTCCCTTTCTCTTTCTCTCCCTCCTCCCTTTCTCTCTCTCCTCCCTTTCTCTCTCTCTCTCCCTCCTCCCTTTCTCTTTCTCTCTCTCCTCCTCCCTTTCTCTCTCTCCCCCTCCTCCCTTTCTCTCTCTCTCCCTCCCCCCTTTCTCTCTCTCCCTCCTCCCTTTCTCTCTCTCCCCCTCCTCCCTTTCTCTCTCTCTCTCCCTCCTCCCTTTCTCTCTCTCCCCCTCCTCCCTTTCTCTCTCTCTCCCTCCCCCCTTTCTCTCTCTCTCCTCCTCCCTTTCTCTCTCTCCCCCTCCTCCCTTTCTCTCTCTCTCCCTCCCCCCTTTCTCTCTCTCCCTCCTCCCTTTCTCTCTCTCCCTCCTCTCTTTCTCTCTCTCCCTTCTCCCTTTCTCTCTCTCTCCCTCCTCCCTCTCTCTCCCTCCTCCCTGTCTCCCTCCTTCCCTCTTTCTCTGTCTCTTTCTATCTCTCTGTCTCTGCCTCTCTGTTTCTTTCTGTCTCTCTTTTCTTGCATCCCTTCCCCTCTGTCGCTCTCATTAACCTCCTACCTGATATTTCTCCTGACCCACCCCACACTGACCTACCCTCCATGGTGCCCCCAGTCTGTGTGGCTACCCCCCCTTCTATGACGAGAATGACTCGGAGCTCTTCAGTCAGATCCTGAAAGCCAACTATGAGTTTGACTCCCCATACTGGGACGACATCTCTGAATCGGGTGAGTTTTCTGCGATTCTTGGCCCTGAAGGATAGAGTCCCAGGGCCTTCTTGAGGGGGATGGAAGAGGCTGCTATAGTCAGAGGGTCACTCCCTAACCGGCAGCTTCCTAACTCCCAGCCAAAGATTTCATCCGGCACCTCTTGGAGAGAGACCCTGAGAGGCGGTTCACCTGTGAGCAAGCCTTGCAGCACCTTTGGTGAGCATCTTTGGTAGAGGGGGTGCTCCCCTCTGCCCCCTTTGCCCCCTGACCCTCTGGTTTCCCCTCCTGTCACTAGGATCTCTGGGGACACAGCCCTGGACAAGAACATTCTCAGTTCTGTCAGTGAGCAGATCCAGAAGAATTTTGCCCGAACCCACTGGAAGGTAAGATGGGAAGAGGGCGGGGAGGGTGGCAAGTTCTCCAAGGACATGGCTGGCCTAGACCCAGCTCTCGGTGGGGAGAGTGGGGAGAGCTACCTCCTCTCTGGGCCCCTTAGGTTGAGGGAAGCATCTGCCTTCTGGACAGGTGTGGGGGTGGAGGGTGGGAACAAGATGAGTAATGAGGTCACCCCGAGACAGATCGGGGAGAAGGATGAGGGCAAAGCCAAGGCCTTAACCACCCCGTCACACTCCAGAGGGCAATCAACGCCACATCCTTTCTTCGGCACATCACCAAGATGGGACAGAGCACCGAGGCGGATGGGGATGAGGGCCCCGCTGAGCCCGTCCCTCAGGGAAGGCAGCAGAAAAAGTGATAAGGCCTCCCGTCAAGCGGCCACTCACTCATCAAGGTAGGTTTCCTCAGCTTGCTTGGGGAGTCTGGGGCCCAGTAAGCCACACAAACACTGAGGCCTGTAGGAGGGGAAGGACAAGGAAGGCTTCTGGGAGAAGGAAGAAAAGGCTGGAGGACGGAGGACGGAGGAGGGAGATCTCCCTTTGAATGTCAGGCTGAGAGATTTGAATCTGATCTGGAATAGGGAGCCACAGCATTTCAATTGAGCCTTCTGGAAGATTGGAGGCAGGTGGGGTGAGGTGATGGGGAGGTCTGAGCCTTAGTTTTCCTTCTCCAATTCCCCAATTCAGAAATCATTTCACCTGGAGCTGGAAGTGCTGGAAGAGGAGTCCCCCTTTGGCTCTTATGGACGTCACTAACAATTTCTTCCCCGCCTGTGCCCTGACTGCCCCGGTTCTCCTTTCCTCACCCACCCCTAAGCCCCACCCCCGGTCACAACTTTCTGTGCCTGACACCCATGCCCCCCCCATCATCTGGTCTCAGCGGGGGCTGGATTGTTTGGCTGTGTCTGTGGAGACCCCGGTGTGTGTGGAGATGCCGCAGGGAGGGTGGCTGAGGAGTTCGGGAGGCCCCCGGGAAAGTGCAACCCAGGAGGCTGGAAGGAGGAGGGGCCGGGGCTTGCCCACTGCTCCCATCCTGCTTCCCATGGCTGAGGCTGGCTCTCTGCTTTTCTCAGTTACGCTGAAAGGGATCAATAAAGGGTGGGGGCCTCACCCCTTTCCTAGGGGAGGCGGTGAGAAGGAAAGTGGACATGGGCCAGATCAGTGATGGGAACTAAAAATCCTAGAGGGGCTTTGGGCCCTTGGGTGAGCTGTTTTCACACTCAGAATCTCCTTTTCTCCACCAGTTAACATGGATGGTGAAGGACTCGGTCGGTCTCTTAGTTCCTCTCCGCTCCAAATGTGTTGCCTCCATGAATGGGGATTCCTTTCCCTCTTCCTTCAGGCCCAGGGCATGGCCGTCTGTTTATCTGTCTGTGGTCCTTCCTGTCTCTAGCAGCCCGAGCCCCCAGCATTTGCCATTTCATCGAGCAAATAAAATTACTTAAAAAAAAAAAAAAGAGAGGGGGAGAGGATGTGGTCATTGGAGGTGATGCTGGTTGTAGTGGGGTGTGTGTGTGTGTGTGTGTGTGACAGACAGAAAGAGGAAGACAGACAGACACACACATACACATTAGAGATAGACAGACAGTGACAGAGAGAGAGAGAGAGAGAGAGAGAGAGAGACTTTACTCTGTAATCTGGCTGCCCACTCCACTCCACAGCCTCCACACCAACTTTTTTCCCCACCCCCACCTTTCCAGTTTTGGAGCCATGAATCACAATCAGATCAACTTAGCCATTGTTCCTGGACGGGGTGTGTCAATCTCCTTCCCTTTGGCCTCATTCAGTGCCCCCTTCCATCCCTCTCTTAACTTTCTAGATCTAGGGTCTCCTCCCAGATGACTTTTACCTTAAGTTTATTGTTTCCCCCATTAGAATCTAAATTCCTGGAGAGCCGGAATTCCTTGGCTTTTGCATTTTTACCCTCAGCCCTCAGCCGAGTTTAGCATCTAATTAATGTGTAATGCATGGTGGGGTGTGTGTGTGTGTGTGTGTGTGTGTGTGTGTGTGTGTGTGTGTGTGCAGGCGAATAGCCTCTTTCTGGCCCACTGGGGCTGTCCGTGGCTAATGGGGAGCACTGGCTCTCCTGGAGACAGCTTTTGGAGGAAGTGGCTGGATAACGGGGTTCCAGTAGAACCAATCTGGAAGTGGGAGAAGGGATACCCGACAGCCACGGGGGGGGCAGACCCCTGGGGGAGATGGCCACGAGGGGCCTGCCCTTTCTTCTGGCCTCTGCCTTGGGGTGTCTCAGGGCTCCATAATGGGCACTTTCCTCTTATTTACCACAACAAGAACTTCAATAGCATCTGGGAATAGCAAAACAGAACCCAGACCGGTCTTGTCTTCCGGGACACAGTCTGCCACGCGAAGTCTACGCAGGGGAATATTTACCAAACATGCTCAGATCTGAGGTGTGGGTGGCGGCGGGGACGGCCTGTGTTTCCTAGGCCCCTCTTCCATGCGGGTCAGCGCCAGGCCCCGGAGCCCCTCGGACCCCTTGTACAAGGTCACACAGCTGGGCTGGCGGAGGTAAGGCACCGATTTAGGTTTTCCCTCTTCCCAGCTCAGCCATCTTCTGACGACACACTCTTCACCAAAACCTCCCCTTGAAACCAAATTTGAAAAAATCAGCTCTTTTGTGAGATTTTACATTTCAAACTGTCTCCCTCTCTCATACTTGAATTTCTAAGTTCTTTCTCTGGAAGCGAATAATATCTCCCTTCATGGCTTCTTTGGAATCGATCGGAGTATTTATAATCAGAATAATTTAGTCATTCACACTTGTTCTTGGAACAATATAGCTCTTGTTCTCTTGCTTTTCCTTATTTCACCCTGATTTCATGCAAGTCTTCCCGTGGTTTTCCAAGATCATCAAACTCATCGTTTCTCACCCCACACTAGCGTTCCATCACAATCTCATACCACGATTTGGGCAGCCGTTCCCTACTCGACCGGTGTCCCCTCGCTTCTCACTTCTTTTCTACCACAAAGCAGAACTCTTTCAGAACAAATGGCTTCTTTTCGTTCCAGCACCTCGAGAAACCGTGATAGTGGGATGGCTGGATCAAAGGGTAAACACAGTTTTGTAACTCGGGCACCATTCCAGCTGGTTCTCCAAAATGGTTCCATCCCCAGCGTATCAGCATCCCGATTTGTCAGCCTCCCCTCCAATATTTGCCATTTTCCTCTTCTATCATTTTAGTCAGCCCGATGGGCGCGAGATGACACCTCCAATTTGTTTTCATTTGCATTTCTCTAATCCATCATGATTTAGAGGATTTTTTTCCTATGACTAAAAATAGTTTTGTTTTTTCCTTGGAAAACTCCTTTTCTCTATCTTTTGATCCTTTATCTCCTGGGGAATGAGTCACGTTTTTTAATAAATTTGATAAAATTCTTTTGACATTTGAGATGAGATTTTTAGCTGCAAAACTTCCCTCCCAATTTTTGCTTTCCTTCTAATCTTGGCTACGTTGGTTTTATTGGTACAAACCCTTTTGAATTTAATGTCGTCAAAATGGTCATTTTACATCTCAAAATGTTTTTTCTTATTCATAAATTTGATATGAACATGTTCCACATTCTCCCAATTTTCTGATGAAATCGAAGTCATATCCATCTGTACCTTACTTTGCAAAATGGGGTAAGATATTGGTCTTGTGCCCAATTTCTGCCAGTACGGTTTTTACCAAAGAGTGAATTCATAGCCTGTAAGTCTATTGCTCTAATCATTCACTACATACACGCAGTATGTCTACTCTGTTCTGACGCTCCACCTTTCTATTTCTTAGCCAGTACCAGATAGTTGTGATCATTCCTAACTGCCTTATGAGAAAGATCTGGCGTTGCCAAGCTTTTTTCTTGAGATTTTCCCCCATTCATTTCTTTGACCTTCTTGACCTTTGGTTCTTTCAAATGAATTTTGTTATTATTTTTTCTAAGCCGTGAAATAATTTTGAATAATCTATACAGACAAATTAGACACATAATAAATATGAAATCATCTCGGAGGGAGGACCCTACCCATTGGGGGGATTAGGAAAGGCCTCAGCCGCTTTGGAGTTGAACAAGTTAGGGATTCTAAGAGCCCGGGAGAGACAGCCTTCCAGATTTAAGGCCCAATCTACAAAAAAAGCACGCTTTGGAGTTGGAATATCCTGGAAGGGGAATTGCAAATAGGTCTGAGGGCCGGAACAATGAACATGTAAAAGGAAGTCATTTGCAATACAGCCTAATCTAGAGAGGAAGAAGGAGCTTAATCCCGGAGATCCTTCAAAGCTAAATGGGAGATTCTGCGTTTTATTTTAGAGACAATAAAGAGCTGCTCAAGTTTTTTGAGTAAGGACCTAAAACATGGATCCATATTTTCGAAACGTCAAGTGAAGTCCACAAGCATTGATTAAGCACCGATCCTGGAGCAGGCGCCGTCCTAAGCCCTGAAAAAGAAAAGCGAGAGACAGATCCCGCTGCTCTCCAGGAACTCCCAGACAATCCGCGAACAAACAAACCAAACCCCCAAACTTCCAAACTGGGAGTCGTCTCCCATCTCCTAGGAAAGTAACTAAGATTAAGGACCTGGAGTTTAAATGGGCTCTTTGCCACTTACTAGTTGTGTGCCCCTGGACAAGTCAGTTAAACCCCTCCCTCCCCCTCCCCCGTTGCCTTGGTTTGCTTGTTTTTGTTTTAAAGACGATTGGGAAAGATTTCCCTTGGGAAAGACAGACCTTGAAGGAAGCCAGGACATCACTTTGGAAGCCGCGCAGAGGACGAATGATTAGGACAATCACTTGGGGAGAGCCAATAGGCGGTTGGAGATGCAGGCCTGGACTTCTGGAGAGAGACCAGAGCTGGAGCTCTAAGGGGTCCCCAAAGTGTTAGCGTGGCTTTAGCTTATTAAAACCGTGAGGCTCTTCGAGCTGCATTAAGTCTTTAAAGACTCCATAAATAGGTTTGTGAGTCATCTACCCAGAGATAATAATTGAATCTGGAGACATTAAGATTACAGAAAGGCCTGAAAGTTTTGTTATTGTTTAGCCTCCATTCTCGGAGAAGCCACGACAGCCGGAGGGTGAGGGTCTGACTTCCACGTGACTTGGATAGAACCTGGGAGAAACCTGTGCCTAGAGATGGGGATAGAGATGTGGAGGCAGCCGAGGGGGTTTCACAGCAGGAGAGAGCAGCTCGGGAAAGCTCAGGGAAGCGTCTCTCCACGAAAGAAAGGAGGGAAATAACGTCAGGGCCCAGAAAGCTGAACACCAAGAAAAGAACAATTAGATCGGGCAACCAAGAGCTCATTGTTCATTTATGAGAGAATATGTCCAATTGAATGATGGGATTAAAAGTCACACTGTAGAGAAGGGAAGGAGAAAAGCGGGCTAGGTGCCTCCCCCCCCTCCCCCCGGGGTTTTGTCTGTTTCATAGGGGGCTGATTGGGGAAAGGCAAAGGGAAAGGGAAAGGGAAAGATCTGGCAGACCTCACTCACCCTGTGGCTAAGTAAGCCAATCGAAAGGAAGGGGCAGAAAGGGAGAGTTGGGTGATAAATAATAATAACCCTAGCTGATCTTCCTAAAACCCCAGTAAGGCTTGCCAAGCACCTGACATTTATTATTTCATCCGATCTTCACTTGGCTACTGGGAGGGAAATACTATTATTATCCCCACTTTAGAGATGGAGAAACTGAGGCTCAGAGAGGTTAAAGGACTTGCCCAGATTCATCCTGCTCGTGCCCTCATAGCTCTGGGGCAGCATTCTCTCCACTAAACCCGCTGCCTCTTGGTGACTGAGGGGACAAAGTGCCAAAGGAGAGGAAACGATGGAGCCGGAAAGAATGAGAGCTGATAGAGATGTTCCAGGGGATCCAATGCAACCACGCAGGATTTTGTTTTGTTTTTAGTTGAAACACTTATTTCCTTGTGACAGCAACGCCATTAACTATTCCTTTCAAGGATGTCACAAGGAGCGTTCAACAGATTTGCCTCCTTCCTCTCCCATCATAGTAACACTGAATTCAAATAGCTCATCGGGTAGCTTCCGACTACAGAAGTCATGGGCTCGGGATGAGAAATAGTGAAGTGAACTTGAAGCCATATAGCATTGAATGTGTTTGCCAACATTTGAAGAACGGGACTTCTCTGAGCCTCGCTTATACACGTGTGGTGGAGGATAAGACTCTTAGCCTCTCGGGGAAGGACACCTGGCCCACCCCCGGAGATCCCAGCTCTCCATGATTTGATGATCCGAAATGAGAGAAAAGTCAAGAAGACAACACCGGTCGTGATTCCCGTGTGTTCAAGGTCCTAGCCCAGCATCTCAGTGTGTCAGGAACCACTGGCTCGCCCAGTTAGCCGGGTTTCCATCTGCACATTCAAAATGGAAGCTCACAATGGAAAGCTGACCCAGAGTTTCCAGAAAAAACCAACTCTGTGTGTGTGTGTGTGTGTGTGTGTGTGTGTGTGTCTATATGTGAGAGAGATACACACATACATCTAAAACAAAGACAACTCCACAGTTTTCCAGAGAAAGAAAAGGACTTGTCCGATGTCACCCAAGGCCTCAGTAGCAAAGCCTAGATTTCAATGTAGCTGCTCTGTCTCTAAATCCAGTTTTCTTTCCCTTTAATAACATCCTTGGGACTGGTGGAGAGTATGTATTACTGTTCGCGTTTTGTAGGTGAGAGGTGACTGTGGTTCCCCTGGGGCTGGATGGGGCGAGGAGGCTCTAGTTCTAAGTCTTCTCTAGACTTCTTAGGAAGGAGAGAGGAAATAATAACAGCCATAACAATAGCTCTCCCAGGTCAGGGGCCACAGATGAACCAGTCATCCCTTTCCTGGCTCAGGTCTTCAGCCCCACTGCCTTCTGGGGTGTGTGTGTGTGTGTGTGTGTGTGTGTGTGTGTGTGTGTGTGTGGTGTGTGTGTGTGTGTGTGTGTGTTCTCTTCCTTTTGAGTCTTTGCTGGGAAGTTTCATAGCCCAGGTAAAAACTGTCCCTTCACAGGGGACTGGACTCTTTGACCTCCAAGATTCCCATAATTCTCTGTTGCCCTTTCTCAGTCTGGCCTGCATTAAGGGAGAGAAGATACCATGATGGAGACCGGGGAGTCTCTAAAATCCTAAACAGGATTAGCTCCATGGTTAAAGTAGACAGACAGCTGGGGCTTTTACCCCTTCCCCCCTTCCTGAGCAAAGCCCAGCTCGTGGTTCGTACGTGTTGTCCTTGCCCTAGATTTGAGGAATTCTACTGATGGATGACACAGAGCTGATAGGATATGTGGGAGGTGGAGATGGGGACTTAGGACTGACCTCTAGGGAGAGAGGCTTCCTGAGATCCTGATGTTCTTTCTCCTCATTATCAACCAATTAATCAACCTTCTTGAGTTCTTCCTGTGGGTTGAACAGCCTTGGACTGGCTGCTCTTTCCCAAGAGACCGGAAGAGAGATAAACTAAGAAAGATTTGCTCTGAGCTCCGGTCCACTTGAGGCTCTTGTCCTTGGCCCTCCGCGGAGGCCCTTCCTTCTGAGTCCATTTGTTGCTTTCCTGCTGGTGAATCCCGGACGGGATACCTCCCACGCTCCTGCCCCCACCTCCAGTCTCCTTGTGGGGCCCTGCTTGGATTTCTGGGTTCAGAAATTCCCGCTTCCTCATCCAAATATTCTCATTGGATCCCCGCCCTCGCTCTTTGCCGGCTGTGCGATGTTCCACTTTCCACAGCTGAAAAACCAAGGGGTCCCACGAGTGGATCGTTGAGACCCCTGCCCGTCCTAGCGTTCCTCTTAGTCTCCGATGACATCTGCTCCCTGCTTCGGCTCCACTCCTCTCTCTACCCATCCCCCTCACTCTCGCCTGCCCAGGTATCCAGATTTGATACCATCAGGGTGTGTTTTCTAGGGCTTATTCACAAGCGAAGAATATTTAGAAACACTAAGAATAAGGCTTCGGGCCATTTAAAATGTTCATCAAAGCACATGACCCAGTCAGATGGTGGCCAATTTGCTAAGGCCCAGTGCCTTTATTCTTGCTCAATTCTCCTTGCCTAGAACACCCCTATGCCTATTTGGGAGCCGGCCACTGGAGGGGGGGGTGGGCTTCGGTGCCGAGCTCGTTCTGTGGTTCACAATCCCAAACTCGGAGCCAACCCACGTGGACACTGGCTTTGGGGGCCTCCGTTTTCCCACCTATTTTCTTTAGGGAGCTAGCCGATGCTTGGAGCAGAAGGGGCACTGGACTTGGAGGCAAGAGAGATGTGGGTTTGAATGCTACTGACTAGCGGTATATCTGGGAGAAAATTCTGTGACCACAGACTCTTCTTCCTGTACTCATGGTGCCCACCTGGAGAGACAGCTCTAGTAGAGGAGTCAGAAAGCCCTGGATTCAAATCCCGACCCTGACACGTTGTGGCCCAGCGAGTCTGGGCAAGTCAGTCTCGGGGTTAGCTTCTCAGACTAGAGATGGAATAGTTCTCTCTGTATCATTAGAGGGGCTTTCCCCTCCCCCTAGGGGTGGTCGTTCCAACAGAAATGAAGTTACAAAGTGAACTTTAAAAAAATTACAAAATGAATTAAAAAGAAAAGGAGCCTGTCTTTCCCTAGCTCCCCACCCGGCCTCCCACGTTAGCAGGCTGCTTGGAGACCAGGAGACTCCGTTAAGATGAGGCAGGTGGGAGCTCCGGGCAGCCAGTGAAGGCTGAGAAGTCTCCGTGGATGCCAGGCGTTATTGCAAGGGTACCGAGGAGTGCCCAACTAAAGGCTCATTCCCCAGGCCCCGTGTTCCTCTCCGAGGCTGCCACAGGCCTCCCTTTCCTCCCCCCGGCAGGAGGAAGCGCTGCCATGCAGGCCGAGCCTGGTGAGCAGGCCAGGCAGAGCCAGGTACGCGTGGGCCGCCCTTGCTCCACTCGATCCGGGGAGCTCCCGGGGGACCCCAACATCGGCAGATGAGCAGATAACGGCCAGGGTCCCGGTGGGCTTGGCAAGGGTTGGGGGTGGGGCAGCTCTGCCCCTGCTCCTTGGGATCTGGGCCAGTTTTTTTCCAGTTTCTGGGCTTTAGCTTGTAAATGAGGGATTGAATTCATGGAGCTGAGGTCCCTTCCCACCCTACATTTTTGATCCTTTGATCTGTGGCTCCCATCTCTCTTTCTAATCCATTCCCCACCCAGCCGCCGCTGATATTCCTAGAGCGCAGGTCTGATCATGTCACCTTGCCCTGCGAGCTTCAGGTGTCCTCTCCCGCTTCCGGGAGAACGTGCCAACTAGCTGAGACCCCTCCGGGCCTCCCTCCTCTTCTCGGCCAGCTGCAGGCCTCGGGGACCGGCCGCTCCTCCCCCTCCCCCCCGGCCGTTCCCCAGGGCCCGGCCGGGCTGGGCGCCCGCGGCCCGGAACTGCGGGGACGCTGGGCCCTGGGACCCCCCAGAAGCCGCTCCCAGGTCTCCCATAAGCCTTCCTTTCGCTGTAACCTCAGGCAGCCTGCGAGCAGGGCAGGTGGGGCTCCCGAGCCGCCCCGCTGAGGGCCGTGTTCCAGAGCAGAATAAAACCTAATTGGGAATGACTTAACCAAGCACATAAAAATGCAATCAGACGCGGCCGGGGCTCGCTCCGAGTGTCTGTGCGCTCCGCGGGGATCCCGCCGGACGAGCGAGCGGGCGGGCGGGGCCGTTGTTGGAGTTGGACCTCGGGCTCTGAGGCTTCTTAGCCCAGTTCCCGCTCCCGCGGAGGAATCGCTTCCCAGAACTGGGCTGCCTACCCCTTTCTCAGCTTCCGGAGCTGCCCTTGAGGCACGAGCCAGTGGACTTCGCTTAAACTGGTTCCCCAGAGCCGAGCCGCCGCCGAGCCGGCCAGGGGGAGAAGCCAGGCCTCGGAACCCCGCGGGTGACACACCGGCCTCTCGTTGATGGCTTTGGGGATGGGTTAGACCTGAGAAAGCCCTGGGGGGGGGGGGAGGAGAGTGAGAATAAGGAAGATTCAATTTAAAAGCTGGGCTACTTCCATTCCTCCCCCTGTCAAACATTTACCAGAACATCACTCCCAGAGGGCAAGGGGGCAATCGCCCTGGTGCCATTGGCTCGAGCCCCGCCGCTGTGCTTACTCGACAAGAATCCAGATCATCACAGGCATTACTAAGCCACACGCCAGGCACCGCGCTAGGCACCGGGGAGGGGGGAGGGAAGGGACCAGGAAGGCCGGAGAGACCCAACGATTCCGGGCCCTCTTCTGGAGCCGCTCACCGTCTAATGGGAGAGAACACGAAAACAACTGTTCTCGAAAAGTCGGTAGGGTATATTTATATAAGATAGACAGAGTAAATTGAGGGGAGTCTCAGAGGGTTGTCAGGACCGGAAAGACTCCCTCTGCGAGGTGAGAATGGAAGGAAATCAGGGGAATCAGGAGGTGGATGGAAATGAGGAGGGAGAAAGCTTCAGGATTTACTGCCCAGATCAGTGGCTGAAAATCACTGACTCACTGAGGTTTATGTGGATTCTCCAAGGAAGTATTTACCAGGATGGGGTCCAGACTCCCCCCACCAACGTCCAGAGAAGACTCGGTTGGGGTGCGGCCTTCCGGCTCTCGTCCCTCCCCATGAATCCTATTTTATTTTTGCAAGCGTTTTGGGAAGACTCTGTATTCCCACTTTTCCCTCTCTCCCTCCCCCAAGACAAGCGCGTTTCCACACTTGTCCCGCGGTGCAAGAAAAACCACGGGCGCTCCCTGGGCCGAGAGGGCCGAAGGCGTCACGTGAGCATGATGTCCCGGCCCTGCGGTGAATGGGATTTGAACGAGGCGGGGCCGAGCGCAGGGTCCACCGAGTTCGGCGGCGAGCCAAAGGTCAAGACGAATGGCTCCGGGCCAGAATGTGACCTTGGGCACTCGGAATGGAAGACTCTGCCAGGTCTGGTGGGGGCCACGCCCACTCGAGTGACTGAGGGCTGCTGCCGAATGGAGACTGAGATAGGCCGAATCATCCCCGAGATAGCTCGAAGATAGGCATCTGGGAGGGGAAGCCCCTCGAAATATCTGACCGGATTAGGAAACAATGGCTAATTATGCTCCGTCTCCGGCCTCCCCCTCTGAACAATGAGCCCCGGGAGAGTGGCGGATTGGGGCTGAAAGGCTTAGCCCGCAACTCCCCTCTGCGGGCGTTTTACGGGGCTGCTTCTCTCAGCTGGGTTTCAGGAGAGCGAGGATCAAAAGGGCCTGACGGAAGGAAATGGTCGCCGCTTGAAAAACCGATTGGCGATTCGGATTCATTTGGACCTTAACTACAAAGGCCGGGCCGAGAGATGGGACCCAGGGGTTAAGTCCTTGCTGGAAGGCTTTTTCCGACAGTCCCAGAATGCTTCAGGAGCTCTCCCATAAGCACCGGCTACTTTCCTTTGCTAGGTTTCTCGTTAGGGATCCGCGAGTCTAGTCTCTCCTTGGCTCCCGATGGTGCAGACGCTGCCAACTGCTGATTCAGGGATTCCATTTAGGATGCCTCTGGGACTATGGGAAATCCAGCAGCCTCCAGACCCTTCCAAGATGGAAGGGCCTCCTCTGGCCAAAGCGGCCGGGGGAGGCGGACCTGGGGGAGACTGAAGGCCGGGCCCGGGGGAGACTGGAGGCCGGGCCCTTCCTTCGGGAGCTTCCTCCCCAGGGGGCTTCCGCTGCCAGTTCCGGTGCCTTCCCTTTCTGGACTTTCTTTTCCTCCTCAGTTCACTTGATGATTTCAAGAGCTAGGGAATGGTCAAGTTGCCTCAGGACCCTTGAGTGTGATTGTGTGGCCTGAGGGCCTTGTGGCTGCTTTTCTAAGTCTGTCATTGAGATGTGTTCTCACCTAGGTAAGGTGTCAGAGTTAAAAATGGAATGGGGCTAAGTTTCTGCCCCTTCTTACCCTACCCTGCTCTTTATATTAAAAACCACCACCACCACCACCACCACCACCACCACCACCACAACCACCACCACCACAACTACCACCACAACAACCCAAAGCCCAAATCTTCACATTTGCTAGAACCTGTAGTTTGTCTATTGGCTGTCGCTACTTTGCTTTTGTCCACTAGAATGGAGGTCTTTAAGAGACGAGTTGGTTTTTGATTTGTCGTGGCTATTGTACAAAAACGCTTTAGCTGTCCCTGAGGTGCAGCCTAACGCCTGGCATGTGTAGGCTTCATACGGCAGTAAAAGGAAAGAGTACTGGCTCTGGAGTCGGGAAACCCGATTTGGGCCAAGAGCTACTCCCACTCCGTGGGCCTCGGTTTCTCTGCTGTGAAAAGAGGGGCTCGCCCTTGCGGGCCTGGGCGCTCCCTTCCAGCTGTCAGCTTTTAAGGAGATGAGCTGACTGATTAAAGGAAAGCCAGGGTGGGCGGGGAGCTTGGAGGCTGGGAAACTGCGTGTGTGCAGTCTGTCCTCAGGCCAGAAGGGGGCACCTGGGCCCTGTCTTTGCCCCTCCGTTCCAAGCCCCCGGTCCCCGCGGTGCACGTTGGACCGAAGGCAGCCTTGTCGGATGATGTCACAGGTTTGAACACAGCTCTGCCTTTGCTACCACCTACAAGTCCCTTCCTCTGTCTCCGGGGCAACCGCCAATCTGGCACCCCGTTCCCAGCCTGATGGCGAGGAGGGGAGGGGGAGCTCAGAGAGGCCGGTTCATTTGCTAGAGGTCACACAGCAAATCCACTCTCCCCTTCATCCATCCTTCTGTCTCCCTGGCACCCCTCCAGAAATCAAGGATGTCTGTAAAAGGGATACGTGTGCGGGGCGGGCTGGTGTGGTGCGTGTATGTTTGTGTGTGTGTGTGTGTGTGTGTGTGTGTGTGTGTGTGCGCGTGTGTGTGTTCCTCTTCTCCCAGAGACAGGAAGGGAGTGTTGCCACGGCAACAGCAACAGCCAACAGGAAGCTGCAGCTCGCACCCCCCACCTCTCTGGGCAGTGGGGGTGGGGTGGGGTTGGGGAAGGATTTCCAAGAAGGGGGTTAGTCAAGAACTTGGACGGCGACATCGTTTCCCCCCTTCTGGGTCCGAGGTCGATCGCTTTCATGTCATTGATTTTTGCCATCCCGTAATTCCGTTCGCTAGCTCTGCCATTCTTGGATTCTGCTCTAGAATTCTGTGGCATCTCTGCCCGCAGCTGCTTCCCCAGTGGAAGGCCGCGGAGGGCTTGGTTGAGGGAGGGGGCAGAGAACTTGTGGGGAGGAGTCTGAGGATGGGGAGAGGGAGGGAGGGGGGGCAGACAGAGAGGGAGGGAGGGAGAGAATGGAATAGGAGAGAAGGTAGGAAACTGAAGGAGAGAGATGGGGGGTCAGAGAGATAGAAGCAAAAAGGGCAGAAGGGCTGCCGCTTCCTCCCCATCTGAACATGGCTGTGCTGGCTGAGCGGCCATCTCCTCCATTCATTTCCCCCTTTCCCTGTCGTCCACCGAGACAGAGGGGAAAGGTCCTCTAGAAAAAGGGCAGAAAGGGAAGGGACAAAATGTGGAGCTCAAAATCTCAAAAAATGAATGAAAAAATAGCTCAAAAATGATCGGGATGGATTAAAAAAAAAAAAAAAGGAGAAAGCAGCAGGGACTCTAGGAAATGGGGGGAAAGAGCTTGGGAGGGACCTGAGCTTCCTCCTAATCTTGGAGAGCTGGGGAAGGGCGTGCTGGGCCAGCTTTGGAAAAGCACTCTTTTCCTTTCTTCTTCACCCCAACTTCTCTTCTCCTTCCTCTTTCTTCTCTTTTCCTTTCTCCCTCACTCCAACTTCTCTTCTCCTTCCTCTTTCTTCTCTTTTCCTTTCTCCCTCACTCCAACTTCTCTTCTCCTTCCTTTCTTCTCTTTTCCTTTCTCCCTCACTCCAACTTCTCTTCTCCTTCCTCTTTCTTCTCTTTTCCTTTCTCCCTCACCCTAACTTCTCTTCTCCTTCCTCTTTCTTCTCTTTTCCTTTCTCCCTCACCCTAACTTCTCTTCTTCCCCTTTGTTCTCTTTTCCTTTCTCCCTCACTCCAACTTCTCTTCTCCTTCCTCTTTCTTCTCTTTTCCTTTCTCCCTCACTCCAACTTCTCTTCTCCTTCCTCTTTCTTCTCTTTTCCTTTCTCCCTCACTCCAACTTCTCTTCTCCTTCCTCTTTCTTCTCTTTTCCTTTCTCCTCACTCCAACTTCTCTTCTCCTTCCTCTTTCTTCTCTTTTCCCGCCCTAGTTTTCCCCCATTGTCCGGTTATTCTGCAGCACAGGAGCCACCTGTCTTGGTCACCTGACCTATTTCAAGCTAGCTCCTTTTCCCCCTCAATTCTCCCCACGAGTCACAATGCTGAGATTCGAGAGGCTCTGGGTGGAGGCCACTGGCCTGTGGCCCCTTGTTTACGGGGCTCCCCGGAGCCTGCTGCTGTTCTCTCGCCCCTGGCACTTGGGAAGGCTCCTCAGCCTCAGTTGGGTCTGGTTTAAAATTCGGGGCTCCGAGAGCTTGGGAACACAATGATGCCGGCTTTAGTCCTCACATCCTGCAGGTCGGGACTTTCACTGAGGCCTCCGGCAGGGCTCGCCCTTGTGGCACTGGCCGTAGTAGTTGGTGGCAAATGTATGTGCTGGGGTGAGGTGGGGCCCCCGGCAGGCTGAGGAAGTTGGTCTTTGGGCAGCTCCTGGGACCCTGCCCCGCCTGGTGAGCCCCTGCCCCTTTTTCTCCCTCTTCCTGCCCCCCTCTTCTAAGGTTGTGACTCAGTATGAGGGCTACATGTGTTTCCCAGGCTCTGCAGGGCCCCCTTCTCCACTGGTGTTGATAGGTGCTAACAGATCCTCCCCCCCCCAACACACACACACCACACACACACACACACACCACACACACACACACACACACACACACACACACACACACACACAGAGTTGCTTAGATACTTAACATCTCTGCCTTATTGGTACTAGGGAAAGGAGGAGGCTGAAGTGTGTGTGACAAGTTGGGGGGTGGAAGAAGGACCAGGAGAAACTTCGTGTGTGTATCTGTGTGTGTGTATGTGTGTGTGTGACGTGTGTGTGTGATGTGTGTGTGTGTGTGTGTGTGTGTGAACTATATTGGGGACCCTTTTCCAAGGGAGAGACCAGCAGGAAACCATGTTGTGGGGGAGAGGAGGGAGGCACTCCCTGCACCCTGGGGACCCGGCCCTTTGGCTAAACGCTGTCTCAACGGTAACTATTCCCCTGTCCCGGAGAATTATCTGCCCCCACTAGACTGGAAGCTCCCTGGGGCCAGTCCGGGGCTCCCCCCTCCCTTCCCTGGCCGCCTGGGACCGCGGAGCAGTGAGTGGCTGAGCCAGGCAGTAGTGGGGGGGGACCTTGGATTGCAGGGGTGAGGACTCGAGGGTGGAAGAGCCCCTGAGATGGGCCTAGCCCTAGCTCCTTTGACCTCGGGAAGGCTCTCCTGATCTTTGACCCCCAGGGGCCTCTGCTCAGTCTCTGAGACCTTCCTCGAAGCTGCCGCGGGATCCTGGGCCCGGTAGCTTTTTCTGCATGAGCGCCGTGTGGGGCTGGCCCGTCTCTCCACGCGGGGATCCTTGGGAGGGCACGGCCCCCGGCGCTGCCAGTGAGCCCACGGGAGAGGGCAGAGCGCTGAGAGCAGACACGTGCCCCCGAGGACTTTGGAGCAATCACTTCGTCAACAAACATTAAGTGCTTACTGTGTACCGGGCGGTCGTGCCGGGCCCTAGGGAGGCAGGGCAGGTGAGCAGCCGGCCGGATGGAGAGCTTTTATGGAGCCCCGTTTCAGGCTCTGTGCTAAGGGCAAAAAACAGTCTGAAGGGCTGCACCGAGCCGGAAGATTTCCCCCCCCCCCTTCCCCCCCCCCCCTATCTATTTTGTATCTATCTATGCACATATTCACAAGTAATCTCCAGCTGGACTGCTGCTCCGGTTCTCTTTTATCTTTGCAAAGCATACAATAGGCCTCAAATAAAGGCTGCTTGCTAGATTGGGAGGATGGGGCTGAGACCCTCAGATAAGTGGGATCCACAGTCACATGCTAAGCTGCCCGGAGGGGGCAGGGCCATTTATCTTAACCGGAGGGAGGCAGTTCGGGAAGGCTGCCTGGAGGAGCGGGCCTTTGAGGACCGCGATGGGGGGCGGGGGGCGGAGGGAGCGATCCAGGTAAAGAGCAGAGGCGGGAGAGAGGAACGGCCCGGCCCCGGCCAGAGAGGAGGCCAGATTGGCCGGGGCGTACGACGGCGTGCGGGCAGGATGGAGCTGCAGAGGGAGCATGCCGCCACCTGGTGGACGGAAGGGAGGCAGGTGGGAGAGGGAAGGGCGGGCGCCAGGCCAGGGAGCTGTTCAATGGGAGCTGAGATGAACGTGAGGGCGGGCTCGGAAGCTCCCGCGGGGCCAGGCCGCGGAGGCATCTTTGGAGATCGGGGTCGGAAAAGGGCCTCACGGGCCACTCGATCTGACCTCTTCATTTGGATGGAGGAGGAAACTGAGGCCCACCGAGAACCGCTCCGCTCCAGCTCTCCGCTCCAGAGCCGGGAGGGGTCTCACAGGGCATTTTGGCCAAACCCCTCATTTTACAGAGGAGGAAACCGAGGTAGCCAGTGGTGAAGTGACTTGGCCAGGATCATAAAATTAGGGGTGGATTTGAACTTGGGGCTTCTTGACTCCAGCAGGCCCGGCACTCTAGGCATTATGGTACCTCTTAGTTGAGGCCCAGAGAGGTGAAGCAACAAGTCCCAAATCACACAGCCAGCGGGATTTTTACCCAGACCTTATGGCTCTCGGGCCTGTGCTCTTTCCACATTTCCAAGGGCTCCCATAGATCTCTGGTCTCCTGGATTCAAGCGCTCCCTCCAGGGCCATCTTCAATGATAGGGGCTCGCCACCCCCTGGCCCATCCTGTGGCCTTCCAGAAGTCTTCCAGGCAGAAAGTCTTCCTGGCTTGCTTTTGCCATCCCACGGAGCCCGGTGGAATACGCGGCCTTGTACTGGCGGCCCCTCCCCCGTGAGCAGCCCATCTTTTTTCCCCGTACTCTTCTTTGATGACGCGCCTTACTCTCCATCTCCCCCATAATTCTTGTTCATAATGTGTTCCAGCTTGCTCACATTGCCCTGTGGGTGATACTAATTTTCAATTCTTCAGAGACTGTAGCATTCCATGACTCATAGCCACATAATAACACCAGTAGAATATTGTTATTAAAAAGATGGGCCTTCATTTCATCAGTCTGTGCTGGAGGAGACATAATTGGGAGGGCACCGAGGGACTGATTCTCAAGGAGGGATCAGAGGAGACTAGATTTAGCACCGGGAGGCCTTCTAAGGGTGGGGAGCGAGCCAACGAGCAAATCCCCTCTTCCCCCATTTCAACCAAGTGTCAAGATGTTGGGCTCTGCCGCCTGAACGAGGCCATTCTGAAATCAACAGCGTCTTAGGTTGTGTTTAGGAAAAGGCCCCGGTCATCTGCAGGACTTGCACAGGAAGTCTGTGTGTTCAGATTGGCCGAGGAAACCCGGGCACACCCTGTGGGTCCTCCATAAAACACCGAGCCAGTTTGGGCCTGACAGACTAGAGGGCCTGGCAGTGGAGAGGAGAGAGCGTTCCAACTAAAGCCTGGACAAGGCATCGCTTGGAGGGGGAGGAAGGGAGGAGAGCAGCTCGCTCTCCCCTCTCCACCTTGATCGGAAGAGGAGCTTGGGAATTCTGGGAGCCGGGAGGATAGGCAGTTTTCTCTGGGGTCCTCGCAGTGTCTCTAGCCCTGGGACGGTATTGGCTCCTAGTCAAAGAAAGACTAAACGTACCTTCAGGAACCCAGCAAAAACAAAAAGCTAGCCAGCAAACCAAAAAACTATGCTAGATCTGAGGAGAACATCTCCAGGATGACTCCCAGATGAGGTAGCCCTTGGCCAAACGTACACCCTAAAATCCAGCCCGTTTTCTTCTAGATCCTGCACGTGGTGATGGAGGAGGGTGCGATGGAGGAGGGGGCCGTGGATCTTCTGGGGTGGGGGTGTTGGGTGTCAACTATACCACCGGAGCAAATACTTTTGAAAAGCTGTCTGGGAGAATGATTGCTAGCACCGGGAGAAAGCACAGCGGTGGGAACTGCGGCCTTGGTTTAAAACTCTTTCTGTCCGTGACACTTTCACAAGGATGGCCAGGGAAAGGGAACACAAAGGGGTAACTCAAAGCACTTAGAAATCCTTTGGCCAGAGTCTTCGAGATATTCCTTTTAGGTCAATATTTAACAACTGGCTCTAGGAAAAAACAAACATATGGTACCACTGGCTTTTTTGTTTAATCAGCATTTATAACAGTTTCTCCCTCACTTTATTAAGTCTAGATCATCAACAAAATAATCAAGCCCTTATTTGTAGCCTTTGCTCATTTCTGTAGTATAAATGCTCAAGTTGAAAATTTAACAATCAGCTCTATGAGCCGGCTTCACCAACTGCTGGTGTATTCAGTTTTTCTGCTGGGTTTTTTTTTGGTGAACAGTCTTCCTTTGGCTGTTCTGGGGAAGGGGATGGTATCTAGGTCAGCAGTGAAAAGTCTGAAATCTCCAATGTTCTGAGGGTCATAAAATCCTTCTTTGACCTTTGGGAGGGGGGGAGAGGTCAGGCTCTTGAACCTGGGAGGTCCAAAACCGGCTATTTTATGGATGATCCAAGTGTCCCCAGCCAATCCACACACACACACACACACACACTTTTCCTGTGGATGCACCTCCATCCCAGTTGATGAGGGATTTTTTTTTTCACTTACTAGGGTGAAGCAGGAAATTAACTGATTGATTCAAGAGAGAAGTATTAAAGAAAAGTCTTTTTTTAATTTTTTCCTGAGAGTCAAGAAGACCTGAGTTCAATTATAGCCTCAGACACTTATTAGCTGTGGCAAAACACTTACTATCTTTGGCAAAACACAATTTCCTCCACTGTCAAATGGGGAAAATAATAATGCCTGCTTCCCGGGGTTGTTCTGAAGATCAAATGAGATCAGCTTTGTATAAAGAGTTTAGCACGGTGCCTGGCACATGGTAGTTGCTTATTCCCTTTCCTTCCCTTCCCCTTCAGCATCTTGATACTTGACTGATTTACTCAACTGATCCTCTCCCCATTTCTTCCTCTTGCCAAACTATAGTGAGAGGCCATCAATTTAATCTAATCCCTCTGATTTTTTGAACAGATGAGAAAAATGAATGTCCAAAGAGTTGCTGCCCAAGTCAGTGGCAGAGGTAAGATTCGAAAGCTGGATTTTGTGCCCCCAAGCCTGACAGCGTCTGCTTCAACTGTTAGATCTTTCAAGAGCTTGATGGCTGAGGGTAGAGCAAACTGAGAAGGGAGGACAGCCTTGAGTGTTAGCCTTGGGCACACTTTTCTTTTTCCCCACAGGTCCCCTCTCTCTGTTCCAACAGGAGCCTGAGCATCATGTGGGCCTTGGGCAGGGAAGGATAACTCTAATTAGTGGTTCTCAAGTGCTATTTTAAAGCAGTTAATTTGGGGTGGGGGGGGCTGTTTTCCCTGACAGCAGGCACACCTGAAGCCAAAAAAAAAAAAAGAAAGAAAAGAGGAAAAAAAGAGCCCCACCAACCTCTGTTCTAAAATTAACAAGCATACCCGCTGCTTTCCTTCCTTTTACAAATGCAAAAATGTCCTGTTCTCTTCCTTGATGTGGTCAGTCTGACCTCAGCTCCAGAGGCTCCCCTCCCTTCTCCTAATCATACAATTATTAGCCAAGGAAGTTGCCTGGGGACTTTGTAATAACCTAAAAAGAAACTGAGGCCTAGAGAGGAAAAGTAATTTGTGAAAAGTTGGGCAGCTAGGAAGTTAAGTCATAGGGCTGGGATTTGCAGTCAGGTCCTCAGAGTCTCCAACCTGAGGGCCTCTTTCTAGGATACTTGCTTTGTCAAGGAAAGCAACATTTGATATGCCAGAAAGGCCAGATCCCATCTACACACATCTGCTCCGCTGGGACCGATTCTATCCAACATCCAAAGAGCATCCCACTAGGTGCCAGGCACCGGGGAGAAAAAAAGAATTCAGAATGGACTGTTCTGTTCTAGAGAATCTTCCGTTCCATAGGTTGAAGGATGGGAAGGGTAGCTAAAGGACACTCAGTGAATCAACAAGCATTTGTTGAGCGCTTCCTGTTTGCTGGCCATATATACTATATACACAGATAAGCCTGAAACAAGGTCTTGAATGAGGACAAGAGGTAAGATCCAGATCAAGTGCTCTAGAACCACTCGTGGAAGGAGAGAACACTTGAAGCTGGCGTGGTAGGATGGGGCTGGAGTTAGGGAAAGCTTCCTGAAGGAAAAAAGGTGGCTGAGATGAGCCTTGAAGGAAGAGAAGGATTCTGAGATGATGGGGGTACGTTCAAAGTCCAAGGGATGACCTGTATGAGTACACAGAGATGCAGGACATTCAAGGTGACCTAGGAAACTGGGAGTAATCCAGTTTGGCTGGGAAGGAGAGTGGTTAAAGATGAGGCATGTGCAAAAAGAATGGCCAGTTTATTTATAGCCAGATTGTGGAGAGCCTTCAATGCTGGCTTCAAGGGAGAACTCGACAGTGTCCTGCACAGAGGGGATACTTCATGTTGCTGTAATTGAGTCTCTGTTTCTGCTCCAGCCAGGTAATGACTCTCAGTGCTCAATTTATGGACCGGTCTCCTTCCTAAAAGAAAAGAAGTTGGGGTCCCAGGAACTCTTCTCTACTCTTCAAGTTATAAGGGAGAATGGAGAGTTCCATTTTTAAAAAATGCAAGCAGGGTTTTGATGGATGAACAGAGAAGGAAAAAATTCAAAGAGACAAAAGGGGTTCTGGATGTGTTAGGAGGTTGAATGAAATAATGGGAGGAAAAGCGAAGGATCACTGAACACTTGATCAGTTTTTAAAATTTTTTATGAAAGCCTTTTATTTTCAAAACATATGCACGGATAATTTATCAACAATTATCAAAACCTTGCAAAAAAACCTAGCAAAATCTTGTGTTCCAAATTTCCTCACCCTTTCCCCCACCCCCTCCCCTAGATGGCAAGTAATCTAATATATGTTAAACGTGCAATTCTTCTATACGTATTTCTACAATTATCTTGCTGCGCAAGAAAAATCAGACCAAAGAGGGGAAAACGAGAGAGAAAAAGCTAGCAAACGACAACAAAAAGAGTGAGAATGCTATATTGTGAACCACACTCAGTCCCCACAGTCTCCTCTCTGGGTTCAGATGGTTCTCTCCATCACAAGATCATTAGAACAGGCCTCAATCATCTCATTGTTACAAAGAACCACGTCCATCAGAATTGATGTTTGTATAATCTTATTGCCATGTATAATGATCTCCTGGTTCTGCTCATTTCACTTAGCGTCAGTTCCTGTAAGTCTCTCTAGGCCTCTCTGAAATCATCCTGCTGGTTGGTTCTTATACAACAATAATATTCCCCTAATATTCATATACCATCACTTATTCTGTCATTCAACTGACGGGCATCCGTTTGGTTTCCAGTTTCTTGGCAAATCGGTTTCTACATAGCACCGCTCTCACCAAGTTCACACCCAAAGATGGCATTGCAGCTAGATGAACCCTTGTTTCAGCCCCTTCCTTCTTGGTGCCTCAAAACTGATGTGGCCTCAAAACCCAACAGGGACTTTGAGTGGTTCACTTTTCTAATATTTTGAGACTCAAAAGGTTCTAGTCACCTCCGTCGCTTAAAATGAATGAACAAATTTTGAGGTCAAGAACGGAGCCCTGTATTCTGTGGTCACAGGCCTGCCTCCCCTCCTTATAATATTGTTTTTGACTGAGATCTTGCCAGACTAGAAGTCAAATCAAGAGAACGGCTTAGGCAGTGGTCAGCCAGAAACTATTGAATGCCCCCCCTACATCCGATCAAAAAGGTTCCGCATTATGTGGGAGGTGGGTAAAAGGCAGTTACAGAGGGACTGTGCCAAAATCTCTCCAAGGAGCTTCAATTATTACACGTCAGGAATCTTCAGAGGCAGGCTCTCCATCTTCTTCCACGTGGAAGGACTCTCACATGCCCACAGGGACAAGGCTCAGCCTCCAGGCCACCATTATCCAAAGAACAAACTTGATTCGGGAGAAGAGATATGAGGACACATTCCTTTTCTTTCATTGTTTTTGGAAATGGGAAGCCAGGTGCAGCATGGTTATAGAACATTGACCGTACTATCAGATTTTGAGAAAGTACAGAGTGTTCCCAAAAAAGTACAGTTAAAAATGACAATATCTGAAAACTATTTATAGTTAATTAACTTTTTTTTTTGAAAATTCTTTTATATACGGGATGACTCTGGAAGGGGGCAAGGGGAAGAGACGTAGGAGGGAAATGTAAACAATCTGTAAAAATTGATGACTTACATGATGATGTGTTTTGCATAACTATAGATGCATAACCTTTGTTTGAATTATTTGCCTTCTCGAGGTAGGGAGGGAAAGAGAATTGGGAACTCAAAATGTGAAAAAAGAATGTTAAGATTGTTTTTACATGTAATTGGGGGAAATGTGAAATATTAAAGTAAAAAAATAAAAGACCATTAAAAAAAAGAAAGAATTTCTGAAGTCAACAAGAGAAAATCCCAGTGAGAGAAAAAGAGAAAGTCATCTAGAAAGACTGACCAATGTACAGATAGGATTATCTAGATTTTATTTTATTTAAAAATTGTATTTATCTTTCTCAAACAAAACCAATCACAATAATCAAAACAACACATGCAAAAACAAATCCCAAATCCGATAAGCAGAACAAAAAAAAGTTATTGCCGATCAATGCTTATAATCCAACCCTATCCTTTTCTGTCATTTACTGATGGATAAAAGAGTAACTTTGTACAGACTGATCCTTTCTTCCTACTAACCTAGTAGGTCACTAACCTACTCAGTCTTAAACCCCAAAGTGGGATTATTGCGTCCAAAGGTATGAATAGTTAATTTTTACCATATAATTTTATGCTGCTTTCCAAAACATTTCTACCAGCCGTGAATTCCTTTGTCTCATGTAGCACATTCCCAGCAACACTGAATTTTTCCATCTGTTACCATCATTGTCCAGGCTGGATGTAAGGGGATACCTCAGAGTTGTCTGCATTTGTATTTCTCTGATTATTAGTGATTTAGAATTTTCTGAAGTGGTTGTTTATTATCAAAGAGATTGTCAGATCTATGTATCTGTTTTTATGAATTTACTGTTTAATTATCCATTTGAGAATGGCCCTTATTCTTATACATTTGTGTAAACTTCCTATAGATTTTCAATGTTAGACTTATCAGAAATGGTTAATGCAATAGATTTTTCTCAATCAGCAAACGCTTTTAAATTTTATATAAGGAGGCATGTCTATTTTGTCTTTAATTCTTTCTTTCATTTTGTACCTAGTCCCCTTCCCCTCCCCAGTTGTAAGAGATATAGTTTCCCTTATTTCCTAATGAAATTTTTTTTCCTAAATTATATTTTATTTAATTTTCATCAATATAAATCTGCTTTCTCTCCCTCCCATCTACCTTTGTCCATCAGGAAAGAACAAGAAACAAAACCCCGGTTACAAATAAATATATCGTCAAGTAAAACAAATTCTTTAATTGGTCATGTCCAAAAAAAAAAACCCTTCGTGGATAGCATGTTTCATGAGTCCTCCTGAATCCTTGTTGGTCATTGTGATGATCAGAGACACTAAGTGTTTCAAAGTTGTTTGTATTGATAATTTTTTCTTTAAAAAGATTATGTATACTGAACTGATGCTGAGTGAAATGAGCAGGACTAAAAGATCATTATATACTTCAACAACAATACTGTATGATGATCAATTCTGATGAACGTGGCCCTCTTCAACAATGAGACGAACCAAATCAGCTCCAATAGAGCAGTAATGGACTGAACCAGCTACACCCAGCAAAGGAGCTTTGGGAGATGACTAAGAACCACTCCATAGAATTCCCAATCCCTCTATTTTTATCTGCCTGCATTTTTGATTTCCTTCACAGGCTAAGAGTACATTATTTCAAAGTCCGATTCTTTTTGTACAGCAGAATAACTGTTTGGACATGTAAACATATATTGTATTTAACTTATACCTTAACATATTTAACATGTATTGGTCAACCTGCCATCCGGGGGAAGGGGTGGGGGGAAGGAAGGAAAAAGTTGGAACAAAAGGATTGGCAACTGTCAGTGCTGAAAAATTACCTATGCATATATCTTGTAAATAAAAAGCTATATTAAAAAAAGATCATGTATTTTTCAATCAACAGTTTGCCTTCTTACCTTCTCCCTCACCCCCATAAAAACAAAGAAATGAAACAAAACCCATTACCAACAGATATAGTCAAACAAAACAAATTCTTGCTTCATTATGTCCAAATAAAAATATAACTCATTCTGTACTTTGAGTCCTTCAACCTCTCTTATCAGGAGGGAGCTAGCATGTTTCATCTTTGGTCCTCCAGAACAGTGGTTGGCCATTGAGTTGATCAGAATTCTCAAATGCTTACAGTTGTTTGTCATTACAATACTGTTTTCGTCGTATAAATTGTTCTCCTGATTCTGCTTACTTCACTCTGCACCAGTTCATAGAGCTCTTTCCAGGTTTCTCTGATATCACTCCTTAATCATTTCTTGTAGCACAATAATATTCCATCACATTCATATATCATCATTTATTCAGCCATCTTCCCAGTTGATGCGCATTCCCTCAGTTGTTTTCAATTCCTTGAAATTGATGAAATTATAATTATAATTTTTCTTTGAATCTATATTGTGTGTATATATACATATATATATAGGAATATATATTTTTCAAGATTTTCCTTCCTCTTCTTCCCTCTTTCCCCTTCCCGAGACAACAAGCAATCCGATATAGGCTAAACACGTACAATCCTTCCAAACATGTTGAGCAAACCCCCCCAACCAAAAAACCAAACAAAAACAACAACAAAATCAGATCAAAAAGGAAAAAATGAGAAAGAAAAAACTAAGCAAATAACAACAAAAAAGTGAAAATGCTATGTGTAATTCACATTTAGTACCCATAGTTCTCTCTCTGGATGTGGGATGGCACCCTCCATCACAAGCCCCGCTGGAATTGCCCTGAATCACCTCATTGTTGAAAAGAACCAAGTCCATCACAACTGATCATCACACAATCCCACTGTCATTGTTTACAATGTTGCCCTGGCTCCACTCACCTCATTCAGCATCAGTTCATGTAAGTTTTCCAGGCTTTTCTGAAATCAGCCTGCTCATCATTTCTTTTAGAACAATAATATTCCATTACATTCATATACCATAACTCATTTAGCCATTCCCCAACTGAGGGGCACTCACTCAATTTCCAGTTCCTTGCCATTATGAAAAGAGCTGCTACAAACATTTTTGCACATGTACCTTTCCCCTCTTTTATCATCTCTTTGGAATGATAGACCCAGTAGAGACATTGCTAGATCAAAGGGTATTCACAATTTTATAGCCCTTTGGGCATAGTTCCAAGTTGCTTTCTGGAATGTTTGGGTCATGAAATTATTTTTTTTAAAGTTATTGATGTCTTTTTTTAAATGTTACCAAAAATTTCCTCAGTGTCCTTCCTTCATCTTCTATCGGGTAGCTACTCCATATAACAACAATATTACTGATAGAGTTCTAAAAGGATTTACTAGAAGAATGGTGAGCAAGTATTTGAAAGTAGTAATCACATAGAGTCAGCCTGGCTTTATCAAATCATGTCAGTCTAATCTTACTTCTTTGACAAGAATTGGTAGATTTGAATTGGTAGATTAAGATGGTTATTGTGGATATAGTTTATCCAAGTTAATGCTTAATAGAGTTTAAAATTATTATATATTAATATATTTACAAATTGAAGATCATATGAGTTTGGACAAATCTAGTAAAAAATAAATTTGGAGGTAAGGAAAAAGACAAAAATTCTCCAAAGAATCACGTGTTCTATGAATGAAATTTGTACAAATTATTCTATTGCAATGCATAGAAAAGTAAAGATATTGATCAAGTTTTTTTTTAAGCTATAGCCTTTCATTCTTCATTGATATTTTAGAATACAATTAGTCAGGTATGAATGTATTGCAATCTACATTGTTGGAAGAAACTCCGGAACTGATGAGAGGTTGGGCCCATTTGAATATTTGAGTATTTGAAACTGGTTATATTTAGATTGTTGATCCATCTGAAATATATTTTAGTATATGGTGTTAGATATTGGTCTAATCCGCTCTTCTGCCCAAGTGTTCTCCAGTTTCCCCAGAAATGTTTGTTGAACGAGCTCCTTTTCCATTCATTTGGTATGCTTAGGTTTATAAGACATTGTATATATATTGGCTTCTTTATTATTCTTGTTCCTCTATTACATTTCATTGCTTGATTGATTTTTTTAAATTGGAACAGGTGAT
The DNA here is from genome assembly GCF_016432865.1 of Antechinus flavipes. Taxonomy (NCBI): domain Eukaryota; kingdom Metazoa; phylum Chordata; class Mammalia; order Dasyuromorphia; family Dasyuridae; genus Antechinus; species Antechinus flavipes. Next base: position 15,048,144 of record NC_067404.1, read on the forward strand.
GTGGATGCTAAGTAAAAATAAGACAGAACAGGAGCTATATCCAGACACTATGGACTTGGTGCTGTAAAGTAGGCAGCCATAGAACTCATTAGCAAATTAATCTGTGAGCCATTTATAACTACTTATTGTAGTGGTTTAGTTCTCTTATTCAACATCTTCTGTAGTGTCTCTGTGTGTGTTTATATGAATCACTGACCTTTTACGATAACTTCATTAACTGTTTTTTCTCTCAACATGTTTTTTTTTTTTTTTTTTTATGGACTCCACTCCTTGTGTCCGTGTGCTCTTCGGGACTATTTTGTTTTGTTTCAGTGGCCTGTATACAAAAAGATGCGTATGGGATATTCAGGAGGACTAGCATGTCTTGTGTGAAGGCTTGCCTTGCCCTTTTCAGGGCTGTTTATCCACCTTTGGTGTTCTCCTGTCACCAATTCTTACCTGTGACTCCAAGAAGGTATAACATGCATAGGGGCCGCATACTGACAAAACCATCCCAGAAGATGGACTAAATGAGATTGAGGGTAACTAACAGGCCAGTGGGTGAGTCAGGGGGATGTTTATCCCAAACATATAAAAACTTCTTCTGGCAGAATAGGTAGAGAACAGTTTGTTCCAATAGCCCGGAAGGCAGCTGAAGCAGGTGCTGGGGAGAGCTTGGTCAGGCAACAAAGATGTTAAGGTCATCTACTCCATTTGGGATCGTTGAAAGTCATGCTGACTTTTATCTTGCCGCTGAACTTTGATGACTCTGGAAGAGAGAGTAAGGCTGATGACTTTGTGCAACTTTGCCTCTCTTAAATCGAATTCACTCAAAAGTCAAGACATCACCCCGTGATGTCCTCGGTCCTCTTCAAAAAGTAAGGCCTAACAACCACCACCACCATCACCATTAGCTGTGGGGAAGTGCAGGTGCCTCCAAGATGACTTGGGGCATGCACTGAGATTGGTAAACTTCCACTGCTAGTTGAGGAAAGACTGTTCCGAGCGTGACCGTCTACCCTTTAGCCTTAAAGTCCAATTTTGATAATCTTCCTTTTCGTTGCAAGGCAAAGGGGGAAAGGAAAGCTACATTTTTATATGATATGCTATATGACATTTAGCTCCTACTATGTCCACTCTGTGCTAAGTGTTGTACAAACATTATCTCATTTGATCCACCTTACGAGGAGGTACTGTTATTCTTATTTTACGTTTGAGGAAACTGAGGAAACTGACTTCCCCAGAATCACACAGTGAGGAAGTATCTGAGGTGAGATTGGAATCCATTTCTTCCTGACTCTAGGCCCAGTGCTCCTAACTGTAAACTTATCAAAAATCCTCCATCAGAGTCAATCTCTGTCACCATCTTCTTTGGATTGGACGATGTTCAAAACTTCAGGTCGTATGGCCTCTTTTTGTCCCAGCCTCCAGAGAAGACTCCCTATGTGTCCCACAAAGTCAGAGGGTTTCTCACTTTTCCCACTGAATGGTAACTATCTAGAACTTGATATATACCTGTTGTGCTATCTGGCCACTGCCAGAGAGTGAGATAAAGCAGGCTTCTAGTCTTTACAAGCATTGCAGCTGATTCTGGGATGTCCAGGAATACCATTTTTAGGGTTCATATATCTGGAAAAGGTGATCCTTTAATGCTTTCTAGTGGATTCTCCAATTTATCTGAAGCGGGAGCTTTCTATTCCTGTACTAACTGGGTAGCTAGGCCTCGCTGTATTTCTTTTTTCCCCCCCAAGGCAAGTGGGGTTAAGTGTCTTGCCCAGGGTCCCACAGCTGGAACTGTTAAGTGTCTGAGATCAGATTTGAACCCAGGTCCTCCTGACTTCATGGCTGATGCTCTATCCACTGCATCACCTAGCTGCACCCCCTCCCTACCTTTCCATTGGGCTACGTGGGGCCCGGTCTGAGAAGATTCTCAGCTTGGACCCACAGTGTTCCTGGGATGGAGGCTATTTAGGCTTAGTCCTCAGTGGACGTAACATCTTTCCCACATTACGCACGCCCTTCCGGTCTTTCCGTGAGCAGCCCTCTGTCATAAAGACTTCAAGTTTTTTAATCAACTTGGAGGGGAGGGTAGAGGCTGGAGGACAGTCTGGTCATCAATTTCCAGACACAATCACCCACCGTCACTGGGTCAGGAAATATTGAGTCATAAACTGTGTTTGGCAATTCACAAAACCCAGACTGAGCTGATGTCTCCGAGTCTGACCCTGATATCGATCACTCTAATTTGCTCCAATCCTTTTCTAGCTCATTTCAGCTATCTCCCGGTGTTATTCTTTTTACATTTCGGGTTCTTCTCTGGGGAGAGGAGCCCCAAACTTTCCCCGCACGTCACTTTGGTTCCAGTATTCGTTAAAATTGCATTTGGCCAGCCGGTGGCTGGAAATCAAGGCTACCATGCAGTAATCGAGCACTAAAGCCATGGGCAAGTATGGTTACTAGGTGGCCAGTCAAAGACTAGAACCAATATGCAAATGAGCTCTCCTGTAAAGTGACACACGCAGAGCCATACAGATGCAGATGACAATGACGCAGGCGCATCACATGCCAACAATTAGCACACGAATAGGCGAACAATATCTCCTAAGTCAGGAGCCAATGCTAATGAGCAGCCAGGGATCCAGAAAGGGAGCTTAATGCATTAATAGCCCAGAGAAACCACAAGCATGAAGCATTCAGCAGCTTATCAAATAGAGTGGCTCAATTAACAGAGGGGTCAGGCCCAGGGACAAACAAATCACTTTTAAAAATGGCCAAAATCTTAATTAGGAAAAACAGTTCCAGGGACGAGCGGGACAACATTTCAAAATAAGCACCTGAAAAGAAATGAAAGAAAACATTTCCCTGTGAGCAGCAGAACCCAAACCAAACTAAACACACTCACGTTAAACTCCCAACTCAGAATCCTGGCCGGAAATGGCCAGTGGCAGCGTTCTCAGTTGGGATTCCTGGGCCATTGAGGCACATATGCTCAAAGGCAAAAACAAAATGATAACATAAAGGATAGAAAATGGAATTGAAAATAACCTGGAGCAGAGTCCGAATCTCAGTATGGTGTGTGTGTGTGTGTACATTCACACATTAGGATTTTTATCCTTGATGTTGTCCCTGAGCCTACACCTATTATACAGCTGCCTTGTTGCCCTGCTTTTGACAAGAGACTGAAAAGCAGGCTGTGGAGTGTAAGCTATATTTTTGCCACCAGGAGGTGCTATCCAGAGGCCACCGATACAAGTGGCTAGATAAGAGGGTATTTAGCACAAGTGGGCAGACTCTCCCAACAATTGAGGTATCATCTATGGCTCTCCAAAGGCTCTTAGACTTAAGTAAGTCTAAGTGGTAATTACTACTTCCCCATCCCATGAGTTTTCACAGCAGTTGCCAGTCTCTGGCTTGAGGGCACTGCAGTTGGACCCAGGTTTCTCTCTGTGTGACTGTCTCTGCCTGTCTCTCTGTGTCTCTGTCTCTGATAGAAAAGATCTCTCCTCTGTGCTCTGAGCCCCCAACCTTTATTGAGGAAATCTTTTGGTAGCAACTAACCACATTCCCAAAGCTTGGCCAATTTCCTTTGTAACGTCCACAGGATTTATTGAAATTACAGTAAACGCAGCATAGATTCCCCTTTGATCCTTCCAGTCTTTGTCTTCCGACCGGACCATGGGTGGGGGAGAAGAGATTACAGATTCAAAACTTGCTGAGATTGATTTGACAAGAACTTGGAACATGAGAGGAAGAGCCAGAGGTTAGCACCACCTCCCACAGGTCCCAACACATCTAGAAGTTTCATGGAAGCTTCTGGTATTGTCAGTGTTCTAAGAGCACCGGGTTTCTACGGTCAAGTATTTGTTAAGCACCAACTGCATACCAAACACTGCTAAGTTCTGAGAATATCTAAAGAAAGACCAACAGTGGCACTTGTCCTCGAGGGGCTCACAAGCCATTATTTGTAATAAAACATATGCAGGACAAGCTGAAGATTGTCACAGAAGTGGTTGTTCATTCTTTGTTTTTGAAGAGGACCAGTGGCATTATGGGGTGATGTCTTGACTTTTGAATGAATTGGATTTAAGTGAGGCATCGACCTTACTCTCGCTTCCAGAGTCATCAGAGTTCAGTGGCAAGACAAAGGTCAGGATGACTTTCAATGATCCCTAATGCACTGGATGACCTTAGCGTCTTTGTTGTCTGACCAAGCTCTCCCCAGCACCTGCTTCTGCCTTCGGGGCTATTGGAACAAACTGTTCTCATCCACCCATTCTTTAAAGATTTTTTTTTACCTAGCAGTATTTGATTTTTTTCAATTACATGTAGTTTTCAACATTCATTTTTGTAAGATTTTGAGCTCCAAATTTTTCTCCCTCCATCCCTTTCCTATCAATCCATCCAAACATGTAAAAGCGCTTTAAGCATATTTTCATATTAGTCATATTATGAAAGAAAAGTCAGAACAAAAGGAAAAATCCACGAGAAAAGAAAAACAAAAAGTATGTTTTGATCTGCATTCAGTCTCCATAGTTGGTGGTTAGCAGTTTCCATCCCAAATCTGTCACCATCGTCTTGGATCACTGTATTGCTGAGAAGATCTAAGTGGATCACGATGGATCATCGCACAGTTACTGTGTACGGTGCTCTCCCGCTTCTACTCACTTCACTCTGCATCAGTTCATGCAAGTCTTTCCACATGCACCCATTTTTCCAGAGGAAGTCTTCACATGCTTGGGATAGCCATTCCCCTAACTCACTGATAGTTTTGAGGCTTATGGCTCCCCCTCACTCTGCTTTAGCTGTTGTGCTGAGATGGTTTTCCTAGGCTGTGGCCTCTGCATGCGATAGCTTCTGGGAGCCACGTGTGAGAGTCGGCTGAATCAGACGGGCACCGAAGATGAAAAGGGCTAGGCAAGCTCTCACTACACAAGTGCTTATCCTCCTGAACACCTCCTGTACCCTTCACAGAAGTAAAGAACTAGAATTAAAGGGGAATCAGGAAAGAGTCCTGCAGAAGAGTTTAGGGGGGATTTTAGGTAAGGATTTTAGTTGGGACTTGAAAGGAGCCAGGGAATCTAGGAAGCAGAGATAAGGAAGGAGAGAGCTCTAGGCTTGGGAGAGCCTGCTGGGAGTTAGGAGATGAAACAAGGAGAATGCTCTCACTGGATCGTAGGGTACGTGCAGAGAAGTGAGGCGTAAAAGATTGAAAAAGTAAGAAGAGTCAGGTTCTAAAGGGCTCAATAGCCAAACGTAGAATTTTATATTTGAGCCTGGAGATAATAGGGAGCCACTGGAGTTAACTGAATGGGAGCTGATGGCACGGGCAGACGGCTTTTTACCTTGGCATCTAACTGGAAGAAGGACTGGAGAGGGGGTGAGAAGAGATTGACAAGCAAGCTATCTTATGATTCTAGCAGTGTGGTGATGAGGGCCTGTACCAGGGTGATGGGAGTGCCAGAGGAGAGAAGAAGGGGTACACGTGTGAGATGTTACAAAGGCAGAAATGTCACGACTGGACAACTGATTGGATATGGAGGGTGAAAGTGAGAAGTGAAGGATGAAACCTAGCTTGTCAGCCTGGGGACTGGGAGTATGATGGTGCCCTTGACAGTAGATAGAGAAGTTAGCAAGAGGATAAGGTTTTTGGGGAAGAGATAGCGTTCAGTTTGGGGCACATTGAGTTTAAGATTTCTACCTACGGGTCACCCATTTTGAGATGTCCAATAGGCAGCTGGTGATACAAAACTAAAGGTGGGGAAAGAGACAGATCTGAGAACCATCTGCATAAAGAGGACTATTGAGTCCATGGGAGTTGATGAAATCATCAAGTGAAATAGTATTGAGGAAGAAGACCCAGGACAGAGCTCTGTGGGCTAAAAGTTGGTTGAAGATCTCGCAAAGGAGACTGAGGAGTACAAGGAGAACCAGTGTCACAAAAACCTAGAGAGAAGAGAGGGCCATGAGAGTGTCAAAGACTTCAGAGAGTCAGGGAGGAAGAGGATTGAGGGAAGGCTATCGGATCTGGCGGTTGAGAGATTGTTAATCACTTTGGTTAGAGTGGTTTCAATTGGATGAAGTTAGGAGCCAGATTGCAGATGGATTGAAAAGGGTTCAATGAAAGGAAATGGGGGCACTTGTAGGTCTTAGATGTCCTTTTCAAGGAGTTTCACTAAAAAAAGAGAGGAGACCTATGGGATAATAGCTAGCAAGAAAGGATGGCTTGAGTGAGGGGCTTTGAGGCTGGCGGGGACATGGGTACTTTTGTAAGCAGTAGGGAAGCATTTAGTGGACAGGGAGAGATGGGAAATTAGAGAGAGTAGGGATGATAGAAGAGTCAGTCTGTTAAAGAGAAAGGAATGGAACAGGTCACTTGTGAATGGGGAGGGATTTACCTTGGCAAGGAGAAAGGCCATCTCTTCATGTGGGACAGAGCTGAAGAAAGAAATAATGGGGGAAAGCATCTGAGTGATATGAATAAAAGGAAGGGAAAAAGAGAGAACTCTCAGGAAATGACTACCACAGTTCTCCAGGACCTGTTGCAACTCCTCTTTTGCTGTACCCAACTCATGTTATAATGGCAGTGTCGCTAAGGGACCATAACCACAAGGCTGCCCTATTTTACTGGGAGCTTCTGATCTCTCAGAAGCCACTTCTTTCCTAGCCAGAATGGCAGATGGATGGAGTCTCAACAGGAACAATCATGGGCCAGAAAATCTTTCTCAAGGACAAACCAACGACAGACCAAAAAGTGTGTGTGTGTGTGTGTGTGTGTGTGTGTGTGTGTGTGTTTGGGTGGGGGCTTGTACTCCCGACCACAAAATCTCTCCCCCACCCCAATACTGATCCTAGGAACACTTCCATCTCTGCCTCGAATTTGTACCCAGGTGTCAGTACTCACTATGTTATTTTTTTAAGCTAAAGTACACGATGACTTTCATAATTAAGACTTTGCTTTTACTTTAAATTCTGGCTGTGACATTTTCTGTCCTTTCCTATGTTTTTCACTAATTCCTTTAATATTCTTGACCTTTTGGTTTTTTATGTGAATTTCATAATAACCTCACCTAGTTCTACAAATTATTTCATTGGTATTTTGATTGGCACAAAAGCAGCATGACTTTGCTGATCTTGGAGTCAAGAATATTTAATTTTAAATCTACCTCTGACACTTATTAGCCTGGGTTCACTTAACCTCTGTGTATCTCGGACAACTCCCTGTGATTTACCTATCATACAATATGTAGGCTTTAGGGAGTCAGTAGATAGGGAGACAATAAAGATTAGTGAGAGAATAGGGAAGATATACCGGAGAGGAGGTGATAGAATGGGTTCGCTTGAACAGATAGAAGGGTTTTCCTTGGCAAAGATGGGGCTCCTTTTTCAAATGAACCAGCAGCGAAGGAGAATAGTAAAGGAAATGAGATGAGGAAGAGGGGAGAAGAAGGAGCTCTCAGCGAAAGGCTTCCATTTGATCCATGAGTCATAGCTGAAAGGGTGAGAGGGACAGAGCTAGGAGAGGTTTGGAGAATGATAAAAAGGTTTAGAAAAGCTACTGGGTGAGTAGGCCAGTGGATCAGTTAGGAAGGTATTAAAAAATGGCTGTGCCACAGTGAGCACCCAGTTCGTATTATGCAATACGAATCTGGGGTGGAGCCAGCCATTGTTTCATGATTTGCCCCAGCTTCGTTTTGCAGCACATGAGTAGGAGTGAAGGCAATGGTCGTTGGAGGTGATCCAAGTCTTGGCTTTGGCAAGACGAGATCTTTACTAGGATAAAAGGGCAAGGGACTTGAAAGAAGAGGACAGTGTAGAGTTGAGCTAATTTGTCAGTCAAGACGAGGAAGGGAAGAGTCTAACCGGGGCAACATCGATGGCCCGGGAAGGCCGTGGTGAGAAGGAAGAACGAAGAAGGGGTGACAAAGAGGGAGAGGGGAGATGACAACACGTTACAATCAGATCAAATAATCTCAGAGTTGGCCAACACGAATGTGGAATACTCGTAGGCCACAGTAAGGTGAAGGGTATGGCTCTCTTTGTGCGAGGCTGTGGTGAGGAGGAGAAGTAAGATGAGGGTTTGAAGGAGTAGCAATATGATGAATTCCCCTCGCCGGAGGTTTGAAGGGATAGCAGTATGTCTAGTGAAGTCTCCTAATATGAAAGCAGGAGTTTGCAGAGGAGGAGAAAAAGACAGCACGCCAGCCACTGGACTCATTGGCAAAAAAAGCCAAAGCTGTTAGAAAACACCCATCACAAGAAATCCTGATTGGGGGAAAAATAAGGAGTGAATTGACCTCATAAGGGAGAGAGGTGGCTGAGTGAAGATGGTCTTGGTCTCCTCTCCTCTCTGGGCCCCTTCACCTTGGCCAGAGGAGATTCATGACCTTTTAAGGATCCAGAAAATGGAGACTTTTTCCCCTTAGAGTCTTAGCAGCAACTGCTGTCCTAGAGGGCTGCAACCCCAGAACAGCTGCTGGTAGAGTTGGGATAATGAGCCAAGGACAGACCGAAGACAATGAGGAAAGCCAATTTGAGGCTCTACAAAGATTTTCCTGGAACAATTCCAGGCGGGCACAATGACCCCAAGAGAGATAATGACCTTTTGGGGTCAGGAATCCAAGACTGGTTCTAATCCATGAGATTCCAGAATCTTGGGGGGGCGGTCCTAAATCAAAGCTTAAAAAAGGGAAGACTTGGCAAAGAGACTCAAGAGCTTTGCTTGCAGATGATATTGCGGTTCACTCAGAAAACTATTTGAAATAAAGGTTTCAGCAAAATAGTAATATATAAAATTAATTCACAGAAGCCATCAGTATTTCTACAGATTCCTTTTCTGTTTTCAGCTAGAACCTGGAGTTTCATTGGTAGAAGAGACTCCTGGTGTGTAAATTCCCTCCTCCATGGCAGATCGGTGCCTTCTGTATACTGAGGCGCTGAGAAAGGAAGCGATCGGTCAATATGTGTCACAGGTGGGACTTGAACGAAGGGTCTCTGACTTGACAACCAACTTTCTTTGAGTCCCACGTCCAGACATACATGACTACGGAAAGCCAACAAGAAAAGGGAGAGAGGGAAATTCCATTCAGAATACACGCAAGCGACCTGGCAGTTAATCTGTTGAGAAAATGGGATTTCCTTTTTATTCCTTTGATTTTTATTTCCCTTTAATATAGAAATAAAAAATAGATCTAAATACTTGGTGAATCGGCCATTGTCCAGAACCTGATTAAGGTGACACTATGCCCCAAATTCCCCTACAGATTGGGATACCAATCGAAATACTCAGATATGTAATCTTATCCATTTGGAAAAATCCCAGCGTGAGAACTCCTTTCAATGAAGATCACAGGCCGCCGGCGGCTTAATAGTTAAACCACGGGCAATTGTCAGAGGTGCTGAGAGTTTCAATGACTTACCCGGGTTCCACGGCTAATGAGTGTCACAAGTGGGACTCAAAGTCAAGTATTCCCGATGCCAATAACAGCAGTGCTGTGCTGCCTCTCTGCCAATCACAATACTAGTGAAATAATTTGTAGAACTAGATGAAATGATTATGAAATTCATGCAAAAACCGAAAAGGTCAAGGATATTAAGGGAATTAATGAAAAAGGTAGGAAAGGACAGAAAATGTCACAGCGAGAACTCAAAGTATGTTATGAAGTCATAATTATCAAAATCATCTTGTACTGGATTTTAAAAAATAGACAGTGAGAGCCAACAGCTCAGGGCAGAGGAGTAGCCAGCTGTTCAAGAGGCCGACATTGTCCCGGACTGGGGGGAGATTTGGGGTTGGAGGCGTAAGCCCCCCGCTCCACTCCAAGCTCATCCGTACAGATATTTTTTGGTTTATCACCGATTTTGTCCTTGGGAAGGACTTTCTAGCTCGTGATTCTTCCCATTTAGACGCCATCCATCTGCCATTCTGGGCCTTTCCCTTCCATATGGCCAGGAAAGGAAGCTTCTGAGAGACCAGGAACTCCCAGTAAAACAGGGGAGCCTTGTGGTTGGGGTCCCTTGCTGCATTACAGCATGAGTTGGGTACATCAAAGGAGGGACTAGAAAAGGTTCTGAAGGATTTTCGGAGAGCTCTCTTTTTATGCTACATTTGTATTTCACGTCACTCAGATGCTCCCCCCCAATCTTTAATCTCTCTATCCACTAGATGCTTCCTTAGACTAGGTGAAAGAAGAGACTCTTTGCCTCACCTTCCATGTTGAATTAATCACTGAATGGGGGTCGCCTCATCAAACTGGGACCTGGTAAAGACTTTAACTTAAAAAGGCCCAGGTCTCCCACTGCATCCTGGGCCAGCTCCAGTCGTCTATATCTGGCCGCTAGACCCAGATGGCTCTGGAGGGGAAAGTGAGGCAGGTGACCTTGCCCGGCCCTGCCTCAATTAAGTCCAATTCACATGGCGTCACCTTCCTGATGTCCCAGTCCTCTTCCAGAATGAAGAACAAACAACAACAACAACCCTCTTGCCTATAAGAGCACCCATGTCTCCTCCAGCCTCAAAACCTGTCCCTGTGCTCTTCTCATAGTCTCTCCTCATAAAAGTGGCCAAGCTCCTTGAAAAAGCCATTGGCAATCTCCAAGTCCCTCCACTTCCTTTCCTCTCTCCCTCTTCTAAACCTACTGCAAGCTGCTTGCCAACCTCATCGTTGGACGGAAAACGCACTCTCCCAAGTTGCCAGTAATCTCTTAATCACTAAATCAAATGTCAGTGCCCTTCCTTTGTGACAACCCTGCAGCCTTTGACATTGTCAGTCACCAGCTTCTCTTGGATCTCTCTTCTTTCTGGGGCTTCCCGAGTCTCCTCCTCCTCCTGGCCTGGGCCTTCCTCTCTTCTCCCTTTATGCTATTTCACTCAGTGATCTCATCGGCTCCCATGGATTCAATTATTATCTCTCTGCTAATGGTTCTCAGATCTACTTATCCACGTCTAACCTAACCTAATCTGCAGCCTCCACTCTCCAACTGCCTTTCAGATGTCTCGTGCTTATTGTTCTGCAGACATCTGAAACTAGACATTCTCAAAATGGAACCCTCGGTCTCTCCCGCCTCGACCCCCAACCCTCTCGCCTTCCTGACTTCCGTATTACTGTGCAGGGTACCCCCGTGCTCCCAGGCTCCCAGACTTCCCACAGAAGTGTCATCCTCAAATCGTCATTTTCTCCCGTCCCCCTCCCCGCTCCATCAGTCGCCAGGTTTTGTCCCATATTCCTCTCTGTTTTCTTCCCTTACCGCCATTACCCGTCACCCTCATTGTCTCATACCTGGACTTTGGCAAGAGCCCGTGGCTCGTTTCTCTGTGATAAATCTCTCCCGCATCCCATCCCCTTCACTAGGCTGTCAAAGTGATTTTCTTAAAGTGCATGTACATCACTCTCCTACTCGGGGAGCTCCAGGGGCTCCCTCTCACCTCCAAGATCAAATATAAAATCCTCTGTTTGGCATTCAAAGCCTTTCATAACCTGCCCCCTCCCCTCTCACCCCCTTCTCACTCTGGGAACCAGTGACACTGGTCTCCTTGTTGTTCCCTGAATGAGACACTCCATGTCCCGTCGCTAGGCATTTTCTCTGGCTGTCCATGCATGGAATACTCTCCCTCCTCATCTCTGCCTCCTGGTTTCACTGACTTCTTTCAAGTCCCAGCTCAAATCCCATCTCCTACAGGAAGTCTTTCCCAGTCCCTCTTAATGTTTGTGCCTTCCCTCTGTTTTCCTCCTCATTTATCCTTTCTATAGCTTGTTTGGACGTAGTTGTTTGTGTGTTGGCTTCCCCATTATATTGTGAGCTCCTTGAGAGCAGAGGTAGTCTTTTTTTTTTTTTTTAATCCCCAGGATTTGGCACAGTGCCGGGCAAATAGTAGGTGGCTAATAAATGTTTATTGACTCACTCCTGGTCTAACCACTCATCCTCAGTCCCCTTTGCTGGATCTTCATCCAGGATGTGTGGGTACCTTCCACGGCTCTGTCTGGGCTCTCTTTTCATTTCTATAATATTTTACTCGGTGAGTTTCGCAGCCTCCATGGATTTAATAATCAGCTCTCTTCTAATAATTCTCAGATCTATTTCTCTAACCCCGACTTCTCTTCTGAGCTCCAACAGCCTGTTGGATTTCTCGAACTGGATGCTCCACAGACACGGACACCGCCAAAACCGAACTCCGGCCACTTCCCCAGAATCCTCCCCTCTTCCTACCTTCCCTGTAGAGAATACCAGAGGCCCAGGCTCACAATTAGTCAGTGTCACTCTTGCCGCTTCCTTCTCTTTCACTCCTTATATCATTTTTGTTCATTTGCAGGCTCACTTCTGGAAGCTCAGACATACCACCCAGGTGTGGCTCCACCTCACTCATATCTGGACTCCGGCAATCGCCGTTGTTCCCGTTCTAGTCTCTCTTTCATCTAGCTGTCAAATTCAGCTTCCTAAAGCAGAAGTCTGACGGGGTCGCTCCCCCTCCCCCAACTCAGTAAACTCTAGTAGTTCTCTCCTCCCCCCCCTTTTCCCTATTTTTATAAACTACACAAACACCTTGATTATGTGAAAGAAACAGGCCTTTATTAATATCCACTGACTTTGGTTTCCATTGGCTAAAGGCGGGGTGTGCTATATAGCTGCCCCCTTTCCCCTAGGTTTTTCCAGTACTCTGAGGGAGTTGGGGGGCTGGGAGGAAGGAAAAGGGAGAGAATGAGCATCAAGTCTTTGCTATGGGCCACGTACTTACTAAACTCTTAACAATTATTATTTAATTTGATCTCTCATCTCCATCGCTGCTTAGAGTCCCTATTGATTGTGTTCTCCCAATTTAAAGGATCTAAACATCCTAGTTCCATTTAACTGCTTAAGATTCTTCTTCTTCTTCTTCTTTTTTTTTTTTTTGCTGAAGCAATTGAGGTTAAGTGGCTTGCCCAGAGTCACCTAGGAAGTGTTAAATGTCTGAGGCCACATTTGAACTCAGGTCCTCCTGACTTCAGGGCTGGTGCTCTATCCACTGTGCCACCTGGTTGCCCGATTGCTTAACATTCAAATGAGTTTTTGCAAAGGAATAACTCACTTCAAAGGCATAACAAGAGCCATCATCCAAATGTTTTCCCCCAAACAGGCTGGGGCCATAATCTTCCCTCTGGCCACCTCAGTGTCTGAAAAGGGAGGAATATTAAAGTCCCAGCTGAATTCAGTTCCTACTAGCATTAACCTCTGAAATTCAAGTCCCGTGCCCACATTGGACTTGCATCTTGGGCTGAGTGTAACTTTAGGCCTGGAATCCTTTACTTCCAGCTCCTGGACTCCACCGGAAAGACAAACAAAGCCAAACCACTTTGCGAGGGGGGGCGGAGGGGGAAGAATTTGATCTGGAAGGGCCTTCAAGCTCCTCTTTGAATGAATTATTTCCCCCCTCCCCCCAAGGCCAGAAAAGAAAGAGACGATGTTTTCAATTTTAAAGACACAGGTTCTCACTCTGCAACTAGAGAGGCTGATGTCCACCCTCGGACCGATGCTCTTGTCTCCCCAGAGTAGGTTCCTGGTGTTTCCCATGGGATCCTCTTTCATGTGATTTTGGCACTGACAAGCCTGGGTTACACTTTCTAGATGTTTGCAGTGTTTTGTTTTACCTGGAAGCTCTGGATTTGAGCTCCGAGATTTCTGGGAGATTTTATTCTTCCAGAAAGCGATCGATGGAGTCTTTCCAAGTTTCATTTTGCTTGTTTGTTCTGATATGGCTGGAGGTTTTCTTTCATGATTTCTTGAATTAGGAGAGCCAGGCCTTTTAGTAGCCCATTGATTCTTTAAAAAAAATAGAATCTGCACCGTTAATATTTCCTCATTACTTTTTAAAGTTTAGGCAAAATAAGAAATCAAGCCCTGACTTGTAGTTTGACAATTTCTAAGGTGTAAATGCACACACTGAAAATTTAACAATCAGATCTAGCACACCCTTCAATTTCACTCACACTGCAGGAAATTCCTTATTACTGAGGGAGGAGCTTATTCCTTATTACTAGATTGAGGTGGTCTGACTGTGGTGTATTTCTTCATTTTGCGTGTGTGTGTGTGTGTGTGTGTGTGTGTGTGTGTGTGTATTAAAAATGTTATTGTTCAAAATGCTAACTTTAACCCTAACCCTTAGTTTCTATCAAGTGAACTGATTTGAATATTTTAGAAGGCAGCTAACTTTAGTAGTTTTTTTTCCTGAGGTAGCTAATTTATAGTGTTCCTAGATTTATCTGGGAGGGAACAAAACGCCACAAAAGGTTGCTGATGAATCTCCAAAATGGAACCCCATTCAATCTGTGTTCAGTTTACACAACATTTGCCAAATGCCAGCTTTTCTTTCTTTCTTTTTCTTTTTCTCTTTCTCTTTGTTTGTTTCTTTCCTTGTTTCTTTGTTTCTTTCTTTCTTTCTCTCTCTCTCTCTCTCTCTTTCTTTCTTTCTTTCTTTCTTTCTTTCTTTCTTTCTTTCTTTCTTTCGTTCTTTCTTTCTTTCCTTTTCTTCCCTCCCTCTCTCCTCCCTTCCTTTCTTTTAATGACAGCTTTTTTTCTTTTTGATTTTAAGACTATTTTATTTTTTCAAATACATGCAAAGATAGTTTTCAACATTCATCTTTGCAAAATCTTATATTTCAAAATTTTCCCCCTCTAATCCCCCCTCCCCCCACTCCAATAGAGTAGGCAATCAGATATAGGTTAAACATGTGCAATTATTCTAAACATTTTTCCATATTTGTCATGCTGAACAACAAAAAAAATCAGATCAAAAGGGGAAAAAATATGAGAAAGGAAAAAAAACAAGCAAACAACAGCAAAAAGATGAAAACACTATACTTTGATCCATATTCGGTCTCCATGATTCTCTCTCTGCATGTGGATGGCGCTTTCCATCCCAAGTCCATTGGAATTGTCTTGAATCACCTCATTGTTGAATAGGGCCAGGTCCATCCCAGTTGATCATCGCATAATCTTGCTGTTATTGTGTACAATGTTCTCTTGGTTCTGCTCACTTCACTCAGCATCAGTTCCAGGTCTCTCTAGTCATTTCTTACAGAACAATAATATTCCATCACATTCCTATACCATAACTTACTCAGCCATCCTCCAACTGATGGACATCCACTCGGTTTCTAGTTCCTTGCTTCTACAAAAAGAATACCAGTTTTTTTTCAAGTACCTGTGCTATACCTGTTGTTTAGGCCATCATCATCCTAGTTTTTCTTTCTGGAACCTTGGAGATCTTGCTTGAAGGCTCTTGAACCTTATCTTCTCAAGGTCTGTACCTCCATGTGCCACAGCCTGGCTGGAGGAAGCCAAACCCTTCCCATCCTCAGTGCTATGATGAAAAAAAGAGCATCAGGAAAACATGCTTTCAATGTACAAATGAAAAAAGAAGTGTGGAAGGGGGCACAAGGGAAAGGAGTTGGTTCTGATACCAGACATGCTCTGAGGTACTTTTTCCAGATCCAAGTCACCCTGAGGAGTCCAATCTCCAGAGCCCGAATGCTGGGTCTGCTCCGGGTTCTAGAGGTAACTGCGGGGTATATCTTCTAGGAAGAAAAACGAAAAAAGAAAGTGACTCTGTTGGCCTCTGGGGACCAAGTTCAGTATAGGAGCTGCCTTGCCGCCCAGGGGATCAGGACTGAGCCACTATCGCTGAGGCTCCACTTCTGGCCTGGAAGTGAGTCTTGACTGGATCTTCACTGGCCATGTGACTGCAAGTCAAGAATCTGTTCTCCCCTGGGCTCAGGGTCAGGATCAGACCCTGGTTCAGTATTAACTGGTACTAAGGTCTTGCTTCTCTGCCTGGGGGGGGTGGAGTTTGAAGACCAGGAATCGGAGCTAAAAGAGCTAGTACCTTTGAGCCCCCCTCTATGGCTGAGGGTTGAAATTCTGAACTCAGCTCCTCTGGGGACTGGGATAATAAGCAGCTAGGCTGAGATCCTTTGGCCCCTTTCTAAGAAACTGAGTCTGAGGTTCCTCCCCTTCTCTCTCCCCAAGAGATGAAAGTGACAGTCAGAGACCTTGTGAGTGCATGTACTTTTGGGGCTACCGCTTCCTTCTATTTCCCCACCCTGGCTGATCCTTGCAGGGGGGCATTTGGAACACATCGTCCGCATCCCCCAAACAGACTGGTCCTTTGGGATCTCTGGGGAGGCAGAAATCTTGCTTTTTCCCTTTGCTTCTCCAACGCCATCCGGGAGGCTCAGTCAATATACGATGTACAATCTTTTGTAGTCCCGCATGTATACATAAAAATCACAATTATCCTCCAATACCAAAATTTGCAGATGCAACAAACAAGGAACAAAATTGACCAAAGATGACTGTTTGCTTTGTACTCAGCAGATGCCTGATGATGCCAGAATGGCTTTCATCATCCCCAAAGCAAAAAAAGCAGAGAAAATTGGCCTCTTATCTTGGAAAGAGGGAAGCTAGAGTGGATAGAGTGCTGGGCCTGAAGTCATTTTCCTGAGCTCCCATCCATTTCAGATATGTACTAATTGTATGATCCTGAGCAGGTTACTTAACCCTATGTGCCTCAGTTTCCTCAGCCGTAAAATGATGTGGAGGAGGAAATGGCAAACCACTCCAGAATCTGTGCCAAATGGGGTTTGAATGAAGAATTGGACACAATTGAAAAACGACTGAAATCTTTGAAAGAAACCTGTTCCATACAAAACTCCTCAGGCTAAGGGGAGTCTCTCCCCATTTAGGACTTGGGGTCATCTGTTAGTCACTCATTCTCTCTCAAGAAATTAACTCTCTTGGGTGAGAACTCTTTTCTGATGTCCTAGGTGCATCTGAATGAGGTTTTCTAAATGTTTCTTGCTACACAGGGCGCACCCCAAAATTCTTTTTTTTTTTTTTTTGGTTGTTCTCATATTCATTATTTATTTATTTATACAGCCATCCAGCCATCCATTTTTTTATTTATTAAAATTGTCAATAGTATTTTATGTTCCAAATACATGGAAGGATAGTTTTCAACATTCATTTTTGTAAAGCTTTGTGTTCTAAATTTTTCTTCCTCCCTTCCTTACCTCCTCTCTTCCCAAGACAGCAAGCAACACACCTAAAATTCTTGAGGGGTGTCTGTGCCATTTTTGCCTGAGAAATTTTTATGTGGCCCCGGATATAACAGTTAGTGATAACAAATCATAATTTTGTGACTCTCACGTTCAGTTATGACACCCTGGATGGGATCATGAAAAACAGTTTAAGAAGCTAGGCCATAGCTGATCCTCAGTGTCTCAGTGTTCCTATTCTATTTTTTAAAATAATTTTTTATTGATAGAACCCATGCCAGGGTAATTTTTTACAGCATTATCCCTTGCACTCCCTTCTGTTCCGATTTTTCCCCTCCCTCTCTCCACCCCCTCCCCCAGATGGCAAGCAGTCCTTTACATGTTGAATAGGTTACAGTATAGCCTAGATACAATATATGTGTGCAGAACCGAACGGTTTTCTTTTTGCACAGGGAGAATTGGATTCAGAAGGTAGAAATAACCCGGGAAGAAGAACAAAAATGCAAGCAGTTCACACTCATTTCCCAGTGTTCTTTCTTTGGGTGTAGCTGCTTCTGTCCATCCTTGATCACTTGAAACTCAGTGTTCCTATTCTAAAAGGAACCTGGAATTTTTTCCCAAAGGATCCTGAACTGCAAGAAAAATTCAAATGAAATCACAAACTCTCTTTAATGGGACAAGGTAGCTTGGTTAGAAAAAGAGCAAAAAATGAATTAAATGCTTGGAGTTTCAAAGTGCATTGGCACCTTTCTCAGGTACCTTCTACTGGTAAGTCGTACCTTACAAGCTCTTACAACAAGGTGTCTATGTCTATTTAAATTCAAAAGGGGAAAAAAATCGAACATTTCTCAACCAGGTACCAACATTTTAGTGATGCAAATTCTATATTTACCACATTAGATTTGATGTCAATACTTATATAGTAGATTCAGTAACACAACAGTATGAGTACCTAAATACTTAGGAAATCAACCAATGCAAAGATTGCAAATTTATTTCAATGGAACTGACTTGTGAGGGGGCACACACTAGCAAAAATCAATCGTACAAAATTATAGCTTGCTTCTTGTGGCCGATTTCTCGAGCAAACTATAAATTAGAGTACCTCAAATCTGAAATCCCAGATGAAGAATTTCTCTAGCAGACTCCACAAATTCAAAGAGTTCTGTTTTATGCCAAGGTTTTCAGGTACCCTGTGGGGCTTAATCTTTTTTTTTCTCTGTCACTGACTTGTGCCCATGCCAGCTGTGCTCCATATTGTTTTTTTAAAATAATAGCTTTTTATTTTCAAAATATATGCAAACATAGTTTTCAGCATTCATCCTTGCAAAACCTGGTGTTCCAATTTTTCCCTCCCTTACCCCTACTCCCTCCCCTAGACAGCAAGTTATGTAATATATTTTAAACATGGGCAATTCTTCTATACATATTTCTACAATTGTCGTGCTGCATAAGAAAAATCAGATCAAAAAAGAAAAAATTAGAAAGTAAAAAAAGCAAGCAAACATCAACAAAAAAGGGGAAAATATTATGTTGTGGTCCACATTTAGTCCCCACAGTCCTATCTCTAATACAAATGGCTCTCTCCTTCACAAGGCTGTTGGAATTGGCCTGAATCACCTCATTGTTGAAAAGAGCCAAGTCCATCACAGTCCATCATCACATAACCTTGTTGCTTTGTGCAATGATCTCCTGATTTTACTCATTTCACTTAGCCTCAGTTTATAGAAGTCTTTCCAGGCCTCTCTTTATTCCTCCTGTTGGTCATTTCTTACAAAACAATAATATTCCCTAACATTCATATACCACAATTTACCCAGCCATTTCCCAACTGATGGGCATCCTTTCAGTTTCCGGTTTCTTGCCACTACAAAAAGGGCTGCCACAAACATTTTTGCACATGTGGGTCCCTTTCCCTCCTTTAAGATCTCTTTGGGATATAGGCCCAGTAGAAACACTGCTGGATCAAAGGGTATGCCCAGTTTGATAGTGTGCCCCATATTGTTAAGGGACCAGTGACTAGTGTTCTAGTTTCACTTACTTAACACTGATTGGCTTTTCCAAAGGGATATTTACTTCACATATAGTGCAAGAACAATCAAATACTTTTCCTGATACTTCAGGGACATAATTCCTTTGATGTCAAGTCAGTCTCTGAGAGAGGGATTAGGCTCAGTTCCTACATTACACTGATCCCATCGAGTTCATATCCAAAGCTGGTGTCTTTGCCAGTCTTTGTTGGACTGGAATTCGGAATCCTTGTTTCTCAGAGCATTGAGGCTTGGTCAGTCATTTCGAGTCATGCCCAACTCTTTGTGACCCCATTTGGAGTTTTCTTAGTAAAGATACTGAAATGGTTTGCCATTTCCTTCTTCAGCTCATTTTACAGATGAGAAAACAGAGGTAAAGAGTGTTGTTAAGCAACTTGCCCAGTGTCACACAGGTAACAAGTATCTGAGGTCACATTTGAACTCAGAAAGAGCCTTCCTTACTCTAGGCCTGGTGCTCTATCCACTGTGCTACCTGACTGCTAGGCTGACTGTAATATCTAGCTTAGATGACTGGATTCCTGGAGCCCTGTGACCATTTGTCTTGCTCAGACTGGAGATTTTAGTTTCTGCAACTAGGATGGAAAAGAATGAAAAAGGCCAAGGATCATGCCTTGTTTCTCCAGGATGGAAGTGGAGGTGGTGGGAGAAGGCCCCATAGTCTTTCTTACAACACCATCAGTGAAAGAGTCACTGCTCTCTCAGACCTGAATGAAGCAAAAACCAGTTGTCATAGACCAGCCTCTAAAGCCAGCTCTTCTTGGTTCAGATCTGATGTTAGAAAAAAGCGAGGTGCCAAAAGCGAGTCACTGAACATTTAACAAAGGAGGTTTTCTTTGTTCTAATACAGCAAGGGCATGTAACAGGCTCATATAGTACATGGTCCTTGGCTTTGAGGTAAGGGAGAAGATTGGAGGGGAAACCTTGTCTTCATCTGATGAGTTGGATATAGCAACCTGTATGGTCTCAGGCACCCATCGAGTCTGAGAGGCCCTGAGCGCATGGCTTTTTATTGGCTTAAAGCCAGGAAGCTGCATCAGAGAAGCTAGAGCCAATCAAGTTTCCGGGGAGGACTAGCACACTCTGGTGTGAGGGGGCTTGCTGGATTCTTTCTGGAGCTGCTCATCCACCTTTGGTCTACCTGGCCCCCAGCTCTTACCTGTGGCTCCAAGAAGCTATAGTATGCACAGTGATCACACCCTAGTAAAACTGTCTCAGCAGTTGGACTAAACCAGGCTGAGGGGAACGGACAGGCCTCAAATCCGCTGGTGACTTAGGGGAATGGCAACCTCAAGTAGGTGAAGATTTCCCCTGGTAGATGGGAAAACTTTGTTCTAATGACCATGAAGGCACCGAAGCACGTGCTAAGGAGTGCTTAGAGTTTGGTCATGCATCAAAGATGCCGAGATCCCGACTTTTGTCCTGCCAATGGACTTTGATGACTGGAAAAGAGCATGAGGCTGATGACTTTCTGCAGTTCTGACTCACTCATAGCCAATTCACACACAAGTCAAGACATCACTCATGAAGTTGTTGATCCTCAAATTGCATTTGTATCATTAACGTGACTTATACTATTTGTCGTCTTCCTCATTTTGAACCAACTCTGCATTCCTGGTATAACTCCAATCTGGCCATGGTATATAATCTTTCTAATATATTATACTTATTTGCTACAGTTATATTTTAATTTCTTTACATCACTCTATCGATCCAGAGATATTGGTCCTTAGCTTCTTTCTCACGTTTATCATGTTTTTATCCTAAAAGAAGACTGATCTGATCATATCATATCATATCATAAAAGGTGCCTTCTTTTCCTGGAGTGCAAACAATTTATGTGATATTAGAAGTAATTGTTCTTTGAATGGTTGTTAGAATTCATTTGTAAATCTATCTGATAGTGGATGGTTATTTTCTGGCTTGTTAAATTTCTTTTGCTGATATTGGGTTATTTAGCCTAATTCTTCTTTTGTTAATCTAGGGAAGTTTATATTTTTATTTTTTATAAGTATTCATCATTTTTTCCCAATGATCAATTTTATTGACACATACTTGGGCAAAATAATTTTTGGTAATTTTCTTCACTTGTTGTGAATACTCCTTTTCTGTTTTTGAAATGAATAATTTGGTTTGCCTTTCTTTCAAAAACCCAATTAGTTCTTTGTCTGCCTTATTAGTTTTTTCAAAAAGTAAACTAGTTCTTAGTTTTATTTATCAGTGCGATGTTTTGCTGACAATTTTATTAATCTCTTCAATGTTCACAATTTCTACTTTGCTGCTTAATTGAAGGCTTTTGATTTGTTGCTAAGATTTTTTTTCGTTGAGTGCCTAGTTCCTTGATTTTATTTTTTTATTGATGAAAGCTTTTAGAGATATCAATGTTTCTCGCTTTAGCGACACTGTAGGTTTTAGTATATTGTCTCATTATTGTATTCTCTTTGATCAAAATTTCTATTGTTGCCATAACTTGTTCTTTAGTCCCCAGTTACTTTTTAATTCTTTTGTTGAATATAATTTGTATTGCATTGTAATTAGAATATTATGAGTTTAACATTTCAGATTCTCTACATTTTTTACTGAGGACATTTTGCCTTGCCACACAGCCTCATGGGGTCAGTTTTTCTTAAGGTGCACACACGTCAATTCCCGGGGAAGTCTGAAGGCGTGCAGGGTGGGCGTGAGGAAAGATCTGTGGCAGGCCGACCAACCCGCAGACTACTGTAGTAGGCCAGCATGAGGTGATAAGGGACTGCCTCCAGGTGGGGGCAGTGCCAGCAGAGTTAGAAGAGGGCCAATTTTGAGAGATGTTATGAAAGGTAAAACTGACTGGGCTTGACAAGTAATGGGATATGGGTGTTGGGGGGGCAGGTCAATTCTCCGAGAGCCTCCACAGCTGTGGATTAGAGCATCTGAAAAAGTTGCAGAGCAGCCTTTGCTGACACAGGTGTTGCGGAATGGGAACGAGATAAATTGGAGGCGGAGGGAAGAAGAGAGAGGTCGGACAAGGCAACGGCCTCTAGGTCAGAGAGATCAGAGGGCAGCAACTGCCTCACAGACTCCTCCTATCATCCTCTCACAAGAGGAGATCCATTCTGAGTTGGACCTCCAAGCAGCCACTGACAGGTGGCTCCCGTGTATTCCAACATATGGGGGTGGGGGTAGGTAGAGAAAGAGTGAAGAGTTGAGGATAACATCTATGTTGGGAGCTTGGATGACTGAGATGAGGATCCCCTTGACAGTAATAGTTCCCTATAGTTAGGAAGAGGAGAAAGTTTGGGGGAAAAAGGAAGTTTGGAGGGGGGAGGTTTTTTTAAAAAAAAAGAGAGATGATGAATTCCATTTTGGACATCTATTTAAGATGTCAATGCAGTACCCTATTTGAGATGTCCAATAGGTAGCTGGAAATGCCAGATTGAAGATTAGGTTAGAATAGGGATAAGTAGATCTGAGAACCATTAACAGAGAGATGATAATTGAATCCACAGGAACAGATGAGATCACCAAGCGAAGGGACATAAAAAGAGAAGAGCACTTAGGACAAAGGTAAGAAGAGGCGTAGTAGCGAGCAATGTCCTGGAAATGCAGAAAGAAGAGAGTGTTCTGGGGAAGATGGGGGTTGATAAAGTGTCAAAAGCTTTTTAAAAGTCATCCATCCAAATGAAGAGTGAAAGAAGGTGATTAGCTTTGACAAATGTTGTTTTGTCCTTCCTTCCTTCTTGCAAGGGGATTGGATTTAAATAAGGAAGGACTGGTGAAAGATCACCTGCCTCACTTTCTCTTCCAGTGGCCAAAAATAGGATGACTGGAAATGGCCCTGGATGCTGTGGGAGACTTTGGCCTTTTCAAGCTAAGGTGTTCAAGAGGTCTCTGTTAGACTTGAGGCAGCCCCCATTTTGTGATTAAGGCTAGGTAGCAACTGAGGCAAAGAATCTTCTCTTTTGCCTAGTCCAATTCTCCCTCCCCCCAAAGCAAAACAAACAAAATCCCCCAACCCACCCCCAAATCTAAATAAATCAATCAATCTGGGAGAGGAAGACCCTCAGGGTTTCTAGTCAATTAGAAATGACTGCTATTTACATTAATCTGAGTCAATCAGGACCCCAAAAATGACCAAATGGGGCTTGGCCTGGGACTTATTGGTGGCAGATCAATGAGAATCAATGAAAAGGTTCATGATAACTTTGGGAGGGAACAGTTTTCAGTTGAATGGTGAGGGTGGAAGCTAGTCTACAACGGATATCAAGAGTGAGAGGAAAAGAAGTGAAGAAACTTAGAGCTTATAGATGGCCTTTTCAAGGAGTTTAACCACAAAATAACAAGCATAAAATAAAATCACAAAAATACATATATAGAGTAATAGAAATTTTTGGAAGGAACGAGAATTTGGGGGAAAGATTGAGGTCGGTTTGGACATGTTGAGTTGGGACAGCCAGTTTGAGATGTCCATGGAGATATGAGACTGGAGATTAGGGCTGGACAAGTAGATCTGAGAATCAGCATAAAGATGATGATTGAATCCATGGAACTGATGAGAACATTAAGTGAAATAGCCTTAAGCGAGAAGAAAAGCTCCTGATTGTGGCACCTCTCCAGATTACTGAGATAATCCTCCTGGCCAGAACTCTTTCTCTGAGGCTTGACTTGGACTTGTTGTAGGTCCCCTCCTTCCTCAGGGTATTCTTTAGGTATCTCTCCATTTATGTCTTCATATTTTCTTTGGTTTGCTTATTTCTGCCAAATCAGTGTTTAGGTTGAAGGGCCTATGCTTGGCTTAGAACCTGCCTGGTCCTGAGTGAGATCAAGACTAGACCCCTTTTTCCATGGGGAAAGTCTGGTTTGGTTTTCTGTTATGGTTTGCAGCCAGGCTGCCTGGATGATAAAAAATGGACTAAAGTTTCTTAGGTGCTTCTAGGGGTCCTTCCTTTATTATGGCCAAGTCCCAGGGCAACACTGCCCCTGAGGTCTTTTTTCTCCTGTTGTCACTAGAAATCCTGGACCACCCTCTGATCCAGCTCTGCCTCTCTCAGTGCCATGGGGTTTAGCATCAGGAAGCCCTGTTTTCCCTTTTCTTTTGTTATGGGTCTTTGCCACCCCTTAGCTAGAGTTCATGGGGCCATTCCCTTGATGCCAGACTTTTCCCAAGGAATTTACCAACTATGCTGCTCCCATATTGGTTTCTGCCCAGGCCTCCTTCATGCCACAAGCTCCAGGGTTGTTCTCTGTACAAATTAGGCTCTGTCTGGGGCCCTCCTCCTCTGCTGTTGGGCTCCAGGGCTGTCCCTATGTCTCCTGTTTCCACCTCTGCCTTGGTTGCTTCACCTGCTAGTGAGCTTGGGATGACTTTCTGCCTGTGGACTTCAATATGCTCAGCTGAGAGCCAGATCCCTTTCCAGATGTCCAGGCCCACTTTGTGCTATGCTTTCCACTTGGCCAAGCTCATTCACATTGGGGTTTCCAACTGTACATCCCTGGTTTAGGTGGAGGAGTCTATAGATGATTCTCCATAGTCCATTTAAAACTGGTATATATATATATATATATATATTTAATTTTTTATTATTATAGCTCTTTATTTACAAAACATATGCATGGGCAATTTTTCAACACTGACCCTTGCAAAATCTTCTGTTCCAACTTTTCCCCTCCTTCCTCCCACCCCCTCCCCCAGATGGCAGGTAGTTCCATACATGTTAAATATATTAAAGTATATGTTAAATCCAATATATGTAAACGTATCTATACAGTTATCTTGCTGCACAAGAAAAATCGGATCTAGAAAGAAAGAAAAAAACCTGAGAAGGAAAACAAAAATGCAAGCAAACAAAAACAGAAAGAGTGGAAATGCTATGTTGTGGTCCACACTCATTTCCCATAGTCCTCTCTCTGGGTGTAACTGATTCTCTTCTTTACTGAACAATTGGAACTGATTTGGTTCATCTCAATGCTGAAGATGGCCAGGTCCATCAGAATTGATCATCATATAGTATTGTTGTTGAAGTGTATAATGATCTCCTGGTCCTGCTCATTTCACTTGGCATCAATTCACGTAGGTCTCTCCAAGCCTCTCTGAAATCCTTCTGCTAGTTGTTTCTTACAGAATGATAATATAACATTCATAGAACACAATTTATTCAGCTATTCTCCAATCGATGGGCATCCACTCAGTTTCCAGTTCCTTGATACTACAAAAAGGACTGCTAAATCATTTTTGCACACGTGGGTCCCTTTCCTTTCTTTAGTATCTTTTTGGGATATAAGCCCAGTAGTAACACTGCTGGATCAAAGGGTATGCACAGTTTGATAACCTTTTGAGTATAGTTCCAAATTGCTCTCCAGAATGGTTGGATGCATTCACAATTCCACCAACAATGTATTGGTGTCCCATAAACTAGTATATTTTAAAACTCAACCAGGGTTCTCGTTGGGAAACTGGGCTCCTCTAGGTCCTGAGACTCAAACATCTTTTTAGGGTTTTCCACACAAGTGAGCATTGCATTTTGTCAAAAGCTTTTCCTGCATATCTCCAGCTCTCACCTGGCTGTACTACTCTGTACTACAGTCTGTACTACAGACTTCTCTGCCTGACTTCTCTCCATGCCCCAGGAAGCTCATTATTGTGATAAGCTCATCATCCTGAAAGATCTGAGCAGCCCTGATCCTGCACCTCTTCACTATCCTTTGCCTCTCTGATTAGAGACTGGGCCATGGATCTCTACATAAGGAGTGGCCTCAGTTCAGAAATTTTATTTCTCACCTGGCTGCACTACTTTGGAAATTCTTTGACTTCATCATGCTGAGTGTCTCCCCCTCTCTTCCTACTTCAACTTCCTGTTATAAATTGTCTTTCCCTTTTAGATTGTAAGGTATTTAGCAAAATAATGGTCTGGTCATGTATACTTATTGTGTATCTAATTTATATTTTAATATATTTAACATCTACTGGTCAACCTGTCATCTGGGGGAGAAGGTGGGGGGAAGGAGGGGAAAAATTGAAACAAGAGGTTTGGCAATTGTCAATGCTGTAAAGTTACCCATTCATGCAACCTGTAAATAAAAGGATATTAAAATAAAATAAATAAACAAACAAATAAATAAAAAACAGAAAAAAAAAGATTGTAAGGTACTTGAGGACAAGGACTGTCTTTTTTTTTTGTATTTGTATTTGTATTCCCACACTAATGTGTCCTACATCCTACCCATAGTAGGCACTTAATAAATGTTTATTTATTGATTAATATGTTCTATTATATTTATAATTTTCCTAAAGTTGAACCAACCAACCATTCTTAGTATAAAGCCAACTTGGTTAAAGGGACCAACCTTTTGAATATGTGTAACCTTTCCTAATATTTTTTATTCAATAGTTTTACATCAATATTCATATTTATTTCTCTGCTTTCTCTCTGGTTTGAATGATAAAACCATATTCATCTCATAGAATGGGTTCAGTGAAGTACTTATTCTATTTTTGAAAACAACATATACTTTTGGAGTTAATTGTTTTTTGAATTTTTGATAGAATTTACTTGTTCATCAACATGTGCTTGGGGTTTTTTCTTTGGGAGTTCATTTATGAATTGTGCAATTTTTAAAATTAGATCAGGTTGTTTAAATCCTCTTAATATTCTATTAATCCTCAAACTGTGTATTTTTGTTGTAATTCATCCATTTTATTTGGTTGTCAATTTCGTTGGTACGTAATTGGCCAAAGTAGTTTTGAATTTTTCATCTGTTGTGAAATATTTTTCATTTTCGATTTTGGCAAGTGGGATGTACAAGATGGATCAGACTACTGCCCCCATTTTAACAATTCCCTTCCTTCAGACCCTAGGAGATATGGCTTAGGATCTTGCACTCAGGAGCTCTGGGAATAGCAGCCATTATGCAGACCATTAGCCCTCTCCCAGCTCCCTCTCGTCTCGGTAGTCGTCACTGGGGAAGGGATAGAATCTTTGTAAGAAGGTGCCCGCTATTGCTGCCAGTATCAACACTAAATGCCACCCAACTTCCACCAATCAACAGCTACTGACAGGCAGCTAGACCCAAGAGCCACAAGCATAGCAGCACTCTATAGACCACCAGAGCTGCTTTCAGTCTGGCGATTGTGGCGATGTGATCTGGAAACTGGCTATAGTTTCTGCAGCAACTGCCTCAGGAGCTTAAATACTCACTCAGTCAATAATCAGGAAGTGCCAATCTGAGCCAAGCATGGGGCTAAGCGCTGAGGATACAAAGAAAGGCAAGACAAACAATAACAACGAACCGCCAACTCCTGCCCTCAAGGAGCTCCCACTCGGATGAGGGAGACAACCACTGTATACAGACAAATACAGCCAGCAATAATTGATCTCAAAGGGAAGGCACCAAGGCTAAAGAGGACTGACTGGGAAAGGCTTCTAGTGGCTCCTTGCAAGATGGTGGGACTTCTGAGACTTGAAGGAAGCAGGGGAAGTCAAGAGATGGAAATGAGGAGGCAGAGTTCCAGGAACGAGGGACAGTGAGCAAAAATGTTCGCAGCTGGAAACTGGAGAAGCTTGTGTGAAGAAGAGCAAATAGATTGGTCATAGCTCAAATCACTAGATAGAAGAGTACATGGCTGGGGTAAAGTGTAGGAGGACCGGAAAGGCAAGAGGGAACTAGATTATGAAGGACTTTGAATGGCAAACAGAGCATTTCGTATTTGATTCTGAAGGTAATGGGGGCCATTGGAGTTTATTGAGTTGTCAGGGAGTGACATGATTAGAGCTGTGCTTTTGGAAGATCACTTTAGTGTATGAGTGGAAGATGAATTGTAGTATGGAGAGACTTGCGGCAGGGAGACCCACTACAGCCTATTGCAACACTCCAAGCATGAGATGCTGAAGTCACAGGGTGGTCAGGGTCAGAGGAGGGAAGAGAACATATTTGAGAGTTGTTGGAAGGGTAGAAATGACAGGCCTTGACAACAGATTGGGTCTGGGGTTGAGAGAGAATGAGAAATTGAGGATTACACTGAGGTTGTGAGTCTGGGTGACAGGAAGGATGGTGATACTCTCAAAAGCAATAGAAAAATTAGGAAGTTAGGGGAGAAACAATGAGTTCAGTCTGTGACATCCAGTTCAAGATGTCCAATAGACGATTGGACGTGTAAGATTGGAGGTCAGGAGAGAAGTAGGGCTGGCAAGTAGATCTAAAAATCATCAGTACAGAGAGGAGAAATCGAATCCATGAGATGTGATGAGATCACCAAGTGAAAGAGTATAGATGAAGAAGAGGGTCTAGTACAGAACCTTGGACAGGGGATACCCACAATTGTTGGGAATGACTTGGATGAAGATCTAGCAAAGGAGACTGAAAAGGAACATCCAGACAGGTAGGAGGAGAAACAGGAGAGAGCTGTATGACAGAAATCTAAGGCGAAAAGATTATCAAAAAAAGAGAGAGAGAGGAAAGAGGAAGAGGGAGAGAGAGAGAGAGAGAGAGAGAGAGGAGAGAGAGAGAGAGAGAGAGAGAGAGAGAGATCATAGTGTCAAAGTCTTCTGAGAAGATAAGGACAAAAATTGAGAAAAGGTCATTAGAATTAGTTCCTGGGGCAGCTGGATGGCGCAGTAGAGTACTGGCCCTAAAGTCAGGAGGACCTGAGTTTAAATCCAGCCTCAGAGTTTAACATTTACTAGCTGTGGGACCCTGGGCAGGTCACTTAACCCTAATTACCTTGCCAAAAAAAAAATCAGTTCCTTATATATTTTGAAAATGATATCTTTAAAAGAGCAAGATTTCCCCCCCCCCAAATCATCTGCTTTCCTTCTAATATTACCTGCATTTTGCTTTGCTTGTGTAAAGTCTTTCTCATTTTATATAACTATTGTCCATTTTACTTTCTGTGATCCTCTTTATTGATTGTTTGGTCATGAACTGTATAACCCTATCACTATCTGATAGGCAATTTCCCCCCTTATTCTTCTATTTTGTTGATGGTTTTTATTGCTTTATTCTTTTTGCCATATCACACTTAACATATTCGATACCCCGAAAGGATCATTTAATCCTCTCCTCTTCTATATGACAAAAGTATTTTCAGTAAGAATCATGAAATCAAATGAATAATAGTAACAGTCAGAAACCAAACACAGTGAAAATGTTCTTTTATTGTATTTCATATATAGTATAATTATGCCAGTAAAAAAATAAAAATAAAGACTAAAATAAATATTACAGTATAAAAAAGAAAAACTAACATTAATACTTTTTAATTACACTAATGTACTTTTTTGCAAAAAGGGAAAAACATATGTACATATTAGTCTGTCACAGTACTGGATAATAACATTACAGTTTGAGCCTTAATTCTGCAAATTTGTCAGTGTCTTTGTGAAAATTGATCTTATGTTCACATTCAATAAACAGAATAGCTCAGTTTGTCAATCTATCTGCACATGGAGTTGATTGAAGAACACTTCATTTAAATTTTGAAAAGTTTCTTTCACATGAAGGAACAGATATACAAATAGGAAAAGTCTTAAATGGGAGGGTAAGTTTGGCAGAGATTCCTAAAAATCTCATTTCGAAGGGGAATTTTAATAAAACGGAAATGTCTGCAAAAGGCACAATTTAGGCATCCCCTAAATTGTACCACCGAAACAACACTTTTCTTGATTCCTTCTTTCATTTGAAAACAAACAATGAACAATTTAAAAAGAATACATTTCAATTTAAAGACATTATTCAAATTCAGTAAAAGATTTCACAGAAGAACTCAAATTTGCACTTACTGAACAAAAATATTACACGTCGCAGTTCACAGTTTCACTGTTTTAAATTTTAAACACAAATCAAAACACCAAATTTTCACATAGAATGTCAGAATTGAAATAACTCAAGTTCTTTTTGTCTCTACAATCACTGTGCTATCATCATATATTTCGAATCTACTGTTTAAACATAGGAATATGCAAAATATCACAGAGGCTAGAGACATGAACTGAGCCCGAAGTGAGCTCACAGAATTCCAAACCATTAAGAACAAAATGAACAAATGTAGCCAAGTCTGCATGTGTCATAAGGCCTGCCGATGGTCACGTAATAATTGAGAACTTAGACAACTTAAACCAAAAAAGATTTTGGAAGGGAGGAGTATTTTATCATTGACAAGGTGCGTGGTGATTAAAAAAAAAAGGCAGACTGATTTTTAGTCAGTTTCATTATGTTTTAAAATTTTCTACAGACAATACACTCTAGTATTGCCTGCACCCAGTTGGACTGCTCCCACTGCCCAACCCTTGGAATGCCCAAGCATTTGTGTCTAAGTCATGTATTCATTTGGAGTTCTCTTGGTATATGGTGTGACAAATCAGTCTCTACTTAGTTTCTGACAGATTGTTTTCCAGTTTTCCCAGTAGTTTTTGTCAAATAGTGACACTGGTAGCTGGAGTTTTTTGGTTTTTCCAACTGTGTTTACTTCTGTATATTATGTACCTAATCTGTTCTATTGATTGATCGCTCTGCTTCTTAGTATCAAATAATCTTTAAGAATTATTACTTTGTAGTATAGTTTGAGATATAATACTGTTTGACCTCCCTCCCTCCCCACCCTGCTTCCCAATTTTAAAAATTAATTCCTTTGAAATTCTTGATCTTTATTCCTCTAAATGAATTTCGTAATGATTTTTTTCCCTAGCTGTCTGCAGCTAGTTTTTGGTACTCTGATTGGCATGGTATTGAATAAGTAAATTCATTTAGATGGTATTGTTCCTTTTTATTATATTGACTTAACCTAGTCATAAGCAATTTTTCTCAGGTATTTAAGTTTGTCTTTATTTGTGTAAAGAGTGTTTTGTAGTTGCATTTACATAATTTCTGTGTATCTTGGTAGGTTATACTCTCAAGTATTTAATAAATTCAGTAGTTATTTTAAATGAAATTTCTCTTTTCCAGACGGGGTTGGATGGTAATATGCAGAAATGCTGATGATTTACATGGAATTATTTTGTATTCTTTAACTTTGTTGAAATTATTTCAATTAATTTTTAGTTGATACTCTAAGTACATCACTCTCATCCACACAAAGTGATAATGCTTATTCCTTCCATTTCTTTGTCTCATCATTGCTATTGCAAGCATTCTAGCCCTTTTATCAAATAGTAGTGCTTAAATGGACATCCTTGCTTTACCCTTAATATTACCGAAAAGGTCTTTACTT
Organism: Antechinus flavipes; assembly: GCF_016432865.1. NCBI lineage: Eukaryota > Metazoa > Chordata > Mammalia > Dasyuromorphia > Dasyuridae > Antechinus > Antechinus flavipes. The sequence goes on from NC_067404.1 coordinate 15,079,376, forward strand.
TCTTCCCATTACATTTAATTCTAGTTCCAGGTTTTAGATTGATATTAGTTATATTAAGGAAAGGTCCAGGGGTAGCTAGATGGTGCAGTGGATAGAGCACCAGTTCTGAAGTCAGAAAGACCTAAATTCAAATCCAGCCTCAGACACTTACCTAGCTATGTGACACTGGGCAAGTCATAATGGCAAACCAAAGACATTGATCTATAATATTCTTTCTCTGTTTTGGTTTTTCCTGGTTCAGGCATCAATACCATATTTTTATTATAGAGAGAACCAAAGTTGGATCACTTTTACTATTTCTGCAAACAATTACAATCAATTGTACTTTGAATGTCTAATTGAATTTGCCTGTCAAGCCATCTGGTCCCCAGGATTTTTTTTTCTTTTGCAGTTCATTTTTAGGTTGTTCAATTTCTTTTTCTGAGATTGAATTCTTTAGATTCTCTATTTCTTGTTAATCTAAACATTTTATACTTTTGTGAATATTCATCTATTTCATCTGGGTTATACAATAGGACAAAATAGTTTCTAATAATTTCCTTTATTTCTGCCTCACTTGTAAATTCTCATCATTTTTATGTTGGTAATTTGTTTTTCCTTTCTTTTTTTTTTCCTAAGGCAATTGGGGTTAAGTGATTTGCCCAGGGTCATACAGTTAGGAAGTGTTAAGTGTCTGAGGTGATATTTGAATTCAGGTCCTCTTTCCTGACTTCAAGGCTGGTGCTCTATTCACTGTGCCACCTAGCTGCCCTAAAATTAAATTTCTTAATAGTCTATTTTATTAGTTTTTAAAAATAGGTCTTAGGTTTATGAATTCAATGAATATTTTTGCTTGCAATTTTAAGCTCTTTTTAATTTTCAGAAAACATACCTCTTTTGATGTTTAATTGGGATTTTACATTTTTCATAAATCTTTCTTCAATTTTTGAATTTTTTAACCTGATCATTTTGCTGATTTAGTCTTTCTCTCTTTTGTTGATGAAAGTATTTAGAGATATAACTTTTCCCTAAGGACCATTTTGACTACTTTCCAAAAAAATTGGCATGCTGTTTCACTGTTACCTTTAATAAAATTCTCTGTCAGTATTATGATTAGGTTTTACCCAATAATTTTTTGAGGATCAAGTTATATGGTCTCTAATTAATTTTGAATTCTCTCTTCAGTGACCTTTTAGGGAATACAATTTTTATTGTGCTGTGGTCAATAAAAATTGTGTTTAATATTTTTGCTTTTTGGTATTTGTTTGGGAGCTTTGTCCAACACATTGTCAATTTTTTGTCCATTGACAGAGAGAGATACGTATACTCTTTTTTTTATCCCTATTCAATAATCACCAGAGGTTTATCATATCTAACTTTTGTAGAATTCTATTCAGGTCTTTAACTTTGCTCTCATTTTCTTTTGCTATGTTTACCTATTTCTGAAAGGGAATATATTGAGATCTGTTGTTATCATACTTTTACTATGTATTTCTTCTTGTAAGTGGTTTAGCTTTTTCTTTAAGTATTTCGCTACTATGCCATTGGATCCATTGATGTTAAGTACTGATATTAATTCACTTTCTTTTCTTTTTTTTTATTAATTCACTTTCTATGATAGCTATCATTAAAGCTGGGAATAAGCATTTCTGTAGTTCCTACTAGGTGTTAGGAACTGTGCTAAGCACTTTTGGCAAATATTATTTTATTTAATCCTCACACCAGATAATCCATTATGATGTAGATACCTTTTGTTTATTTTAATTTTTCTTTAACTCAACTTAATTTTAAATCTAATTTAATTAGCTTAATTTTTCTTTTACTTTGTTTCTTTTGTCTATTTTTGCTGTTGCCTTGTCTGAGGGCATGATTGCTAACCCTGTCTTTCTGAGGTCAGTTGAAGCATAATCTATATTGTTCTAGTACTCTTTATGTTTCTAGTATATATCTTGTAAAAAAGAGATCACCAGATTCTGTATTCTAATCCATTTTGCTCTTCTATTCTGTTTTATGTGACTTTATCTGATTCACATTCTAAGTTATGACCATTGGTTATCTATTTCCCTCCATTCTTTCTTTCTTTTTTCTTCCTGGCACTTTTTTTTTTTTTTTGTTTAACAAATAGGAAGTTGTCAAGAGAAGAACCATTAATGCTCTAGACTTATTAAAATCTGCTTTTGTTCCTCTGTTCCTCTATTACTTTTCTTCTCCCCCAAACCCTAGTCACTGGGCTCTTTTTTCCCCTTTCTTTCTTCCTTTTTAAGTCTGTCTTCACAATTCACATTCCAACATTACAGTGTATTTTTTTTTTTATGAATAATTCCTCCCTGAATATTCCCTCCTTATTTCCCCTTCTTTCTTCCTATTTCTTCCTGTTTCCCTGTTGAGTTAAATGTATTTCTCCACCCAACTCTGCGTGTATTTTACCCTTTTAAGCAGATAATTTGAAAGCAAGGTCCTTGTGTCTTCCACCTCTCTCCTCCCAACACGGTATGAGATTAAGTTCCTTCCCCCTTCATACTCTATTGTACCCCTTTCCCCTGCACTTCTTTTCCCCTAAGATTACCAAAATGTAACAAAATCAATCCTAGGTCCCTTGTCTAATTCAACACCTCTGTGACTCCGATTACAGTTCTGTGAGGACAGGTATCAATCACCTGACATATAAATATTTCACTCTAATTTTCCCTCCAAGGCTTGCATACGTACCTTTTTATTTTTCTTTACTCATGAGTGTATGTTAAGGTTTCTATTTAGATTTTGTCTTTTCATCAAGAATAGTTAGAAGTTTTCTATTTTGTTAAATGTATACTTCCTCCTCCATAGGATTATATTTCAATTTTGTGGGTAAATTATTCTTCATAAGTTTTTTCTTTTCCTCTTTGGAGTATTGTATTCCAAGTTCACTGCTCCTCTAAAGTAGTAGCTGTTAAATCTTGTGTGGTCTTGACTGTGGCTCCTCAGTCCTTGGCTGCTTGCAATATATTCACTTTGAGCTGAAAACTCTGGATTTTGGCTATGGAATTCCTAGAAGCTTTCATTTTGGGATTTCTTTTCCAGGAAGTAATTGGTAGATCCCTTCTTTTTACACATTTACTTCTTCTTCAGTAGACCTGGGAGACTGTCTTTCATGATGCCCTAAAATATGTCTAAGACTCTTATCTTGCTTTTCAGGTAGTACAATGATTCTTAAATCATCTTTGATCTGTTTTTCAGGGCAGTTGTTTGTGATATAAGATACTGTATTTTTTCTTCTATTTTCTCAGTGTTTTGGCTTTGTTTTAATATTTCTTGTTGTCTGATGGAATCATTAACTTCCATTTGCTCCATTCTAATTTTCCAGAGGTCTATTGCATGGGTAAGATTTTGTACTTCATGTATTAAACTCTTCATTCTCTTTCTTGCTGCTTGTTCAGGGCACAACTTCGGACCATGACTGTTTCTATTCTTAGAAGCAGATCCCCTTCTCTGTACGGACTAAATCTATCACCCATTTCTGAGGTACCACTGGCAAAGGTACCGGTGAGTTCCTGTTCTTGTTCTCTGCACAGTGAGTGTCAAACCTGTCCCTGTTGTAATCTTTAATAGCTCCTTCCTTTGGAACACAGCCACAGGCCCCAGGAAGGCCCAGAGTATCTTCCTACCTAGATCTTATCCTCTATATGCACAGGACTCTGCGTGCCTCGCTATGCTAATCAGAGCTGGAAAACTGATTCATTGTGACTTTTCTTTGAATCTCTGGATCAAGACTAGATCGAATTACCCATTCTAGGTCTTTGTTGGAGAAACTGAGGAAGAGTTGGTCTGTAACACTTCCCCCCTACTGTGTCATTTTTGCTAGTCTCCTTGGTGCTTTTTTTTCTCCTCATTGAAAATTCACTTATGTCCCTTTCAAATTTTCTTTCTGAAATTGGGTTTGTTTAGGTTGCCTATTTCTTATTTTGTTAATTTGCATATTTTGTAATTTTATAGTTATTTGTTGTGATTTCCTCCTAAGTGTTTTTATTCAGATAATCTGGTTTTCCTCTCTCTTTTTAAAGATAAATTAGATAGTGGTTTATCATATTATTGTTTCACCTTGATTTTAGCAAATAATTTGACAAAGTCTCATGTGCTAAATTTCTGGACAAGACAAAGAGAAATAAACCAGACTATGGTTTGTTTATGGCAGAACTGGTTGACTCAAAGAGCAGTCATTAAATATTAACATGGAAGGTGGGGTTTAGTAGAGTCCCTCAGGGATTCAGATCTTATACTATATTTATCAGTGATATGGAAAAAGTTTTAGATGGCATGTTGCTTACATTTTTAGATGTCCCAAAAGTGGAAGGGATAGCAAATCTTGACAGCTAGAATATTGGTTCAAAAGTAATAAAATTAAATGTGTTAGAGACCAGTCTTTTCATAAGGTTCAAGAAATCGACCTTATCAGTGCCAGGTGAGGAAGATGTGGCTAATGATTCTCCTGAAAAAGTTCTGGTGTCTTTAATGGTCTGCAAGCTCAATATGACATGAGTGTGATATGGGAAGCCAAGACAACTAAGGAAATCTTTGGCTACATCACGAGAGACAGTAACAGTAACTACTAGGAACAGTACCTAGGACAAGGGAAGTGAGAGTCCCATTGTATTTTGTCCTGGCTAGACTACATCTAGAACATTCTGGGTGCTACATTTCTTTTCTCTAAAATTTTTTTTTGGATATTTTATTTTTTACATCACCTTCATTACCAAATACACACTCTCCTTTCCTCTCCCAGGAAGTCATCCCTTATAAGAGAGAATAAAAAAGAGAGTGAAAAGGTAACCTAGTACAACTACCCAACACATCAGTGGAATATGACAGTATATGCAGGGTCTGACACCCATAGTCCTCCACTTCGGCAAAGAAGTGATAGAAGTTAATTTTCTCCTCTCTTCTTTGTGGTCAAGATTAATGATCATAACTACATAGTGTTCCATTTCAGTTGTCATGCCCTATTTAAAGTGTTGTAGTAATCGTGTAAATTGTTTTCTTGGTTTTGCTTACTTTGTTCTGTATCATGTCATCTTTCCAATATCTTCCCATATTTCTCTGAATTCTTTATGTTAATTTACATTATTCTTTATATTCATTGTTTCTTATGACAGAGTAATATTTATATTAATTTGTATTATTCTTTATATTCACTGTTTCTTATGGCGTAGTAATATTTCATTACATTTACGCATTACAATTTATTTAGTTATTCTTCAACTGATATCTACTTTGTAGGTCTTTGGACCTTTCTACATTTTCAAAAAGACATTGATGAATTGGGCAGAGTGAAAGGGAGAGCCACCAAGATGGTATTTGTGACGATGACTGGAAGAAAATGGGGACTTGGAGGCTGGAGAAGATTTGGGGGTGACAAGAGAACTGTCTTGACAATATGACAGCTCTCCTATTGGATCAACCTCATTTTGCTTAATCCTAGAGGGAAGAAGTCAGAATAAAAGATGGGAGTATCAGAAAGGTCAATTTTAATTTGATTCAGTAAAAACCTCCCAATCATTAGACATGAAAGGTGATAGGTTCCCTCTCAATGGAGATTTCTGGGATATAAGCCCAGTAGTGACACTGCCGGATCAAAGGGCATACACAGTTTGATAACTTTTTGAGCATCGTTTCAAATCGCAATCCAGAATGGCTGGATGTATTCACAATTCCACCAATAATGTATCTCAATGGATAGGACTGAAAAAGTCAATCTGTCATAGTCATTTTGAGTTTGAGTTTTTTTTTTTAACTTAATTGGGCTGGTCCTCAGGCACCAAACCACCCATTGGGCTGCAACTGGCCCCCTGCTTAAAGGGTTCCAGTGAATCACAGAATCTGCAAACTGAATAGACCCCAAGGTCATTCAGCTTGCCTGTTACTTGAACAGGAGCCCCCTGTCTCTTTTCCATCCCCCATGGTCTTTTAGCCCCTACTTGGGAACCTCCAAGGAGAGACCCCCAGGGGTGGTCCATTCTATTTGTTACCAATTTTCTCTTGACATCAAGCCTTGGTCTCTGCACCTTTTCACTATGATTCTTAGTGGCACTATCTAGAACCAAGCAGAAAGAGGTCTGGATTTGGAGCCCTCCTTTCAAATCTCGGCTCTGCGTTTACTTGTTCACTTTCCTGAGGTTCAGATTCCCCATCTCCAAAAAGCAGATTTTAATCAGATGAGCTCTAAGATTTCTTAGCGTTTGGTCCTAAATCGAATTCCTTCTCCCACATAACAGTGCTTCAAATACTTGAGGACATCCATGGTGCTCCCCCGGCCTCGGCCTCAATTTCCTTTTCTCCGCTCTAGACATGCCGACGATTTCCTGGAAGCATTTCTCCTATTTTAGGGAGCACCCTGGTCACCAGCTTCTGGAAGGACCTGAGATTTTGTAAGCATCCTCCCCAAAACGTGAAGGCCAGAAGCAGCCGCAACGTGCCAGACATGTTCCCAGAAGAACAGTACATAAAGGGATGGTCACTTCCCGTGCCCCACCTCTGCTTCCACCAATTCAGCCCAAGACTGTATCGGCTTTTAGGTTGTATTATCACATTGTTAACGCGTGTTGAGTTTGCAGTTTGCTTACAAAACTCTGGTCATTTTATTTTCTTTAAAGATCAACTTATTTTATCTAGACCACACCAATCAAAGCCTTGGTAGGTGCTATTATTAGTCCGTCTTTATGTTATTCTTGCCAAGCAGTGGGGTTAAATGATTGTCCGGGATCACACTGCTGGTAAGTAGCAAGTGTCTGAGGCTGGATTTCAACCTATATCCTCCTGACTACAGAGTTGATGCTGTATCCACTGAGCCACCTAGGTGCCCCTCACCCCACTTTATGGATGAAGTAACCGAGGCAGACAGGTTAAGTGGCCCTCCATCTACTGTACCCCTTGGGTCTTTTTTTTTTTTTTAAACAAGACCTTCCCTCCCCATCTTGTATTTGTATAATTGACTCGTTGAGCTATGGCTCAACTTTACCTGTTTGCCCGTTAAACTCCATCTTATCAAATGCAACCTACCATGCTAGCCTGTTAAGGTCCTTTTAGAGCCCGGCTCTGCCAGCCAACATGTGGGCTACCCTCTCCAGTTTCATAGAATTTACAAATGTGGTAAACATGCCATCTGTGCCCATATCCGAGCCACAGAGTAAAGCAAGGTCCCCAAAAGGTCAAGGGTTAGAGCAGGAGGCACAATCTAGTGGCCAGATTTGTAATCAGGAAAACCTAGGTTAAATCTGGCCCCAGATGCTCTACGTATGAGTCTAAGCGAATTGGTGTCAGCTTTCTGAGCCTCAGTTTTTCCATCCGTAAAACGGGGATAATAATGCCTGGGAATGTTGTGAGACTCAAATGAGAGCATGTAAATAAGGCAATTTGCAAACTTGAAGGTGCTGTATAAATGTCAGTTATTTTTAATATATCAAGGAAAGAGAGCCCTAGGCCATACCACTAGAGGGTTTTCTCCAAGTTGAACAAAGCCTTGGCGCTAAAACAAACACAATCAGCGGCCCGGGAATCTGGGACCCGAAGAAGCTTAGTTTATATCCACGATGATGCTTCTGATAACATTGATTGAAATAGACGATAATATTGATCATCAGAATAACTCTTACTGAAAATCAGATGCGGATGGAATTAAGAATGGAGATTCGCAGGTCTGCCTCCCCAGAAGCCTCTGCCCTTTACCACAATCCTTCCTCCCAGACGATGCTAAAAACGGTGCCTTCCTTGGGGTTTTTTTGCCCTCTGTAAAACGCTTATCACAAATTGAATCTGCCAATATGTTAAAGAAACCAAGTGCCGTGTCCCTTCTTCCCCACGGGAGGGTGAGAAGACTTAGCCAAAGCCCACGGCTGTACCATCCATGCCTGCTGGTCCTGCCCTGGCCCAACACTGTGTGTATGAGACTGTGGCTATCTTTGTCTGCTCACAGTGTGCATGCCTGGGTGTGTCTGTGTGTGTGTGAACCTCTGTAGATGGATGGAGGGATGTGTGTGTCTGTGTGTGTGTGTGTGTGTGCGTGTGTGTGTGTGTGTGTGTGTGTCTTAAGTACTTCCCTCCTCCCATCCAAAAAACCAAAACAAAACAGATCAACCAACAACACCATCTGTGGATCTGGTTCTCTCTGTCTCCATTGAGTTTTCACCCATTCTTTCTCTCCCTGGAAAAGCTCCTGACCTGCCTGCTTAGAAACAGCAACCAGAATTAGCCACAGTTTAATCATCCTCAGTCTCAGAGACCCCTATCCGATTGCCCCTCTAAGACATATCTGGGGGAAGAGAAAACAAACGAACAAAAAACAATCTCTTTGAAAAATCTAGTATATAAATAGTCAGAAAGCCAGATGTTGGGTCTGGAATCCGACTCGCAGCTCCAACGCCACCCCTCCCCCCACCCCACTCCCCCCCAAGTCCTTCCAGCCTCCCCCCTGAAAAATGAAATACACGGACATTCCTTCTCTGATAGCTATCCATTTCTGGTGCTCAGAAATCCCCCCAAGAAGTTCTCCTGGCCCAGAACCATGCGCACACTGCCCTCCCCCTTCCCAGAACACACACACACACACACACACACACACACACTCACACACACACACACACTCACATACACTCACACAAAACCACCACCAAGCTGATGGCTGAGGTATGGCATGGTGATGTGGGGCCTGGAACATCTAAGTTCTAGAGTGGCAGGTTTCAGATCTGAGTCCCAGATACCCCAAGAGCTGGCCTCTTGAGGGGAGAAAGTATGGCTCTCAAACAGAAAGTTCTGGACAAGGTATAGAAGTGGATTTTCCTGACCTGGGTCTTGAAGGTCCAGGTTCTAGGCCTGGTATTGCGTGGCCTGACCCACCTGAAGTGGGAGGATTAACCTCTTCAGTGGGGCTCACTTTGTCCACAGCCTGCTGCTGCTCTGTAGCTTGAGGTGGCTCGAGGGCTTTCCTGGAGAGGAAGGAGGCGGGGAAGAAGGAGGCGCTGGTTCTAGGTCACAGGTTCGTGTCCCGAGTCATTAAGGAACCCTGGCTGCAGGGCTCGGAGAACCAACGGGGTTGGAAAAACTCCACTTCTAAGGCGACCCCAGCCCCAACCTCCACAGAGCCGGCACCGAGCAGGCACTTGAGAAGTGCGCGCCGCCTTGCATCGTTGATTGGCTCCCAACTCTGACCCTCCAGTCTCAGAAGAGGCAGGGCACCCGCAATGGCGCCACCTTCCAATGGAGGGGTTGAGGGAGCCCCCGAGGGTTCTCTGCCCTGGCTGAGGGCTCCAGGAGCGGGGGTGCAGGGCAGCAGTATCAACATTACTGTCAATACCTGGTCAATAGGCACGTTCAGATTCTTGCTGAAGTTTGGTTTTTCAAGTGGCTAGAAAAGGTCTTTCCCCTTTCACCACTTTAAAAGGGGCAGGAAACAGCAAAAGGTTCTAGGTTCTTAGCTCTTGTCTCTTCATATGAGGTATTGGGGTCCCCCCAACTTCCGTGGAGTCCCCTGGGTTGGGGTTAAGAATTCTCAATGGAGAGCGGTCCTTAACCTCCACCCAGCCCCCATCCCAGCCCCATCCCTTAGGTAGAGTCCAGTTCAAAGACACCTTCACCAGTGGGTGTGGTGAAGAAACAGGGGGGTGTTGGGGCATGGTTCCCCCCCACTTCCTCTCCATCCTTCTGGTCCCTGGGCCCCTCGCCCTTGAGCTTCAAGCTGCGTTCGAAGTCCAGAAGCTGTCCCATGAAGTTGAAGTTGGGAGAGATGTTGGATTTCTGCCGCTTTACCAGATCGTACGCGTCGTTGAGCGAGAGGTGAAGCTTCTGCATCAGGTAAGCCACGGTGACGGTGACGGAACGGCTGATGCCGGCCAGGCAGTGGACCAACACCCCACAGTTCTGGGACACAGCTTCATCTGAGGGAGGTGTTAAATGACAGAGAGAGAGAGAGAGAGACGGAAAGACAGAGAGACAGAGAGACAGCGAGAAACAGACAGAGAGAGTGAGAGAGCGAGAGCGCGAGATGGAGAGAGACGGAGAGATGGAGAGACAGAGAGAGAGAAAGAGAGAGAAAGAGAGGGAGGGAGAGGGAGAGATTCAACAAGTTAGTTCAGTGGTCCTTAAAGTGTAGTCCCAAGAATTGTTGGGGTCTCTGAAAGCCTTTCAGAGGGTCTATAAATTCAAAATCCTTTTTTATTTCTAATATAGTAAATCGCTATAAAGATAACCCATGTGAACAAAAACTCTTTGAAGTGATCTTCGATAGTTTTTTGACAACATGAAGATACTGAGAACAAAGGTTTGAAAAGTTAGTTTAGACAAGACGTATCTCTCCCTTCATCCTATCCCCCACAATACTAAGCTTAGCTGCTGCAGTGTCAACATTAACCCCACCCCAGCCCCACCCTGGGAAGATTGAATTGTCTTCTCCTGGGAAAGTCAATTCCCCAGCTCGCAAACTCAAAGTGGGCCCGTTTTGGACATCCAGTGTCAATGATGAGGGATTTAGAATGGGCGGCCTCCTTTTATCTTTCTAAATGCTCTCCAGATGACTGTTAAGGAGTATATCTTCTTATTTCAGCACATTCATGTGGGGCCTTCTCTCCACAAATACAGATTGCAATCCTTTCAGTTGCTGCAAGTCAAGTGAGGGTAGGACTTGTATTCAAAGCTCTGCTATCTCTGTGACTCTGGGCAAGGCCTCTCAGTTCTGCCCCTACAAAAGGAGGGGGTTGAAGAAGATGACCTCTAAGATCCCTTCTGTCTCTAGATCTGGGATCCTCCCCCTCCCTGGGCCTCAGTTTCCTCCTTTGTAAAACGAGGAGATGGAACTTTGACCTTGGAGGTCTTTTCTAGCTTTGGCCCCAGGCTCTTCTTTTTCTTCATCATCTTTTCATTCGTTATTCCCCACTGCTGCCTTCAACATCCCACTCCCTCCGCTCCAGCCACGGCGGGTTCCTTCTCTACTGGCGCTTTCTCACCCTCATACCTCATCTGGAATGTTTCGCTTCCGTTCCCCTGCTTAACTGAAATCCTGCCTGTCCTTTAAGGCCCAGTTGGAACCTCCTGTTCTCTAAGCCCACCCCAAGCCGGCATTCTTCCCTCTCCCACGAGCCTTAACATTGTATTACTTTCTCATCATTTTGTGGATGTGAGTTTTAGAGGAAACAAAAAAGGGAGGGATTGATGAGAAAAGGAGAAGTCCTAGGAGGGAGAGCAACGAATATAGAAACTGAGGCACAGGCACGCATGAGTGTGGGCCAGCGAGGTTGGCGCAACGGCCCCATACGCCACTGTTCCCTACTCTCTGCTCACCTAAGCGTGTGGGTAGACAGAAGATATTGAGGGGAGACAGAATAATGTGTGTCTGATGCGTGTGCACGCTCACGTGCACTTGCGCACGGTGTGAAGATGGGTATCTCTAGCGACAACTCACCAATAAAGTCAATGGCCTCTGGGAAAAACTGGGAGAGGTTCTGGCTCCAGTGGTCAGAGATGGGGATCTGCTTGTAATGGATGTCGCCGTCCTTTTCAAAGAGATTGGGCAGGTTGGGGGTGACGTTGAGGATGTAGCGGATGCCCAGCTTGGCCAGCATGTCCATGTTGGCTGAATCCTGAGCGCTACCCAGGTACAGGTTGGGGAGAATTTGAACAGGTAAGGAGGGGGGGTGTCCCGGCGGTGGCGGGCTCCCACCCTCTGACTCCAGACTGTAGCTCAGCGTGTCTCGGTCTGGGTCTGATTCAGCATCTGAGCAGTCTGAGCTGAGGCACAGGCCTCCCAGGCCCACCACGGGTGCTGGCACAGGCACTAGTGAGTTACTGGCACAGGGGGCGTCGAGCTTGGTTTTGCAGAGGTGTGGCCACTCAGCTTGGAATTTGCTAAAGCCACCTGTCGGAGGGAGAAAGGGGAAAAGTCACGTGAAGAAAACGGACTGGCGACAGCTCGATGGAGACACACGGGGCTAGAACAGTACGGCGAGGACTCAACGTGGCGGAAGCAACAAGCGCTAAGGATGCTGTGGCCCAGAACCTAAACCCACAGACGCTGAAACGATTTCAAGGTCTTCCTGTGAGTAGAAAACCCTTACTTAGGAGGGACTGAGAACAGAGAAGATATGACGTGGTTCTTAGAGGTTTTCTTTCTCTCAGTTCTGCATCACATTGTTCACTCCATTTATCCTCAGCAAATACGGTGTTCCAATATCTCATTTATACTATTGTTCTATAAGCGTGTGCCATTTTTATGGGAAGAGCCATGCTGATTAGATATGATGTTAAGGACTCTAGAATTCAATAAGTCGTTCCTGGGGTGGGAAGAGCCTAAACAGCAAAGCCCCATGAGCATCCGCCCCGTAGCCATTGTAGGCACAGCGCCTAAGAGAACCCGACCGGTCTCGAGACCGGGCAAATTCCATCCTCTTAAGAGAAAGGAAACGTCAGGGACTGAGTGGTGTGGGAGCTTCCCTCACGGGTCATCTATTTTCTTCTGCCATCTCTAACTTGGGGTCAAACCAGTACCCCCTCTGCAGCTCTTCCCTGTCTGACCTCACTTGGTCTCAATCATACCACACAAGCTTTTAGGACTTCAAAGGCTCGGTGCTCCACGATCAATATGCTGACAGATATACCCATATGGAAAGCTCTATTTCCAAGCCAATGGTTATTTCTTGAGTTTGGAGTCTCTGTCCTCATTAGGGGCTGTTATATAGGAGGCAGACGGAGAAAGCACGTACTAAGTGCTCGCTACGTGCCAGGGACAGTGAATGGACCGAACAAATGTGGGCAATGAAAGGATGAAAGGCAGGCTGGCTGAGTGGTTAAAGAGCTGACCTTGGAGCCAGGGACACCCGAGTTCAAGGCCTCTCTCTGACATGTATGGGCCAAATGACCTTGGCTTAGTTACTTAATATCTCACTCCATGTTCTGGGACCATACATTGCAGAATAGCGGCTCGTCTGCTTTGGTGAATTTCCTCACCATTAGCTCCCTACGTCAGTGAAATCACAGGAATAAGATCAAGCACTATGAATCATTTCACTGCATTCAACAAGCACAGGCCTTATAAGAGAACAGCTCTGATGAGGACGGCTGTCATCAGTCAAATGAAAGAAATTATTAGCTCGAGATCAGCTTTGACTGTGTGATGTCTGAATTCAGGATACAGTTAAATGCCTGGGATCTTCGGTCTGATTTGACAAAGACTTTTAAGTACCTACTATGGGCCAGCAATACAAATACAAAAATCAGATCATCTCTTCCCTTAAGGAAATACGACAGTATACAGATAAATACCAATTATCTAGAAAGTCATTTTTAAAAGGACAAAATAATCACTGGGACGTGAAGGGACGACAGGAGGGATCCTATGTCGGAAGTGCAATCTGGACTCTGAAGGGAACCGGGCCTTCCAAAAAGTGGAAGCGGAGGCAGCTCAGTCCAGACAGGAGAGACCGGCCATGCCCCTGAGGGGAGGTGGGAGATGGAATGTCCCAAACAGGCAACAACCGGCTGGAACGGACCGTGTGCAAGGCCCATTTAGAACAAGACCGGGAAGGCAGGCAGGAAGGGGGAAAGGGGAACTTTAAATGCCAAATTGAGGAATTTGTAATTGTTTCTAGAGGCGATAGAAAGTCAGAGATTTGGGGGTAGGGGCCTGGCATGGTCAGATCTATTCCAGGAATATCAATTTGGCAACAGCGTGGAGGACAGGCTGCGGAGGGGACGGTAGGGGAGCGTGGGAGTCACGGAGGGGCCAACGCGACAGTCCGGGTGAGGGTAGGGACTGAGAGTCCAGGGCATTTCCAAATGGACGCTCATGGGAGCAACCCAAACTCAACGTGTCTCATGAACGACTTGTTATCTTTTCTTCCCCACAGTCTTCTTTTGAACCTCCCAGTATCTGTCAAAGACACTCCCATCTTCTGGGTTATCTGGGCTAATGACCTCTGTAATCTTTGACCCTTTCTTCTTCCTCACTTCTTCCCCGTCGCCCAATCAGGTGCCAAGTCTGCGATTTCTAATTTCACAATGTCTGGCATATCTAGTCCCCTTGCCATTCTTCTGCTCAGGCTGTCTCTCCTACTCTCACGGAATCTTACCGGGTCTCTCGGAATCCCTTAGATACCAAGAGCACAGACCCCAGCCCAGATCCTTAGGCTATTCCTCCAGGGAGCACCTTTGGAGCTGATAGTGAGTTTTTAATGACTATTCTTTGAGTCCGTTCACACGGCCAGATTAGAGTCGGCACGTGCTCGGGCCTGTGCTGTGTAGCATCTTTATCTGTGACTTTTATAAAGGGATACTAATAATAATGCTGCACTCTTCTCCTCCAGGGTCATCAAAGTTCTGGGGCAAGAAAAAGATCGAGAGGACTGGCACGGGGATGACCCGAGGTGCAGGGGGTGACCTCGGTCTTTCTAAATTAAGGTCATTCCCAGGTCTCAGTTCGTCTGAGGCCACACCCATTTAATGACTAAGGACCAGGTAAGGATTGAAACAAAAAATGGCCTAGTGTACCACCACCAAAAACTATCAATCTGGGAGGGGAAGGACTATCACCATCATCACTAATAATAATAATTATTATTATTATTATAATTAGGATTTATACAGAACTTTAAGGGCTGCAAAGTACTTGACAAACATTATATCATTTGCTACAACAATCCTGGGAGGGAGGTGCTATTATTACCCCTATTTTACAGATCAGGAAACTGAGACAAGCAGACGTTAAGGAACTTGATCAGGCACAGCTAGGTGATACAGCAGAGTGCTGGGTTTTGGCAGAAAGACCTGAATTCAAATCTAGCCTCAGACACAGTGTGATGCTAGCCAATTCACTTGATTTGCCTCAATTTCCTTGACTGTAAAATTGGAATAACAATAGCACTTACCTTCCAAGAAGAGCAAATGAGATACTATTCAGTGTCTGGCATATCTTAGGTACTTAATAAATGTTCATTTCCTTCCCTTTCAGATTCACATAGCTAAAAAGAGTCTGGGGCTACATTTGAACTCAGGCCTTCCTGACTTCAGGTCTAGCACTCTATCTACCTCACCACCTAACAGTCTAGTTATCTGGCTGCCTCCAGCTAAATATACTTATCAAATTTTTAGATAACCTTAGATAACAGAGTCAGGGTGGGTCATATTCATGAGAATGAAACTTGATCAGGTGACTCCCCTGAAACCTTCCTAAATCCAATATCAGAGCTTTGGGTTTTGATATCCATTCCTCTGAAAAAAGCTCCCCAGAAACCAAGGATATGAAGCACGGGAGCCCAAAGCTAATGAATGAGGTTTTAGGTCTCTTTAAGAACCAGTGTCCGAGGCCGTGTCCTCACCAGCGGGCAGACTCCCTTTGGAGTCTGGGACTCAGTTCCGGCACTGTATTTTTGGGAGGATCTTGCTATGCTCGCTTCCAAATCCAAAGCTCTCTTCACTCCCTTGCCTAGAACGTCCTACATTCAAGTGCCAGCGACCCTTCGTTCTTCCTTTTCTGTCTAGGACAATGGGGATTTTCACAATGTGCCTAATTACAGGCCCCCCTCACCTGATGCAAACCCGACACAGTAAGCTCTGATTTACTGGGTCCCGAATGCCCGCAATCAAATAGATTGTGTAAATAAGTGCCATTTCTTTTTTTCCTTTTCTTTTTTCTAATCCTGAGCAGTAATCACCGACATTAAAAAAAGGGGCCCAGAGGCCAAGCCGGGTCTGAGTCATCAAGGAACGATTCCGTCCTGTCTAGTAGAACGGTGTTAAGTATATGGGACCAATTCCTCAGTTTTTGAAAACTGGCCAAGGAGGAGAGATCCTTTCTTCTACATGTATCATTCCTTTACTCAGTCTGGCACCCTGTCAGGGAGACATGCCTGGGTTCAAATCCTGATTGACCTTGGGACAACATCTAATCTTTCTGGCCTTAGGTTATTCATTCACAAAATAAGGAGGCTGGATAAAGTGACCTCTAAGTGACCTTCCAGCTCAAAGTGCTCCTACCCCAAACTCTTGAACGATTCCTTCTTCCCTAATATGGTAGCTAGCTGGCTCGGCAATGGGGAGAGCACTGGGCCTGGAGAAGATTCATTTTCCTGAGTTCGAATCTGGCCTCAGACTCTTACTAGCTGTGAGACCCTGGGCAAATCATTCTATCCTGTTGGCCTCGGTTTTCTCATCTGTAAAATGAGCTGGAGAAGGAAATAGCAAGCCACTTAGTATCTTTGCCAAGGAAACCCCAAATGGGGTCCCCCAAAAGTCAGACGTGATTGAAAAACAACTGAACGACAGTGAATTTTCTAATATATAAAGTCCAAACCCTTTCATCTGGCATTCAAAGTTGGTCTGGCCTTACCTTTTTCACCTTTTCGGACTCTACTTCCTGGACAACCTAGGTTCAAGTCCCATCTGATTTGAGATCTCCCCCCTCTCCCCCAAGACGCCCTGTGCTCTCTCACCTCAGTGTCTTCCCTACACACTATGTACTTGGCCTGCAATGTCCTCCACTTCTCTCATCCTCTTTTCAGTTCAAACATGGCACGAGCCAACTCAAATAGCCAGGGCAGAGATCGTTTCCTCTCGCTCTGGATCTTCAGAACCTTGCATATAGCAAGCATTTCATAAATGCTTCTAGGATTCGATTCCTCCCAGCCCAAAATGATCACTCTCCCCCTTGCTCCCCCCAGTCCCATGGAACGTTTTGGGCTCTCCCTCTCTTATTCATTTACGCATAATGGTTTAGTCCCGGTATCTGCACATATCCCATTACTAGACTGGAAGTTCCATGAGGTCAGCAACTGTTTCTTATTAAGAATTTTCTTATCTAACTCCCCCAGCCTTGGACACAGAGTTCAGCACATTACACACTCAAACGGGCAGATAGAGCAGGCAATAACCATAATGAATTTTAGTGTCAGTTAATGAAAAGAGATGCTACAAAGAAGATAGAGATGGGAAGTTATAACAATATGTATACATAGTAAGACTGTTCTTGGGGGTCAAGGGGCTAGAATTGCAGCTCTTGAGCTTGAAAACCTTACTAAATACCGCTGGAACACCATTAACCATTTGAATGTTTAGAACAAAAAAGTTCCTAAACTTTTCTATTTCTTGCTCTTTCAATAGAGGGAAATCCTTAAGTTTCTTTTTTGGAAAATGGGGCGCATCTTATTTTATAGAGAAAAAAAAATTCTATTTTATACGTGTGCACGGCAAGGGGTGGAGTTGGGGGGAGATACAGCATTACCTCGTGGCCCCCTAGAATATTGTTAATAAGGAGTTTTAAAGAAATGTTGCATTTTCACAGTTCCATACATATTGTTGTTGAGTAGTTTTTTGGTCGTGTCTATTATGTGCAAGTATGTGTGTGTGTGTATATATATAAAATGTCTGTTACCAATTATTGGTAAACACATATATTGTTGTGATTGTTCCGTTGCGTTCAACTTTCTGTGACCCCATTTGGGCAAAGATACTGGAGTGGTGTGCTGCTTCCTTCTCCAGCTCATTTTACAAATGAGGAAACTGAAGCAAATGGGGAAGTGACTTGCCTAAGGTCACAAAGCTATTGTGGGAAGTCTTCCCGACTCCGCCCTTGATACTCTATCCACTGTGCCACCTAGCCGTTCATATAATGTTATTCACACTTATATGATACATAAATTATAGTATTTTATATATCTATATTCTGCCGTCAAGCAACCTTGTTTTAGGGAGAGGAGACAGAACTTAGCTGCTAAACATTAGATTTGTAGCTCTAGGCTGGCTCTGTGTTATGCTTCACCATTGTTCAGTCTCAGTCTGATGCTCTGGAGTAGCCCGGCTTCTTGGGGAAGACCCAAGTATAAGCTGACTCCTCGTTGCTTCTCCGGGCACATTAGCTACTCAGGCCACTCGGAATTAAGAACAGCTTGAAGGACCATGAGACCACACGGCGATGCCGCCGTCTCTCCATACACTGCCTGGACAATAACCCTCAAGACCAGCTGACTTGATTTCCGTATTGCCGCGTTATTAGTCGGCGTCGACTCTCCCTCCATACACTTGTCTCTAACTCAACTGTGTGCAAAGTTGTTAAAGGTTATCTTTGTCGCTCGGCTCCAACTGGGTACCCTTGCCTCTGCACGCATGGCTGCCATGGGTATATCACCCCTTGGTTATTGCCTCATTGGATTGGATGAAATGACACGGACGGCCTAGCGGACGGGGCGCCGGGCTCAAGTCAGGAAGGGCAAGGCTGAAACCTTGCTGCATATGCTCACTAGTCGGGTGAATGGGCGCGTCTTCATCTGCAAGATGAAGGGGTTGGACTCAATGACCTCTAAGGACTCTCTTAGCACTATGATCCGATTGATAGGTCAGGTCCTACCCTGACGTATGCCATCGGGATATCCCATCAGTGGGAACACTTTACTCTTTCCTCACTCACGCCCGATGGACACGAATACACTGTGTGTGAAAATCCGGATCTCCAAATCAGAAATTAGGGGGTGATGACTCAATTTATACAAGGATTCTTTACTTTGTGGAAAGGCCTATAAGAGGATGCCTTTAAGTTACCAGCAACTCCCTTGCATTTGAACCATAATTTGATTTTTTAAAAATCTGATTTAAGCAGAGGACAGCTGATTTCAATTTCTCATGGAAAACCTCCCCTTAGGCCATAGGAGGGGCAAGTCTGGGCAAAGCAGGCCCGAGCAGGGTACAGCCCTGAAAAAACATAATTAGGGAGATAAGATCTGGCAAGCTGGATGGGGTAGAAAGGAGAAGAAGGTTTGCCCGGGAGTTTGCCCTGTGACCCTGTAAGGGAGGCAGGGCAGGGGGTCTATGCTCTCCTGGCAGAGGCAGAAGCTGGCTCTCGCTCACTCAGTCAGTCAGTGATGGAGCTGGGCCTCCCTCACGGACGGGCACTTAATCCCTGCTCCCGAGGCCCCACAGCCTCTCCTCTCTCCTCTCCCCTCCCCCCTCCTCCCAGGCTCCCCGGTCTCTCAGGCGGGCACCTACCTTGCAGGTAGTAGGCGGGATGGCCTTCCTCTTGCAGCTTCTGGAGCAGGGTGGCGAGCACCGACTGAGCCGCCTCCCCTTCCTCCTCCTCCACACACCGCCCTTCATCGTACAGGAGGATGGGCAGAGGGGTGAGTGGCTGGTGCTGCTGGTGCTGCTGCAGGGGACCGGGGAGCAGGGAGCACACAGATAAGTTCCCCTTCCTCAGCCTTCGGAGCAGCAGGGCTGGGAGGGCGACGCTGAGAGCCCCCTGGACGTGTCCCGATTCATAGAGTTCCCTGCTCCGGCAGTCCAGGAGGAGCAGCTGGGGCTGGGGGGTGGCCAGCTCTCTGCTCAGCCACAGGGGTGATCTTCCGAGCCCCTCCATGGAGAAAGATGACTAGCGAGCTGCCCCGGATCTCTTCAGAGGGGCCCACGATGGATATGTACATGACCCGGTGGCCAGGGCCGGTTCCTTCACTTTCTCCTCAGGTCGCTGGCTCTCTCGTCTCTGGGTGTCTCTGTCTGTCTTTCAAGCAAGAAAGAAGAGATGGGGAGGATGCGGCCTAGGCGCCATCTTTACTTCTCCCTCAGCTCCCTCTCAGAAGAGCCCGGGGAGTCAGTCAGGGCAGGGACGCTTGAAAGTGTGTGTATGGGCGTGGGGGGGTGGGGTGGAAAGGGGGCCCCCCGAGAAAGCGATGCCAACTTTTTCCTTATTGTAAAGAGACAGAGAGAAAACTGAGAGTGGTGAAAGGCCGCTGCCCAGAGTCGCGCTGGGCCTCCCCCAGGAAACCCGAGGGCTGGCCTTCGCTCCTGGCGGGTCTGGCTAAGGCCAAGGTTCCCTTCCCCACACCGTAGCTTTAGGAATGAAGCCGGTAGCCCCCCAAGAATATGGAAAAAGCACCAGGGCTCCACACTCCAGTCACACCTCCTCGCTCCCTAACTTCCCACCTCCGCTTCACGTGGCCACAGAGGCTCGGAGGGGAGAGGTCGTCGCCCTGAACCGCGAGTCCGCTTCTCCAGTGGTGAGAGACCAGCTTGCGGGCCCCTTCGCCGAGGTCCGGAGAGGAGGGCCACTACCCTGTGATTCCCTGTAAGGCAAAGAAGGTTCTTTTCGGAGCGGGGAAGGCTAACGGTCCAGGTCAGAAGAGCGGACCCCACGGCCCCTTAGCCCGGCGGGATCTTATGGAGCAGAGAAGGGAAAGACTGTTTTCTCTTAGGGGAGGGAATGGGATCCTTTGACCTCAAGGTCTTCAGTCAATGTGATTGGACAATTAGTTTTCAGGGGGCTGAGGTCTTTTCATGTGTTAGGTAAAGTTTTCTTCCAGAGAAGAGTAAAAGTGAGGAAACTGAGTCCAAGGCCCATGGGAGCCGGTGTCCTGAGAATCTGGAGCTCTGAGAGGTGGGAGCTGAAGAGAGGGGGGTTGTTCTTCCAGCTGTGCTACAGATGGAACTGAGGGAAGGGAGAGGCAGGAAGATGTGAGCTGGCTAAGGGGCAGGGTTTCCTTCTTCCCCCTAGCTTCTGCGCTGGGAATCGTTTCCCGAGGCGTTTAGGGAGCTCCAGGGGATCCCAAACCGCTGACAAATGCAGGGCAGAATCCGAGGGGAGAGGGGACTAGTGGAGGGGCCCGTGGGGCTGTAGGACTCTTCCCAGAAAAGCTGACCCAGGAAGGGAGATCCTTGGGTCGCCCAACGTAGTGACCCGGGGGAGGCTGGGGGCAGCGGTCCCGACTGGGCCTGGTGTTGATACCTGTAGAGTTGGAGAAAACGCGGCAGATCCTCGAAGAGCAGCAGTAGGTGAGCCTGGGGGCACGGCCCGAGTCTCTGGAATTTCCCACTTGGCTGGGAAAGGGGGATGGGGAGGAAAAAAAGAGGAAAGAGCGTTGGCCCATGTACGTGTGCGTGTGGAAGTTGGTCTTGTCTGAAACGTGGGGACAGATGCCCGTGTACACGTGTGTACACGCGTGTTGTACGCGTGCACGTGGCCCTCTCGCAGTATGGGCACGGATGCATTGGCGTGTGCTTGTGTGTATTTGTCTTAGAATATTACATCTGTCT
Organism: Antechinus flavipes; assembly: GCF_016432865.1. Lineage (NCBI taxonomy): Eukaryota > Metazoa > Chordata > Mammalia > Dasyuromorphia > Dasyuridae > Antechinus > Antechinus flavipes. The sequence goes on from NC_067404.1 coordinate 15,100,379, forward strand.
TTCTGTGTGAGTGAGTGTGTATGAGTGTACGTGTGCACGTTTGTGTGTCTGAGTGTGTACTTGTGTGTGTGTGTGTGTGTGTGTGTGTGTGTGTGTCTACGGGCCTCCGTTTCCTGGCACTCTTCCACTCCACTTCCATCTTGGAAACTATTTCCTTTGGACACTGGGGTAATTTTAGGGGGTGAGGAGGGGGGATGGGTAAGGACAGAGGAAGGAAAGTAGTAGGACAGTCCTTTCCTGTCCAAAGGAGTGTGGAAGTGGGGAGTGAGGAAGGAGGAGGTGGCCAGCCAAAGGCCGCCGCTTACACGAAGGCAGGAGCCGGGAAGGGTTCCCCACATGGACGCTGCCCCCTCGGACCCTGCCCCAGCATGAAAATCCCCTTATCTCAGTTACCTGATAGCGGAGAACTTTGCTTTGTGCCCAGTAGAGTGTGAGAGAAGAGACAAACACCAAGCCAGAAAGGGGGGGGGGGGGGAAGGGACAGAGATAGAGACCAAGAGACAAGTGGAGGAGACATGGTGAAGGCCGGAGGCTTTGGGCCCTCCTTCCTCAGGGTCCCTCTCTCCTAGGCACTTCAGAAGACCCCCCCCCCCCCACTCCTGCCTAACTCCCCAGCACCACTCCCCTCTCCTAAGCCAGTGGGATAGAAGCAATTGCTTAAGATGCTTCGGTCTGGTGCATTAAACCGGACCCTGGCTGGGAAAGTCAAGAGCCTAAGGGCCTTGGGCGGGTGCACCTCCTCCCTCTCTCCCTTCGAGGATCCAGATTCGGAGGACTGAATCTGGCAGAAACCTCCTCCCCCCATTTTATAGATGGGAAAACTGAGACCCAGAGACATCTTACACAAGGGCCCCGAGTGAGTCTGTGGAGATGTGGCGACAGAACATCGATTTGTTAGAGCTAGAAGGGCTTTAGGGCTCCCTCGATGCCCCCTCCCCATTTTCTTCAGAGGGGGAAGCTGAGGCCCGGAGATGGCAAAGGCCCGATGCTCCCCCTGCAAATGGATGTGTGTGGGGGGGCTTTGGGGAGTCGGGGGCAGCGCCGGCGGGAGAGCTCCGAGGCGGGCTGACGCGTTAGGGTCGGAGGGGCGTGTGTGAGTGCTGGCAGGCTGCTCGGAAGCCTGGGGAAGGGATGGGAAATAGTAGCTCGCGAGGGTGAATGTGGGGATTGTGGGGCGAGGGCGCGGAAGGCTCCGCATGGGAGCTTGTGGGGCGTGAGCGGGGGCCACAGCGGCGTGGACGTGGCTGGTGCGCGGGGGACCCGGCCGCGAGTGTGTGTGTACGTTCGCTGACGGTGTGTGTCGGGGTGGGATGCGCCGGGAAGGCTGCGGGCGGCGGCGCTGGGCTCGCGTCTGAGTGTGACAGTTGGGCCGGGGGGGTGTGTGCCAAGGGTGTGCGTTGGTGTGTGTGAGTGCGGTGCGTGCGTGTGTGCGATGTTGGGCTGTGCGGTGTGTACGTTTGGGGGTGTCGGGATATGTCGGGGAGTGGGTGTTGGGGATGAGGTTCCCGCGAGTGGCGGTTATGCAAGCAGCTCCCCGTGCCTCCCGCAGCCCAGCCGCCGCCGCCGCCGCCGCCGCTGCCGCCCGCCAGCCCCGCCCGCTCTCCTCTGGGTTCCCCGGCTGTGCGGGAGGGGAGGGGGTGGGGGGGCGCGAGGGACTCCCGGCCGGCCGCTGCTCGCCCCGGTCCCACGGCCCCGATCCGGGGCCGCCGGGGAGGGGGCGCCTCTGCGGAGAGGGCCGGGAAGGGAAGGGAAGGGAAGGGGGAGGGGAGGGGTCGGTCCGGCGCGCGCTCACCTTAGTGTATCGGTGCAGAGCCGCGCTCAGCCGCCGCCGCCGCCGCAGCAGCAGCAGCCGGGGGGAAGTTTCCGAAACCGGGGGGCGGGGGGTGGCGGTGGCGCGGTAGTGCCGCGCTCGGCCGCCGCGGCTGACAGCCGGGCCGCCACTGCGGGCAGGAGCGGAGCTCCGGAGCTACGGGCGGCGAGCGGCCTCGCGCGCAGCCAAAGGGAACAGGCGGGGGCAAGTGGGCGAGCAAGCCGGCGCTGCCGCCGCCGCCGCCGCCTCTCCCGGCTCGGGCTCGGCTCGGGCTCGGCTCCGGCTCCTCCTCCGCACCTCGGGGAGCAGCGTCCCGCACCGCTGCCGCGGGCACCCGGGCGCCGGGAGGCGAGCCTCGTCACCGGCTCTCTCGCGCTTCTCCCGGCTCTCCGCTCTGGCGCTCACCCGAACCGACCGTCTCGCGTTCCTCTCGCTGTCTAGCTCCGCTCTGTCCCTCTTTTCCCCCTTCGTGCTCCCACCCCCGTCTCTCCCTCGGTCTCCCCTTTCACTCTCCCTTTCTGTCTCTTTCTGTTTCGCGTCTCTCTCCCATCTCGGACTTCCTCCGTGTTCGTGTGTCCTCCCTGTCTCTCACTCTTCCCTCTGCCTCTGTGTCCCTTCTCTCTCCCTCTCCTCTCTGCTCTCTCCCTCTCTCCCCGTTTCGCTCTCTCCGCTCTCCCCTCCCTCTCCTCTCTCCCTCCCTCCCTCCCTCCCCCTTCTCTCTCCTCCTTTCTTCCCCCCTCCCGCCACTTGCTACTGCCACCGCCCCCTCTCGGGCGGGGGGGGTGGGGGGGGAGAAACCTGAGCGAACACTTTGAATCCAGTGGAGGTTTCTAGCCTTTACCCAATCCTGTCCCCCACCCCAGCTCCACGTGGGCACTGCCTCCAGCACCCGGGCCGTGCCTCGGAGACTTCGGACTCTTTGGGATCTGCTGAGGGGCAGCCTGGTTCCCAATGGGGGGGGGCTGCTCCCACCCTCGCGATCCCAGAGCTAAAGTAGGGGAGGGTCCCACGCTCCCTTCTCGTGGCCCCGGGGCTAAAGTAGGGGAGGGGCCCCCCGGGGCCCCGGGGCTAAAGTGCTTTTGCGAGCGTGGGTTGGGGGACTGGCACAGTTTGTTTTCTAGTCCCCCTGTGTGATCAGTGCACGGTGAGAATGCGCCATCCCCATTTCCTCCTCCTCACCCTCCTGGGCACGCAGGGCACAGAGCCTGGGCACGCAGGGCACAGAGAGCCGGGGCACGCAGGGCACAGAGAGCCGGGGCACGCAGGGCACAGAGAGCCGGAGCCCGCTTGGCTCTAGGGCTCGGGCCGAGGCCGGGGTTCGGGTTTAGGCTGGGGCTGTGCTCGGGGCTAGCTCGGGAACTAGGAACAGGGTAGAAGTGACCTTGGTCTCAGCAGCGCCGCTCTTCCAAGGAAGCCTTGCGGTCACGGCCCCTCCTCCTAATGCCTTCCATCTGCACAGCCCACTCAGGGCTCAGCTGGGACCCCACACCCGAGCGGCCAGTCGGCCGCTAACCCGGAGCTAACGCCCCCTCCCCCCGCGGGCCCCGGGAGGCAGCCCGGCTGAGTCTGGGACAAGGAAAGCTCGGGGTCGGGGAAGCCCCGCGGGCTCCCAGCTCTGCTGCAGCCGGGAGGGGCTCCCTCGGTAACTGCCGAGGACCCCGCGGAGTGCCGGCCGAGCTCCCAGCGCCCCTCGGGGCCGGGATCCCCTCCCTCAGGCTGGCGGGGCGCGTGCTCCGGAGGGCCGCCCGCCCTCCCTCCCTCCTTCCCTCCCGGCCGCCCGCCCGCCCGCGCGCCCGAAGATGCTTTCGCAGTTGAGCATCAGAGCTGACCCCAGAGCTGGGACCTCGCCGTTGCTAGGACAGGCTGAGCGAGGGAAGGGGAGAAGGTGACCAGCGGCAGCCTTTTTGCTGTGACTAACCCCCTGAGTCATCATTGTTCAGACATGCACAAGTGTGGAGAGGCGATTTCCCGGCCACTGTCCCAGGTCCCAAGGGCCTTGTCTGTCATTTGCTTTCAGGGCCGGGCTTTCATACACAGGGAGCCCTCTCTGCAGCAGGATTTGGAGCTGGGGGGGGGGGGAGGCCCCTGCCTGTCCCCAGCCTGCTGGCCGATCTACCAGACTGGGACTTAGGAAGTGGGTTTCCTAAGGAGAGCTGCTTTTAGCTCCATGGGTGGCTTTTGGTAAGAAAGTTGGGGACTCAGTTTCTCCATCTATAAAATGGGGTGATGTGTTATTTGGTCCCAGAAAGCCCCGCCAGCTTGTCAGCCCTTTCTGAGTCCCGACTAGAACATCCCTGTATGCTCTTGTGTCTTCCCCTTTCCTGCCCTCCCTCCCGTGGAGGCTGGCTCCCACCTCCTGATTTTACTTCTTCGCCCCTTTGGGATGTGTGTCCCCCAGTTTCCTGACGGTCAGTTCCGAGGCTTCTTGGGCTCCGAGTCCAGACCCCACCTCCTCTCAGGCTTCTTTCTGCTCTTGTTTCCGGCCCAGGGCCCTCCCCCCCTTCTCCAGGCCTCACTGTCTGCACCCATGGGCCATTCTGCCCGGCACTAGACCTTTAGGAGTGCCTTTTAAAGATTGGCTGTAGGGGTTTGGTTCGTTTGAAGCTTGCCTCTAGCTAGACTGGGGGCCTACTGGAGACTTCTCACTTCTGCGCTGCCCCGGAGGCCGCGGCCAGACACTCACCTTGACTCCGGGGCAATGGAATTGGCACAGGGGGCTTGGTGACAGGGAGGTGCCCAGCCCCCCCTCCAGCAGCAATGAAGTTCCCTGGCTAGCAGCTGGTGACTCAGGCCTGAGGAAAGGGAGGGAGGAGTGTGTGTGTGTGTGTGTGTGTTGTGTGTGTGTGTGTGTGTGTGTGTCTCTGTGTGTGGTATATGTGTGTGTGTGTGTGTGTGTCTCTCTCTCTGTGGTGTTTCTGTGTGTGGTGTTTGTATGTGTGTGTGTGTGTCTCTCTGTGTGTGGTATATGTGTGTGTGTGTGTCTCTCTCTCTCTGTGGTGTTTCTGTGTGTGGTGTTTGTATGTGTGTGTGTGTGTGTATGTCTCTGTGTGTGGTATATGTGTGTGTGTGTCTCTCTGTGGTGTTTCTGTGTGTGGTGTTTGTATGTGTGTTGTGTGTGTGTCTCTGTGTGTGGTATATGTGTGTGTGTGTGTCTCTCTCTGTGGTGTTTCTGTGTGTGGTGTTTGTATGTGTGTGTGTGTGTGTGTGTGTCTGTGTGTGGTATATGTGTGTGTGTGTCTGTGGTGTTTCTGTGTGTGGTGTTTGTATGTGTGTGTGTGTGTGTCTCTGTGTGTGGTATATGTGTGTGTGTGTGTGTCTCTCTGTGTGGTGTTTCTGTGTGTGGTGTTTGTATGTGTGTGTGGTGTGTTTCTGTGTGTGGTATGTGTGTGTGTATGTGTGTGTGTCTCTCTCTCTGTGTGGTGTTTCTGTGTGTGTGGTGTTTGTATGTATGTGTGTGTGTGTGTGGTGTGTTTCTGTGTGTGTGTGTATATGGCTCTGTGGTGTTTCTGTGTGTGCGATGTTTGTATGTGTCTCTGTATGTGTGTGTGGTATGTCTCTGTGTGGTGTTTGTGTGTGTGTGTGTGTGTGTGTGTGGTGTTTCTGTGGTGTGTGTGGATGTCTGCGCCTGTGTACGTGGGTCCACATGCGTGTGCCCGCGTCTGTGTGCTGTACGTATGTCCATGTGCATGCTACGTGTTTGCATGTGTGTATTCAGTGGGATGGGGGGGAACTTCCTTGAGCTGCCTTTCATTAAATAGCACAAGCCTTCCCCCACGCCACCGTGCCAATCCTCCTTCCATCTCTTCAGTCTCCCTGGTAACATGAGGGACCACTATCATTGAAAACACACACACACAGACACACACCACAGACATGCACAGACACACGCTGCGTGTGCTCACACACACACATACACACACACACACACACACACACCCGAACCACCGCAAAGGCATCCGGTCCAAATACCACCGTGGGATCCTTAAAGGAACCGGGCCTGCCCAACTTCCTCTCCTCTTTCCCCTACTTGTTCCCCTAATGGGTTTTTCTTGGAAGGCAGGTCTTGGCCTGGCTGGGCCGGGGTGTTAGAACACGCACTGAGACGGGAGGTGCTTTGCAAAGGTGGTCCGGACAGCCCGCTACCTGCCAGCGGGATAGTCTGGAGTGGCCTTTTCCCTCTTCTCCTTGTTTTCTTTTTTCCTAACCGAGATGAGTTGGGACTCACTTCCGGAGACCTTTGCGGGCCCTTTGGAGAAGCCCATTAGCACAGTCTAAGCGGCAGCCTCTGGGGAGAATGGCCACACGCAGCTGCCTTTTGGTTCTTGTTCATGTGTTCCAGTCATGTGGCCGGGGGGAGTTCAGAGAAGCTTCACCCTGGCCCGGGGGGGGGACAATCAAGTTCACCGGCCTTCACTCTGGCTGCCGGGGATCCGGGGAGCAGATACTTTCCTCACATGCTGCTGGCTAGCCGTTGAGCTGACCAGCCCCGGTGAGTGGTCTTGGAAGCACCCGTGTCCCTCCGTGGCCGTTTCCCTTTCTCTCCCCTTGGCCCCCAGGAAGGAAGGGGAAAAGCAGGAGGTAGAGGCCCACGATTGGGCAGAATCCTCCGGCCTCTCCCCCGGGGCCAGGACGTCATCCTGGGATCTCTGCTGGGACAGGGGAGAGTCCAGAGATTTCGACATTCCCGAAATTACAAGGACCCACCCTGTCCAAGGCAGGAGGTCGGAGGGCCGGGAGGCAGCCTCTGATTCCGTGATGGGAGAGGCCCTGGGAAGGCCTCTCCCCGGCCCGACTCGGTCTCACTCTCAGTCTCATTTCCTAAAAGGGCCCCCATTTGAGATCGATTTCTTTGGCTTAAGACTGATCCCTGCTACCCAGGAAAAGGGAAAAGCACTGAGCTCTCCTCAGCCACGAATCCCTCAGTGGGATGAACGTATAAATCACAGGACGGCTCGCTGAAAGAGGATAGGGCACAGGAGGACAAGGGAAGTCGGGGGAGGGTCGGGTCTGGGTCCGCGAGGCTTTGGGTGAGGAGCTTTGAGGAAAGAGCACCTAGAAAGGGAATATGGGATGGGGGCGAATCAACAGCCATCTGAAAATCAGATTCGGAGAACATTAGGGCTGAAAAATGCCTTCGAGTTGGCTAATTAAGTCATAGAATCACAAAATGTTCCGCTTGGAAGGGAATTTCAAGACTGTCTAGTCTAAGCCTATTTTACAGATTGGGAAACCGAGGACCAGAGAATGGTATTGAAGCATTGGGACTAAACTTCAGGTCTCTTGGCTCCTAATATAGCGCTTTTCCCCTAAGAACCTACTCTCCTAGATCTCAAGCTGAAATAGGTCCCTTAAGGGCCATCTAGTCCAACTAGAAGAGGAAACTGAGTCTCAGAGAAGGAACACGGTCACTCAGATAATAAGTGGCAGAGGCGGGAGTTGAGTTGTGGTCCTCTTACTATAAATCCTATTCTTCCCCTACAATTAGAATTTTCCCAGGGGCATTGATAGGGGCATGGGGAAAAAGGCTGGCTAAATGCCCCAGTGGGATGGTGGTAGTCCCTCTGGTCTAAGCACTTTTTCCAGCCAAATTGTGAGTCTTTTTTTTTCCTTAAAAGCATTTCATATGCAGCCAAATACCCTCCTGTCACCAACCTTCTGCCAACTTCTGAAGCTTAAAACATCAAGCCATCCTTCACCCGAAAGGGAGGTTGCTTCTGGAACCTCATTCCCTTAGGATAATGCCTCCTATGAGAAATGTTTGCTATCAATTTGTTCACCGCTCCCACCGTCTGGGCCTCCGAACACATGCTCACAGCCAGACGCGGCCCGTCAGGACGAGTAGAGCTGGGGAAGAGGGGATCCCTCCCTCCCCCCACCCAGAGGTGTCCGCCCCTCCCTCCCTCCCCTGGCCCGCATAGCTCCCTTGCAGACATGGTGCCTCACTTCTGTCCACGTGGACTTTCTCCGGTTCCTAGACGCTGCCGACTCACAAAGGCCGAAGGGGGCCGCCCGCTCGTGTGACAACCGCGCCCCCCGTCCCTGGCATCAAAGCCTTCTCTACTTTCACATTTTAGCACAACCACATAGGCTTCAGAAACAGTTTCATGGACACTCAGGACCCATTTGGAAATGAATTTAATGGGTTCCACCAGCGTTCTAGACTCATCTCGGAAAGGTTCGGGAGGCCGTTTCCACCGGCCATGTCGCATCCCACCACCTTGCCAAGTCCCAACTGGACATTGGCTTCCTAACCGAAGCGACCGGCTCCCCAGAGGAGACACACCCGGAACATTGTTAACAAAACGTTCCCGTGAGACAATTTGATCGTGGGGGGTTTTCGGAGGCCACACCAGCAAGTACATGGTACTCAAGGAGTTGGAAACAGACCACGCTGGAGGTCTGAGCTTCAATAATATCCTTAAACAAAACAAAGTAAAAACCCTTCAGCCTGGCTGCATCACCTCCCCCTCCTGCTAGGGCCCTCTCGCTGTCTCTCCCTCTCCCACCCTGTCCCTCTCTCTGCCCCCCTCCATCTTTCTCTCCCCTTTCTCTTTCCTCCTCTGTCTTTCTCTGGATATACATTACAAATGATATAATCCTTTTAGAGAGAGAGAGAGAGAGAGAGAGAGAGAGAGAGAGAGAGAGAGAGAGAGAGATCCATCCAGGGCCCACTGGCTGAACAAGCAAAGGCTAGCTGGGGAAGGGGAGAAGGATGAGAGTGAGAGTATCATTTCAGGGCCTGGTAAAGCAAAGGCTTGGCTTCATAGTCCAGCTGGCTGATCAATCTTTCAAAGGCCTCAGCCCCCACTTAAGAGAAGGAGAAGAAAGGATAAACAGATGACTTCATGGCTTGGCTAAGATGCTGATCCTCCATTAGCCTCCTGGCTTTGGGATATGTTCATTCCCGGCTGTCCCATGGTCTTCTCTTGCTCTCTGTGTGTCTTAGTCCAAAGCTCAAAAAGGAATTTGTGTGACCCAGAGAGAAGGGGGAGACACAAAGGAACAATTCACTTTAATGAAGACTTAATTCCAGCAGCCACTGTGCTGGATGCTAGGGGGTAGGAAGATGAGGAAAAAACCCTTCCCCTAAGGAGTTTATTCCTCCTCCCATGATGCTTCCTTATTTCTTTTGAGGGTACCACCATCTCCCGCCATCCTCACTCTGCCATCTTCCCTCCCCCCCAGCCAATCAGTCACCCAGTCTCCTTGATTTCCCCTCCCTGACATCTCTCCCATCCTTACCCTTCTCTGTCCTCACATACCCAGCACCCTCATTTATAGAGGCTTTAGAGCCTCTGGCTGGACTGCTCAACAGCTTCCGACTCAGTCTGCCTGTTTTAGCCTCCTCTTCTCTCCCATCTGTCCTCTAGCCATCCACCTAAGTGATTTTCCTGAAGCTCAGGTCTGTTTAGTAAACTTCAATAGCTCCCTATTCTAGTTTCAACAAACTCCTCTTTGACTTTGAAAGCCCTTCAAAACCTGGCTGCAGCTCATCTTGCTACCTTCTTCTCTATTCCTTCCCTTTAGGCACTCTTTGGCCTGCCTAACTGGGCTCACTGTTCCTTCTTTCCTCTCTGGGATTGCATCTTCCCCCCAGCTACCTCTGTCTCTTACAATCCCTAGTTTCCTTGAAGGCTCAGTTCCATCTCCTCTAAAGGTCTTTCATGATATTTCTAGTTTCTAGTGTCTCATCCTCCCCCCCCCCCAAAAAAAAAAAAAACCCTTTGCTTTTATTTTGTCTTGTACGGAATATGGGGCAGGTAGGAGGTGCAGTGGATAGAGCACCAGTTCTGGAGTCAGGAGGACCCTAGTTCCAATTTGATTTCAGACACTTACTGGACCCTGGACAGGTCACTTAACCTGTTTGCCTCAATTTCCTCATCTGTAAAATGAGTCAGAGAAGGAAATGGCAAACTATTCCGGTATCTTTGTCAAGAAAACCCCAAAAGGGGTCACGGAGAGTCAGATGAGACTGAATAACAATGGAACAACTCTTGGAGGGCAGGCAAGACCTTTTACAGTTTTGTGTCCATCTCCTTCACACGTAGCCCAGAGCCTGCTCCAATATTCCAGTGGGCCTTGATCTTCAAGGATTTGGGCATTTTTTTCCAAAGTAGCCTATCCTGTGGGACTTTTGTCCATGGCTCCCCATAGGGGGTCCAGCCAACACGTTTGAGGCCTTCTTCCATTTCTTTTCTCTTCGAGAGTGGAGCCTTTGGATTGTCTACCTGTCTTCCTCTGCCCTTATCATGGGGTCAGTCTATCTTTTTCATACATTTTCCCTGAAAACATATTTTACTTTTATTAATGTTCAAGGCTCCTCATTGGTGTCACGTTGCACCATTTGCTTGCTCAGACCATTTGCCTCTCTCTTGTCCTCTTGTAATTCATGCACACAACTCCAGAAGAATCCCGGTTAAAAAATATGGACCTTTGTTTCTGTGAGAATTTTAGAGACATTAAAGGAGGTTTGCCATCTCCCGAAAGCAATCGAGCCCACTCTCCTCTTGCTTAATTTTAGGCCCAACTTGTTCACTTTTACTGAATATCCTAGAGACTTATACAGGTTCTCTGTCCAACTGTTTGTCATAATCTGGAATTCGACAGTTTTCATCCACTTGATCTTTCCTATGTAGATGGTCGGGTCAAATTCTTGTGAGTGCTGACAGATCTCTTCCCGGGTACTCAACAATGTTTTAGGGCTAGATATGATACCACAACGTGTCCCACTTGTTGATCAAGATTGGTAGTGAGAAAATCAAGTCTTTACTCAGTCATTCCACACAATGCCTCCTCTCCATCTTGCCTTACTCTATCTAATGTTCTCAGCTCAAGTCATACCTCTTTCAGGATACCTTCCTCACCTATTCCAGTACCAAGGATCTGCAGCTATGCGGCTCAGTGGACAGCGCACTGGGCCTGAAGTTAAGAAAAAACCTGAGTTCAAATCTGGCCTCAGATAAATGAGCCAGAGCAAATCACTTAACTTCCGTCTGCCTCAGTTTCCTCCCCATAGGTTGAGGGTGATAGCAACGCCTACCTTCTAGAGAATATTGTGGGGCTCGAGTGAGATGATGTTTGTGAAGCATTTAGCACAGTGCTCAGCACATCATAGGGGCTATATAAATGTTAGTTATTATTATTTGTCCTCCCTAGGTCTCCCCTGGTCTTATTATATGGGCAGCTCATGTTCTACTTTGCATATCCTCCTTTCTAGGCTTCATTAGCTTCTCTTGCACATGGGGTAGAATGTACAGGATAACCTTCTAAATTTAAATGAAAAGATTCCAAGATTTTAGTATTTATCCGGCTAGACTGGAGGTTCTTTCAGGGCAGAATACCTTCTTTCTTTGGTCTCTCCCTTAGTGCCTTGCCATAGAGAAGAGATCTCTGGGAAGAACCCAGAAACTCAGAGTTGAAAGGTCATCTATAAAGGAGCAGATGTTTTCTCTCTTCATCCCTGTGAAATAGAAGATTTCACCTGTGCATGAAGCTCTTCAGAGGCTAGTGACCTTTCTACCCCTGAGGTAGTCTATACCATCTTGGGACAACCAATTATTTGGAAGCTTTTCCTTTACTCAGTCTCCCTGTGACTTCCCCCATTGTCCTGTGAGATCAAGACAACCCTGTTAAAGGGAGCTCTTGGGTCTCCTGGAGTCTTTTCTTCTCTAGGCTGAAGAGTCCTTGTTCCTTCACCTTTTTCCTCTGGAGACACTCCAGGGTAATAGCATCCTCTTAAAAGGGGGTGCTCCTAACTGGAGACCGGACTCCAGCTGAGAGCCAATGAAAGCAGAGGACATCATTCGTCCCGGACACCGAGAGTCACAACTTGGAGGCAGAAGACTCGAGTTGCACCGCCCTATTCTGACTGTGGTACTTTTTAGCATTCCCATCTCCAAAACGAAGATACGATACGTGTAGCACCTCGATTGTGGGAGCGTTCTGTGTGCCAGATTAACGTGATGGGAAAGCGCTTTATAAATGCCAGGTGATTTCAGAGCAAGTGCTCCATTAGGATTTGTTGCTTGTGTGTTTGACCCAAAGACAATTTGACTGCATCTCCCCCCTCAAGTCTGTTGCTTCTAGAATAAAATACAAACTTCTCCCGCTGGATTTTCAAAGCCTTTCATACGCCTGGCTCCGACCTGTCTTTCCACACTGATCTCACATTACTCTCTCTGAAGCTCTCTATTCCAAACAAACTGGCTTACTTGTTAGTCCCGATATGTGACAGTCCAGCTCCCGTCTCTGTAGGTCTGTCTAGAATGTACTTCTATTTGATCTTCATCTCTTGGAATCCCTACCCCTCCCGAAATCTCAGTGAAAATGTAGCCACTTACAAAAGAGACTTGTCTGTCCTCGATTCCCCCAGTAATCGGGACTCTTTCCTTGGAATTAGTTTCTATTTACTTTGTATCGTTATTTTTTTAGTCTTTGTCTCGCTCGTGTCTAGCCCGGCGCCCGGTACAGATATAACCGTGGCTCCCAGCCTCCCAAAGATTCAGGCTTGCTGTGGACCAGGTCTCGTCAATCCTGGAGCACTGAGGGGAGCTAGTCATTTTCTCTTTTTGGTTCGTGTCTCCACCTAAGAAAATATTTAAATATGCACCCGATATAACTCACGTCTAAGTTTCCTCCAATGTGAGTAACATCGTCCCCAGTTCCTGTATAGGTACTCGATGTACTAATTCAGGATGGGTATGTGCTAGCCTCTGTTTCATCCCACACAAGATACGTGACATCTAAGACTCCCAGGAATCCATAGATAGATACAGAAACGTAGAATGTCCTAAATTAGACTCCCCCTTTCACCTTTCACCTTTGATCTATGAACGACTCACAGCAGTGACAAAGATGGTTGATCTCCTAGGCTCCCATGCTATGGCTCATCCTCCAGCTGAAGGAGCCATAATGATGAACTCATGCCTTCTCTGAAAAGCAATGTTCAGGAAATCTCCCTCTAGGAGGCTGATACCTGGAAGGTTGAACTCAGGAACTCTCAAACTGGATTCAGTTCCCCAAACTGGGGCTTCCTTCTCTGGCTAGAAGGCTAGATTATGGGGTCACGAAGCGTAGAGAATTAAAAACCCTCTCTCTTGTACAAAAGAAAATAGAGTTCACGAACACCGTTCTTGACCTCTCAGGCTGTGTGTAAGAAAGCATTCAACCAGTGTTTAATGCCTCAGCTATAAGTTATCATGATTGTTCTTGGGCTAGGAGGGGAGGGAAAAATCTATTTTCTTTTTTCAGATTTTTATTTTTTTCAATCAAAAAGCATTTCCTTTACTTTATTTACAATTTGCTTTACTTTATTTACAATCAACAAGCATTACTCTGTCCTCTTCCACTGGGAAAAAAGAAGAAAAACAAAACCCTCAGAACATATATGCATAGCCAAGCAAAACCAATTCATTGGCCATGTCAAAAAAGGTCTGTCTTTCTACATCTCTCTGTCAGGAGGTGTGTGATTTTCTTCATAGGAAGTCCCCTGCAGTTGTCGTTGGTCATTGCACTGGTTGGAGCTCTTGAGTCTTTACAAGTGTTTGTTGTTATTTCCTAAGTTGTCTTCCTGGTTCTGCCCACTTCACTCTACATCAATTAAAACAAGTCTTCCCAGGTTTCACCGAAATGGTCTCTTTCACAATTTCTTATGCCACAGTAACATTTCTTTGCACCGATATATCACAGCTTGCTCAGCCATTCTCCAATCGATGGGCACATCCTCAGTTTCCAGTTCTTTGCCACCACAAAAAGAGCTGCTCTAAGTATTTTTGTCTCTATGGGTCCCTTCCCTTTTTCTGTGATCTTTTTAGGGTATAAAACCTAGGACTGGAATAGCTGGGTTAAAGGGCATGCAGTTGGGAGCACAGTTCCAAATTGCTTTTCGGAATGGCTGGACCAGTTCACAGCTCTGTAAACAGTGCATTGATGCGCTCTGCCAAAGGATGCATTCACTCTCTTGGAACTGGAGCTCAGAAGCTGAGTTAAGGTTGGCTTAAAAATCATTGTCCTTGGTTCTTCCTTCTACCAACCTCCACCTTGGACATAGTCCCGATATCCCTCCTTTCTACCTCGCTCTCCTCCACTGGAAGTCTCCACGGGAGACAGAAGATTGCTAGGTGAGCTTTTGGTTGTCTTGCCAGGGATGATGCTCTCAGGTCACTTCCCTGTTACCCCTCCTTTATAAAACCTCCTCCCCCCATTTCCAGCTTCACTTTATGTTCCATTTCTCCCCATTAAGATGTAGGTTCTTTTAAAGAAAGGAACTTGCTTCTATTTGCATCTTCAGTGCTTAGCACAGTGCCTGCTAGGTCTTGATTAATAAATCTTTATCTGTTTTCTCCTAGTTCCTTCAACATTTGTTATTTTCCTCTTTGTCAAGCTGATAGTTATTAGCTAGAATCTCAGAATCGCTTTAATTTGGAGCATTTTTTCCCCATATGACTGGTGATAGCTTGATTGTCTTATTTGAAAATCGCCTATTCATCTCCTCGACCATTTATCATTGGAGAATGGCTCTTGTTCTCAATATTCATTTTTGTAAGACTTTGTGTTCCAAATGTTTCTCCCTCCTTCCCTTCTCTCTCCTCTTCCCCTTCAACACAGCAAGTAATCTGATACAGGTTAAATATGTGCTATTCTTTTAAACATATTTCCATCGAATGGTTCTTGTCCTTATAAATCTGAATCAGTTCCCTATGTATCTTAGAAATGAAACCTTTATCAAAGAAACTTGCTGTGAAGATTTCCTCCAAATCAGTTCAACCTCTCCCTCGTAATTTAAGCGCACCGTTTTTATTTGTACAAAATCTTTTCAATTTTATGTAATGAAAATTGTCCATTTTATCATCCGTGATCCTCTTCCCTTGTTTAGTCATGAGCTCTCTCCTCTAGTCATAGATTGGAAAGGTAATGTCTTCCTCGCTTCTCGAAGGGGTCGATGATATGATTTTTTATAAACGTTAAGTGATATATCCTTTTGGAGCTCATCTTGCATTTTGTATGAAGTCTTTGTCTATACCTACTTTCTGTCAGACTACTTTCTAGTTTTCCCAGTAGTTTCTGTCCTTGCTCCAATAGTTAGAGTTTTGGCGTTTATTGAACACCAGGCTACTAGGTTAATTTGCTTCTGTAACTTGTGGTACCTAATTTGTTCCAATGACAGACCTCTCTATTAAGCAGTGCCAAATCATTTTGATGATTGCTGCTGTGTAGTACAGTTTCAGATCTGGTATTACTCTGCCTGCCTTACTCCTCACTTTTTGAGAAGCCCCTTCTCTCTCCTTTCCCAATCCCCCTCCCCACCCCTGCTCTAGAACAAAGGAACACTCTGCTGGCCCTAGTCTGGGTGTTCAGTGGAGAGCTGAGTGCCCTCTTCCTGACCAGAAAAAAATGAAACTTAGTTCATTTTAATAGACTATGGGGGAGGAATGGTTATTCTGACTAGAGTCTCTCCCCTTTGGTTTTCGTTGCCAATAATCTTAGAGACAATCTTAGTCACTGGAAGTCAATCAAAGGAGTTATGTGGGCTCTCTTTTTTAATATTTTATTTTGTATTACTATAGCTTTAAATATGTTAAATATGCTAAAGTATATGTAAAATACAACATATGCATACATATCCATACAGTTATTTTGCTGCACAAGAAGAATCGGACTTAGAAATAAGGTAAAAAATACCCTGAGAAGGAAATCAAAAATGCAAGTGGACAAAAACAGAAGGATTGGGAATTCTATGTAAGGGTTCATATTCATTTCCCAGAGTTCTTAAGCTGGGTGTAGCTGGTGCAGTTCATTCCTGCTCTATTGGAACTGATTTGGTTCATCTCATTGTTGAAAATGGCCACGTCCATCAGAATTGATCCTCATACAGTATTGTTGTCGCTGTGTATAATGATCTCTTGGTCCTGCTCATTTTCCTCAGCATCAGTTCGTGGAAGTCTCTCCAGGCCTTTCTGAAATCCTCCTGCTGATCATTTCTTACAGAACAATAATATTCCAGAACATTCATATACCACAATTTACTCAGTGTGGGCTCTCTCCAGGTCACATGCCTACCTTCAAGCTAAGTAACTTTTTCAAAGGGCCACACACTGTAATTTCATCATGTCAGTTGGGATGCTTATCAAACTGATTACGGATTCCTCTGATCTACTCCCATCACACATAGTAGGTGCTTAATAAATAAATCTTTGTTGGATATGGAATGAATGAATGAATGAATGGATGGATGGAAAGGTTTGTGAGATAGTTTTAGTGTGGAATACCAACAAGAACTATGACACTGTTGCTGACTTTTGATGGACTACCTCTCCTTCTACCTCCCCCCCGCCATTTTCAAGAGAAATAGTTCCATCTAGTCGAGGCACATGCTAAGTACCTCTGATAACTATACTATAAGGGAGAAACTGCTACTCCATCACCCAACGAGGTGGCCAGGAATCGTAGAAATGAATATGTATATGTGAGCGCTGGAGATGGAGATTGGTCTCTGGAGTCGTTCCACCTCTGGTTGGAGGCAAAGATGGATTACAGGGATAAAGACTGTTACCAGGATCATTAATACTTAATAAACAACGCTGAATAAATGCTCGTGAAATTGAATTAGTGTGGAATGCTCTCCCTCTTCCTCTCCGCTTACCGGGTTTCTACGAGTTTCTCTTCAGACGCCTCCAATGCTACGACTTCTCCCGGCCCACGCCAGACAGGAAGCTCCACACGACCATTTCTTATTGATCTGTTTCTCCCCCAGTGCCTAGTATGGTCCTCTGCACACAGCAGGCATTTAGTAAATGTTTGTTGAATGAATGAGCTTAAAAGCTATAATGTGAAAAGTTACTATTCATGCAAGACTAATAAAGATAAAGATAGAGTGCGTTCTGGATGCCTCGTTTTCGAAAGGACATTGGCAAGTTGTTAGAGCACATCCAGCTCTAGAAAGCCCGGAGAAGGGAATGGAGTAGGGGCCAGATGGGGATCAGTTGAGAGAACCAAGGACATTTAGCTTGGAGAGGAGAGGACTCAAGGGGATTGGGGAAGATGGGGAATACGACAGCTCTCTGAAAGTATTTAAAAGGCTGTCATATGGACGAGGGGACCAGATTTGACTTGGTTTGTCCATGAGGAAAGAATAAGAAACGAGGAGTAGAAGGTACAGAGAGGCAGGTTTCAGCTTGATCTAAAGAAAAACTTCCTAATAATTAGAGTTGTCCCAAAGTGGAATGGGCGTGGCATCCCCTCACTTGCATCTTCTAGCAGAGGAGGGGAGTCCGTGGGATTACAGGGGAAAGAGATCGCATCAGAGGCTTTCAGAACCGGCCTTGAATTTTGACCTGTGGGACCTTGGGTAAGCCAGTCCATGTCCTTGCTTATCTCACTTCCCCTCTTTGTCCAATGAGGGAGGTTGTAGTAGATGACCTCTGAAGTTCCTCCCAGCTCTCCGTCTAGGGACAGGGGCTAGACGACCACTTTTTGGAAATGCAGGGGAATTCTGGATCGAGAATGAGTGTGATGCGCATGGGGTGGTGGAAAGAGAACCAGTTTTATTGGGAGTCAAGGTCTACCATGTATTACCTCTGTGACTGAGCCATGTACTGACCCTTTCCAGACCTCAGGTTCCTCATCTGTAAAATGGGAGAGTTGGACTAAGAGATCTCCTACAGGCTTAAGTCTGTTACTGATGATGAGATGCTGCTGACTTCTATGCCGACTTGGGATACTCTTCAAACTGTGGCTCTAGGTAATTGATGCGTGGCTATAGAGCTGATGGGACCTGAATCCATCACAGAATCACAGGATTACCATCTGGATGGGCCCTCCCAGGACATGACTATTGGCTGTGGGGTTAAATGATACTGGTTTGAGTCCTGTGTGACTTTGTGCCGTCATTTAACCTCACGGAATCGCAGATTCATGACTACAAGGGACTTGAGAGGTCACAGAGTCCAACTGCCTCATTTTATTAGTGAAGAAACCGAGGCACAGAGAAGTTAAGGGACTCACCCAGAATCCCCCAGCTAGTAAGTATCTGCGTTAGGAGGTGAGCTCAGGTCCAGCTGGAAATCAGTGCCCCTAGCATACATCTTCCTCTGTTTCTGGCTCGACCTCCTGAGCACCGTTCCCAAATTATCACTGGGTCCCCCCCCTTCCAACATTTACTATACTTCTTAATTTGAGATGGTCCACACACAGCTCCAGCCCCGCAAAAGCCTCTTGTCCCTTCTCCTTTTTAGAGATTTCAGACCGTCATTGGAAGGATTCAAGACTGAGGTCTAGGCCCTAGCACATTGCCAGGCACGTAGTATATCAAAATGAATCCTATCGTTCCCCCAATTCACAAGGCTCAGAGATATTTCTGCAAGATCTATGGGGACTTTTCCCCTGTCTAAATTTAGAGAGCAGCTATTATCCCTTCAGTGCTGGCTTCCCACACTGGGAACGGCTTTGCATCCTGGGAATGCAGATAGGAGGGAAAAGGAATCCCAAAAGCAGAGACTGGCATAGACGTTAGGCCACGTGACCAAGCCCCCAAACTCAACCAGCCGGGAAGACACTGAGAAGAGGATGACATAGATGGAGAAGGTGAAAGACAGAGATGAAAAGAGTTGGGAAGAAAGAAAAATGGACACAGAGAGGCAGAGGAGAGATACACATAGGGAGGGAGTGGAGAGAGAGAGGGAGGGAAGGAAGAGAAGGGAGTATGAGAGACGGAAAGAGAGACAGAGTCAAGAAAGACAGAGAGACAAAGACAGAGACGGAGAGAAACAGACACATAGAGAAAGAGACAGAGACAGAGAGACAGAGACAGATAGAGACAAAGAAACAGAGACAAAAGGGACAGAGAGAGAAAAACAGACAGCCAGGGACAGACACAAGAAACAGAGGGACAGAGAGACAGAGACAGACGGAGACAGAGAAACAGAGACAAAGGGACGGAGAGAGACAGAGAGAGAAACAGACGGCCAGGGACAGAGACACACAGAAACAGAGGGATAGAGAGACAGAGGGACAGAGAAGGAGAAAGAGACAGAGACACACACAGAAACAGAGACAGATTCAGAGAGACACACAGAGAGACAGAGAGAGATAGAAGCACAGAGAAAGAGAGTAGAGACAGAGACAGAGGGACAGAGAGAGACAGAGGAAGAAACAGAGAGACAGATTTAGACAATAAGAATATGGACATGCAAAGAGACTGAGAGAAACCTAGGGATAGGCATAGTGAGGTTGAAAATATGTCTTGGAGACTCTGCCAGAATCAAAACAGACTGTGAGCAGCGAGTCTGAAATGAGATGGGATCTTCGGTGTGTATTTGGGGTGCTTGGATGGGCAGAGAATTTCCCCTGTTCCATTGTATTTTCACTCCCCTGGATTTAAAACTCTTGTCTAACATTTCCATAATATTTCAAGTTTTCAAAGTGCCTCCCAGACATCTCACTTGAGCCTCAGAGAGGTGCTGATTGTCCCCATCTTACATACGAGTAAACAGGCGCAACGATGCCCGTGGGCTTTCCAAACCCTCCTCACCATCCCACACTAATACTGAAAGGTCATCTTTCTGAGAGGGCCTATGTTGGTAACAACACTAAAACCAATCTAGCTAGTATCTGTGTAAATATTGCGAAGAGTCACGGGATAGTGATGTCTGTGAGCTGGCCAGCACTACACTGGAATCCTGCCTTGAGCATAGGGTGACTGATCGGGTCTAGACTTTACCTCTCTGAGACTCAGTTTCCCCATTTGCACACTGAGGAGCATAATAGCCCTCTCTGCTCAGGTAATTTTGAGACTCTGAGGAGACAGTTGCAGCCTTTTGGCTTTCCTCTAGAAGCACCTTGCATTTGTGGTGCTCATTTAGTCTTTACCTTTTTTGTTGCTGTGTAGTAGCTTTATTGTGTGTGTGTGTGTGTGTGTGTGTGTGTGTGTGTGTGTGTGTGTGTGTGTTTGTAGTTGCGGACAAGGGAAAGCCTCAAGTAGTGAGCTGATTTGTCCAGGATCAAAGGCAGAGAGTGACTGTTCCTATCTTCTCAGATACATGATTCTGGCTCCGACTTTACCGCAGGGAATACCTTGAGATGGAGTTTCCCTTCTCCTGTTGTCTACCTAGAACAGGACCGGGCGTTCTGCGACGGGCGTTCCGTGACAGCCCATGCCTGGCTGATGGACGAGGCTGGAGGGTTGAGTACGGGGCTCAGGCCTTCGGGGGCGAGTTCTGCTGTCTCCCGTGGCTTCCCCTCCACTCTACCTCCAACTCTGCCATCCTACCTGGCCCTTGCTGAGTCTGAATCACGCATCATGCTATAGTCTGGGCTATAAATAGAAGACCCAATCTCACTCACACACCAGATCCTGCCCAGGCCAGCCAGAAGGCAGCCTTCAAGTCTGCTCTTCATCTCTCCCCAGAGCACCTGGTGGCTCTCTTTTTCCTCTTGGAAGAAACTATGCTTCTAGTGACCATTTGGCCTGGCTGGTGGGCCTGTGCTCACCCCATCTAGGTAGACAACTAACCCAAGTCTGGGGGCAATGCTTTCATTTTCCTTTTTGTCCTTTTGTCAATAGTCAAAGGTATGGGAGGCGACATTTGGCTATTTGGACTTGATTACTCTGTTGACTCATCTTCCTGAGTTCAAATGCGGCCTCGACGCTTCCTAGCTGCGGGAGCCTGGCCAAGTCACTTCACCCTGTTTGCCTCCGTTTCCTCATCTGTAAAATGAGATGGAGAAGGAAATGGCAAACCACTCCAATATATCTGCCAAGAATGGGGTCGTGAAGAGTCAGATATGACCTAAATGACTGAACAACAACAATAATTACAATAACTGTTGACATCCCCATTGGATACAGACAGTTCTCCTCTTGCTAATCCTATTCTCTCTGCCTGTCCATTCCCCACTGCCCCTGCCTCACATCCCCCTCTATTTGGATGATAGAAACAGCCTCCTCATTGTCGTCCCCACTCTTAGTCTCATTGACCCCACGGTCATGATCATCTTCCTGATATGCAATTCTGTCCACATTTATCTATCTATCTATCTATTCATTTATTTTTATTTTTTTATAATAGCTTTTTATTTTTCAAAACAGATGCAAAGATAGTTTTCAACAGTCACCCTTTGCAAAACTTTGTATTCCATATTTTTCTCCCTCTTCTCTTTCCCCTACCCTAGACAGCAAGTAATCCAATCCAATATTAAACAAGGTTAAACATGTTATGCCCGCATTTATCCAGAAACCTTCTGTGATGAGCCAGTGGTGTCCAAAGCAAATGGAAAACCCCAGGCCTTCCACCATCCAGCTTTTTATCGTTCATTCTCTTAGAAAAGCCCGTTATCTCTTGGGTCACAATAGAAGTTGGGGACGACCGGGACTGACATTTGATCTGATATTTTAGCAGGTTTCTGTTGAACCATTTTATGCTTAATTGTTTTTCTTTGTCTCCAGGAAGGGTTCTGAAGGTAAGACTGTTATGTAAAGGCGAAAAATGATCAATAAAGCATTTTTAGAAAAGCAACAGTATGAAATATTAACATAAACAGCTAGATTTGCTTAATAAGGACTTAATCAAATTACTACTAATAAAGAATAATTGCTAACATTTATATAACTTCTCTTCTGTACCCTGGGCTAAGTGTTTTACAATTACTCTCTCATTTACTCCTCACAGCAAGCCTGGAAGGTAGGTGCTATTCTTATCCTCGTTTTATAGACAAACAGAACTAGGTGACGCATCCAGGGTCACACAGCTAGTAAATGTCTGAGGCTGGATTTGAACTCAAATTTTCCTGTCTCCAGGCTCGGTGCTCTATCCACTGGATACTTTCCCAGCATGGGCACCTTCTCTCCCCAAGTAGACCACGAGCTACCTGAGGGCAGGCTCCATGTCCCTTTCTTCTTTGGTCTCCCCCACAATGGAGCCAAGCACAGAAAGGAAGCCCCGAGAGATATCAGCCGGAGTACAGAAAGCATTTTGAATCCCAGCGTTGCTAAATTATCTTCTTCTAACAATCATTCTATGAGCCTGCAATCCTTCCGATTGTTCTTCGAATGAAGGGATCAAAAAAAAATTCATCTTCATCATTTTGGCCCTTTTGTTCTTCCTTCCAGCCCAACTGCAGGCCCACGGAGGTAACCAGTGGCAGATTTTGATTATTGATGAACCACCAGCAGGACAAGGGTTTCTATTTATCTCAGAAGAAAAGAGACAAGCAGAGGCCAAACTGATGGGTGTGTGAGTGCATGAGTGTAGAGTGTGTGTGTGTGAATGGGCATATTCATTTTTGCTTTGGGGGAAAAAGAATATTAATTTAGAAGCTTGGCTGATTCCCAAAGAGGTGGGAGAGGGTTGAGACATGGAACTAGTAAAATAACTTAGGATTTTTGATTCCTAGCCTGAAGGGATTTAGAAATTTGGTCCCACCCTCTCATTTTCCAGAAGAGGAAACTGAGGACCAGGGAGGGGAAGGAATGTGTAACCTCCCCTCAGTCACCTAGCCACCACTGTCTTCCATCTGGCTTGACACAGGGCAGGCAGGGGAAACTCATTGTAATATCAGCCTAAGCCCAGAAACATTACCAAGGCCAAAATAGTCATTGAATGCATTACATTGGCAAGGCCACCAAGTGTAGTAGAGATCGGAGTCAGAAGGCCTGGCTTCAAGCCCTGGCTCAGATGGCTTCCTAGCTCCAGGCAATACAATTCAACAAGCATTAATTAAGTGCTTGCCATAGACAAGGCACCTCATATACCCTCTTGAGCCTCAGTTTCTTCCTCTGTAAAAGGGGCCTAATAATACTCAGAAGTATGTACCTCCCTGGGTTGTTGTGGAGAGAACACCTTGTAAACCTTCAGAGTGTTACAGGAATGGGAGCTGGGATTATTATAAAAATCCTGGAGACACAGGGTTGGTACAAGCCTCTAATTTTTTAGTGTCTGGGACCACTGTTGTACTCCATTAGCACAAATAATTGAAAACCGGCTCGATAGACTCAAAGAGATAGGCTAAGACATAGACATGCAGAACAATCCCGACACAAAGGCAAAATGCACATTACCCATTATGCTCTAATGAGAGAGTAGAATGAGTGGAGCATGTGACAGAGTGAATATGAAGAAAAGAGCTAAGCAGAGCCAAGCGATGTGTGTGAGTGCGTGAGAACAAATGCGTGTATGTATGTGTTTGCATATGTTTAGTTTTTCTTGGGGGAAAAGCAAGAGAAGGTTTGCATCCCTTCTGACCTAGTTTGTGATTAGAAGCCTCTCTGAGACTCAGTTTCTTCATTTGTAAAATGGAGATCATAATAACTGTGGTCCATAAAACTATGTTTTTCATAAACAAAGTCAATACAGCTAGGATTCGAAGGGGAGCTGTCAATTAGGACAAAAAAATCTTCACTTTAAATCTCTGGAAAAATTCTGCTTTCCAATATTTATATCAACACAAATGTACCAGACCAAGAGTCCCAGTGGGTACGTAGTCTGAAGATATGATCAAAGTTTTCAAAAGAATATAAACTACCCATAACTCATGAAAGCACGCTCCAAACACAAATTAAAGCGACTCTAAATTTTCCCCTCATAACCAGAAAATTGTCAATGACAAAATGTAAGAATACTTAATATTGGAGGGTCAGAGAGAGAGGGGCACATTAATTTACTGTTGGTGGAACTGTGAAAGCTAAACATTCTGGAGAGCAATTGGGAATTACGCAGAAAAGTATCTAAAATTTCCTTAACCCTCAGACTTAGAGATCTCACCAGGTCAAATCAATAACAAGGTCAAACAGTCAGCAGGTCTAATACCCCCCCTCCCATCATTTTTTAGGAGCTTACTATGTATCAGGCACTGTGCTAAGCCCGAGGGATACACAGAAAAGCAGAAACCCATCTCTCTTTTCAAGGAACATATTCTAAATGGAGGAAACTGAATGAGAAAGCATGTATATGAAAGGTATATATAGTGCAGATGGGAGGTAATGATAAAGGGAAAGGATCAGGAGGGAGGAGGGATCAGGGAAGGACATTTGAAGAAGAAAAGATTTGAGATGGGTCTTGAAGGAAGCTAGGTGGAGGAGGTGAGGAAGAAGAGCATCAAAAGCAGTGCAAACTATCCATGGAGCCTCGTGTGAGAAAAACAGCAAAAAAAGAGTATGGCGGCTTTTTTAGAGTATATAAAGTTTAAGAGGGGCATCTAGGTGGTGCTGCAGTGGATAGAGTGCTGGGCCTGGAGAGAGGAAGACTTGAATTCAAATCTGACCTCAAACACTTACTAGCTGGTGACCCTGGGTGAATCACTTAATCCCATTTGCCTTTCTCCACAGGAGAAGGAAAAGTCAAACCACTCTGGTTATCTCTGCCAAGAAAACTCCACGGACCGTAGGGTCCGCATGATCAAGAACTGTCATATGTAACTGGATAACAAAGTGTGAGAAGACAGGAAAAATAGGAAGAGCCCAGGCTATGAGAGGGCTCATATAAGAAAATATTCAGAGACGCTTTTTGTGGTAGCACAGAAATGGAAACAAACTAGGCATTCATTGATTGGGGAATACAAATATTCCATAAATGTGACAGAACTATTACCACGCCGTGAGAAACAATGAAGACAGTGAACATGGAGAAGCAGGGGAAGACCTACATGAACTGATGAAGAATGCAGGACTGATCGTAGTAAGCGGAACCAGGAAAACAACTCACCCATCTACAACAACGTAAATGGCAATTATGCCATGGGGGAAAAAAAGAATCCTTGAAATTTCAATGATGAAATTTGGCCTTAAAGAAGAGCTCTGAGAATGAACTTCCCTTTCCTCTTTGTAGAGAAAGGGAATGGATTATGGGTGTGGAACTCGGCACATATCAGACTTGGTATTTGTTAGTATTGCTGAATGATTCCCCCCCCCCCTTTTTATTCTCTGTAATAAGGGATGGCTCTCTGGGAGGGGAGAGGGGAAGGATATAATCAGAAATGGAAGTGATACAAAACAAACAAAACCCCCAAATCCATTAACCCCCATAATTAGCAGTAGCACCTCTCTCACCCGGATCTCTAGGCTTAAACGAGATAAGAGTTTGAAAGTGTTTTACAAACAGTACTTGCTAAGTCCTTATATAAGTGTGCACAGATATATGCCTAGATAATATGTATACATAAAGCATATGAGAACATATACACTCAAAGATCCTGTGGAGACATGACTTATCATTTTAAAAATGGTTATATTAGCATTTGTTTGACAGTATTCGGGGGGCAAATATGTACCACTCCTCTAAGGAGTTTTATTAGGAACCGGGAACCTTTCAGGGAGAGTAAGAGCCGACCTATAGCATTTTATGCGAATGAACTTTTGTTCAGTCTTGTCCGAATTCTCACGACCCTGTCGAGCTTACTGTCCGTAGGGTTTTCTTGACAAAGACACTGAAGTGGATTGCCATTTCCTTTTCAAAAATGAACTTTTACACCACCTGTAGACTCTTAGGAGGCTAGGAATTAGGCAGGAGAAGAGGGATCCGCCTTGAAAGAGTCATAGGAAAGGAACAGGGAAACACCTCAATCTCTGTATAAGGAAAAGGAGGCAGAAGGCCAATTTCTAGCCTTAAAAAGGAAAAGAGAAGGACTGGATAGTTGGATAGGCTCGGTGGAAGGATTAAGGAAGCAACTTAATACCGTCTCCCTGAATTTTAAGCAGGCAACAACAGGTTTGATTTACAAGAGAGACAGAATTTAAGCTTTTCGTGTCAAAGCTTTTCATGCTCGGAAGCCCTGACCTGTCCCATTGAGGAGAAACATTTGGCTTTTGACATTGTGTTGTATGGCTGATATTTGAGGAAGAAACCTGGAGTGATATGCACCTGGTGATCTCATAGTCCCGGAGGTGATTTGTGGACTGAAGGAGAGGGAGAGAGGAGCAGCCAGCTTAAATTGAAGAGCAAATTAATTTAAAATGAAATTAAATTAAAGAGCAAAAACTCAGAAGCAAATAGGCAACTTGCCGTCCATTTGTTTTGAGAGGCTATTCCAAAGGACTGGTCACTGGAGGGGGTAACTATATGTCCCAGTGACCTTCAGGGTCTGGGTCTAAGGTATTCATCACCTAGGTGGCGCTGCAGAGGAAAGAGTGCTGGGCCCGGAATTAGGAAAGCCTGAGTCCAAATTTGGCCTCAGACATTTCCTACCTATCTGGGTCTGGGCAAATTATTTCACTTCTGTTTGCCTCAGTTTCTTCCACTGTAAAATGGGGAGAATAATAGCACCCATCTTGAGGAATTGTGAGGACAAAATAATATTTGTCGTGTACTTAGTACAGTGTCTGACATACAGTAAGTGCTATATAAATGCTAGCTATTTTTATTGTTTGGTGTTACAAATGTAAGCTGGTCTCCTTTTTAAAGGAATGACTGAAAGAAATCAAGGTACATCATTTTTACTTCTAGATTATCTGAAAGGATAAAATTATTCTAGACTGGATGGATGGAAAAAAAAATAATCCAAGAAGAATGAAGCCAGAAAGGAAAAGGCTCCATGAGCAGGAACTGCAACCCCAGTTAAGAAGTGGAAGTTTGAATGAAAACAAAAAAAGAAATTCAGAAAGCAAGGGAAGGAGAAGAAATTCAGCCTCATATTGGAATGAAGTTCCTCTCACACAGTGTACATCTGGCTCTTTCTGGGAAAAGTGGCATCTGGTGAGCTGAAGAAACAGCAATCAGAGCCACCAGCAAGCTCCAGAGTTTTTTGTTGCTCGGGGAACTCTTCCTGCCCTACTGCCGATCCCTTCCCCCAAACAAAAACCCTTCTGCCCTGATTCAGGACCTTCAGATCATTGCTGGAGTTGTTTCCCTTGTTGGGAATGTCCTCCTCCTCTCATTGCCACCCTCATTACATCCATTCAAATCTTACTCAGCTTAAATCCCATCACTTGGTGACTACTGTTTTACAGTGTGCTCTCTCTCACCTATCTTTACCCTTTTGGAGGAGAGTGAGGCTGGTGACTTTGCCCAGCCCTGCCTCACTTAAATACAACTCCCTTGCAAGCAAGATATCACCCTCCCGATATCAGTGGTCCTCTTCCAGAATGGAGGATGAACAACAACAACGTGCACCACTCCCAGAATTTGGGGATCTCAGAGTTGGAAGTGATCTCTGAGATCATCATAGAATTTTTCAGAGTGGGAAGAAACCTGAGAGACCATCTTCTCCAACTCCAACTCAAAAGGAACCTCCGGTACAATGCACCTGAATAAATGGTCAACCGGTCTCTGCCAGTAAATCCCATCCTTCTCTGCTGCTGCTCCTCCATCTGCTGAAACAGCAAGGTGGGAGAGAGGAAAAAAAGGTGTAACATGAATAGAAAGGTAGGAAGGGAACCAGATTATATCAAAGAAAATAATGAAAAGAATAAAGAAAAATGCCTAACACTTCCAAACCTCAAATAAACTAAAGCAGCAGGCATTCAAACGATTTGATATTGGTTAAAAAATAGGGAAGTGCATCAATGGAACAGACTAGAAAAGGAAAAAAATCAGAGGCAATGGAACTCAATAATCTAGTGTTTGACATAGTAGAAAACATAAATTACTTAGTACTAAACTCTCCATTTGGTTAAAAAATATTGCTGGGTGTCTTTACTAGGTTTGTATCCCAAAGAGATCATAAAAAAGAGAAAAGGAGCCAGATGTGTAAAAATGTTTGTATGAGCTCTTTTTGTAGCGGCAAGGCGCTGGAAACTGAGTGGGTGCCCATCAGCTGGGGAATGGCTGAATAAATTATGGTATATGAATGTAATGGAATACTATTGTTCTATAAGAAATGACCAGCAGGATGATTTCAGAACGACCAGGAGAGACTTACATGAACTGGTGCTGAGTGAAGTGAGTAGAACCAAGAAAACATTGTATCCAGCAACAACAAGATTATTCGAGGATCAACTGTGTTTAACTTGGCTCTTTTCAACAATGACGTGATTCAAGACGATTCCAATAGACTTGGGATGGAAAATGCCATCTGCATCCAGAGAGCAAGAACTATTATTGTTGATCTGATTTTTGATCTGATTTTTCTTATGCAGCATGAGCGATATAGAAATATGTTTAGAAGAACCGAACATGTTTAACCTATATTGGATTGCTTGCTATCTGGGAAGAGTGGGGGGAAGGAGGGGGAAAAAATTGGAACGCAGGGTTCACAAAACTGAATGTTGAAAGCTATCTTTGCACGGATTTGGAAAAATACAAAGCTATTAAAGATACTGTTGAAAAAACTGGGAAGCAGTAAGGCAGAAAATGGGAATGGGCTGGGTTATGAAGGATCAGAATTATTCTTTTGGCTCCCAGAACAACAAAAAAAGCTTCAGAGCTTGCTGTCAGAATCTTCTTCCCACTTGCTGATAGCTGATTACTTTGTCTATTTCTTCACGTGGTCAATTTAGACTGGATGTCCAAAAAATGCTTCCTAACAATGAGCTGTCCTTTTCTAGTCATTGATGTGTTTCCCTATTTTTTAACCAATATCAAATAGTTTGAATGCCTGCTGCTTTAGTTTATTTAAGGTTCGGAAGCGTTATGCATTTTTCTTTATTTTTTTCATTATTTTCTTTGCTATAACCTCGTACCCTTCCTACCTTTCTATTCATCTTATACCTTTCTTTTCCTCTCTCCCACCTTCCTATAGATTTTGCAGGGCCTCACACCAGACTTTCCATCTCTCCACTCCAGGCATATACTTGGAATACTCCTGAAAGGGAAGATCTCCTCTTTGGGCTCCTGGCTTCCCCCAAATCCCACCTAAAAGCCTATCTTCCACAAGAATTTTTTCCCAGTTTCTCTTGATGCTAGAGTCTTCCCTAGGGATTATCTTCACTTTATTCTGTGTCTTATGTATTTGAACAAGTTTGTTTGAATCTTGTCACTCCCATTGAATTGTGAACTCCTTGAGAGCAGTGTCTGATTTTGGTTTTGGTTTGTTCTGTTTCTTTTCCCCCGCTTTTTTCTCAATAGTATTTTTTCCAGTTACATGTAAAGATAGTTTTCAACATTTCTTTTTGTAAGATTTTAGTTCCAATATTTTCTCCCTCCTTTCCTTCCTTCCTCTCTCCCCAAGACTGCATGAAATCTGATATAAGTTATACACACACAATCACTTTAAACATATTGCCATATTAATCATGTTGTATTTCACCTTTCTTTACACCTTCACAACTTATTACAGTCCTAGCAGCTAGGTGGCCCAGGGGAGAGAGTGCTGAGCCTGGATTTAGGAAGAACTGAGTTCAAATCTAGCCCTTGGACACTTACTGTGACCCTGGACAAGTCACTTCACTCTGCTCACCTCAGTTTACTCATCCATAAAAAGAGCTGGAAAGGAAATGGCAAATCACGTC
Source organism: Antechinus flavipes (assembly GCF_016432865.1). Classification (NCBI taxonomy): domain Eukaryota; kingdom Metazoa; phylum Chordata; class Mammalia; order Dasyuromorphia; family Dasyuridae; genus Antechinus; species Antechinus flavipes. The sequence continues at coordinate 15,129,562 of NC_067404.1, forward strand.
AGCATGGAATCTCAAAGGGTCACAAAGAGTCCAATATGATTAAATGACAAAAATGTTTTGTTGACTTGCTTTTCAAGTTTTCCAAGAAAATAATCATATTCTCCTTTGAATATTCTCTTTCTCTGGCTTAATAACCTCCTACTCAACAGATTATCTTTGAATATGGACTCAAAGGCCTCCACTGTACAAGTTGCCTTTTCTGGCCCTATGGCCCTTCCTCATGCTGGTTACAGTGGATGCTCTCCAGTTTGTCAATATTGAATGAGTGTCACTTATTTGGCATTTCATATGATCATAAATCGAGAGTTGGAAGAAGCATCAAAGTCATTCTAGTCCAATTGTCTGGGTTGAGGAACAGATTAAGCACATGCAATCTTGTATTAGGATATAATTTTCCGTGCCTCTTGTCCTTTCCACACACTCATCCTGCCTACTCCCATAGATGCTCAATAAAAATGTATCGAAGAAATACATTGTTAAAGCAAAGATTTCAGATGGAAGGGACCTTTGAGGTCATCTGGTCCAACGTACCTCATTTTATAGCTCAAGAAAGTGAAGAAATAAGATGGTACAGTTGCCATCGAATTCTATCCCCTCAAACAATACATCTAAATAGATATAGAAAACATCAAATCCCGATCAGAAAATCCAAGAAAAAAATCACAGTCGGTCATTTTTCCGGCAAAAAGAGACAAGAATAGAGGTCTGAAGAAAATGGGGTGCCAGAATCTGTGGTGCCAAATGGGACACTGCAGTTCTGAAATTCTAAACAAGCAGAGCTTTCTAGCTGGATGATAATGGCCGAGTTCCGAAGAAATCTACTAAAACTTCAACAAGCCTATAGGTGTGTGGCTTGAACCCAAATCTAGTTCAGACCAGGAAAATTTTGTTCTAGGTCAGACTACTTTTTGAGAGCAATTAAAGCTTTTGGTCCCCAATTTGAGTTGGCTCTGAGATCCTGGAATAACACAACACTTAGTAACTGAAGGAAACAGTAGCAGGACCCTAGAAGACCCAAACTCAGCATAGATAGGGATTTTTTTAATTAAAAAAATTTTTTTTAAAGCAAAAATGCCCAGAGCCCGATTCCAACATAAAGTCCAAAGTCAGGAAGTAGACTGCAAGAATGAACAAACAAACAATAATCCCACAGTAAAAAGATTTGATGCGAATGGGTATTTTCAAGACAAACCTGGAAGAAAGGGGAGAAAGAACAAGAGAGAATAAAAGGGAGAGTTTATGAAGGGAGGGATTAATCCTAAGTCAAACAAATTCCAATGAAGAGTGTATATAAATATTTTATAGTGCTCTTTTTGTGGTGGCAATGAATTGGAAACTATTGGAGTGCCCGTCAACTGGGGAATGGCTGAACAAATTATAGAATCTGAATATTATGGAATAACATTGTGATGTAAGATGTAATGAAAAGTTGTTCCAGAGAAATATGGAAAGATGTGTATAAACAGATGCAAAGGGAAGTGAGCAAAAAGAGGCGGACAATTGATGTACTCACAATATCGTTCAGACAAACTACTTTGAAAGACTTAGGAACTCTAATCTGCGTTAATGTCCAATGATAGTTTCTAAAGGACTAATGATGAAACACACTGTCTACCTGTCGATAGAGAGGTGAGGGTGAGGGCTGAGACGTATTTTTTGGACATGGTCAATGTGGGTATTTTAAAACTATTCATGACTATTCGTGTTTACAAGAATTTTGTTTTTATCCCTCCGTGGTGGTAGTAGATGGGAGAGAAGATAGACTTTTTGCTCGTTGAAAGAAATGAAATCAATACTTTCTTTTTTCTTTTTCTTTTCTACAAAGTGAATCTCATAAAAAAGGTAAATGTTCTTCCCACTGAACTACTAATGGCTCTAAATCAGTTGGGGATTGACAAGAGGTAGGGTGACAGAACATAGAATCCTGAACAATGTGTCAGGGTCCTGGGTTTTAGCCCTTGCTCTGCTACTGGCTGATTCTGGGTAAATTGCTTTCTTTCCCTAGGTCTTGTTTTCTTCATCTGAAAAGTAAGAGGATTGACCTAAATGATGGTTTAAATTCCTTCAGATTCTAATGTTTCATGACTTCATATGTCCTTGATCAGAAGTTCATTCCCAATTCCTATGTGGAGAGGGTGTAGCGGAGGAATTCAAGGCTTGGGCACTCTGATGTAACTAGTTCTGTGATCTTGGCCAGTTCAACAAACCTCTGAGCCTCAGGTTTTTGATCTGTCAAATCAGGACAATCAGATCTGTACTCCTTAATCTCATAGGGTTGTAATGAAGACCCTAGAGAACCATGATTATTATTATTATTGTTGTTGTTGTTGTTGTTATAGCTGATTAGTCTTAGTAAGCTGCCTCACCTATTGCATTCTCCTCTTGTCTTTCTAAGAATCAGGTATCAAAATGGCCACCTTCTGAATTATAATTAAAAGGCGTGCTGAGACTTTTGCTTCTTTCCAGCCTGGATGGCCTCCTAAAGATGCCCCCCTCCCCATCATTGGACTGAATCCTGTCCTTCCCTTTCTTCCATTCCCATCTTGGATGTTATCTCTTCTGGGAAATCATTCCTGATCCTCCTCCTGCTGTCTCTCCTCAGCTTTTCCTAGAGTTCTTTGCAGCTTTGGAACTGGAAGGGACAAGGGTATCATCTGGAACATCCCTTCCTCTCATTTTACAGATGAGGAACCTAAAGCCCAGAAAGTTTCACTGATCTGCCCAAAGTCACACAGCTAAGTGATGACAGAGATGGGGCTTGAAATGAGGTTTCTTGATTCCCAGTTTAGTGCTTCTCCCATTCTCCTAGATTTGTGGAGAGTTTTTTTTTTTTTTAAAGATTTTTACTAGAAACTCCTCCCAGCACTTCTATAAAATAGTCTGCTCTTGTTACTTGAGCCCATTTTAAAGACGAGAAACCAAAGTTCTGCCAGGAAGAGACCACGCAGACCATCAATCAATATTCCTTCAAATAAGAGAAATCCTTCATATAGCCAACCCTCAGATCCTTAGTTAATCAATGAACCAATTAACAAGCATTTATTAAGCGTCTACTCTGTTCTGGGCACCGTGCTCAAATGTCTAAGTTCCTATGATAGAAAGAGAACTTGTCACATCTAGAACGCAAAAGAACCAGGAAGAACGAATTGTCAAGATTTTCTCTGCTCTCAAACCCAAGTACTCTTGCATCAAGTTTTGGGGAGGATCAGGATGGATCACAGGATCAAATCCAAAGATTGTTGATTTCTGGCATCCCAGACCAGCCACACATTATTTTCTCTCACACCTCTACCTGTGTACAAAGCAGGTGCTTAAGAAGAATACTAGCTGACATTTATAGAGCATTTTAAGGTTTGTAAAGTGCTTTAAATGTTCTCTTATTTGAGGATCACAACATCCCTATAGGAAGTTGTTGCTGTCTTCGGGTGCTAAAATCAACTCTCCTGGGGTCAACTTCCTGTGCTCTAGAGTGGCTGCTCTCTCTTCTAACTTCCATGTCTCTCCAACCCCTTGTCCCAAACAAAACTTGATCTTGTGCTCCGTCATGACTCCATGCTTTTGCCCAGGGAACACCGACTGGCTTTGGAAGCATCAGGAGGACTGGGCTAAGTGAAGGGGACGGGGAAGAGTTTGAGCCAAGGTGCCCAGGAAGAAATGAGCCTGGCGTACGTGTGCATGTGTATGATCGCTTAGAAAGCTGAAATACCAACCCTCCTCATCCTCTCTTTTGAATGGCAAAGGCGATGAGACAATATAAGGAAGTATAGACAGGGAAGGGATACATAAGTAAATCCTCCAGGGAGGCTGATGATTCTGGGTGCTCGAAAATTTTAGATTTGCAGATTTTCATCTTCTATTGTGCTCTTCTTAATTAGGGCAACCTTAGATTAAAAGAAGGAAGGTTTTTTTTTTCTTTTCAGGGAAATGGTGGGAGGGTAGGTGGAGAAGGAAATTAGTTGTAACAAAAAGGGAACAGAAAAGCTAGAATCAGACCTCGTGACCCAACCTCGGGAGCTTTTCCGAGCTTGAAACTCCCATCATGGAGATCACATACCTGCCAGAGTTTTTCAAGGCAACAGCTGGATGGGCAAATGCTACTGACTAGTTTGACTATGAAAAACAACTTTCACCTGGGTTGGCTCTTCCATGGCTGCTCTTTGGGGGAAGGGAGAGGGGAAGGCTCCAGAAGTCAGTTACCTGGCAGGGGTTAACTGGGATGTATTCCATTTTTAGTTCATGCCCTCAGGAAGTACCATGGGTTTGGAGTGGCCCAGATGTTACACGGTGTGGCACCTCTCTTACAGCTCTTCCATTCTCTTTGTAGTAAGATCACATTTACAATTCCGGCAATCCATGTACCGTGCCCACGGCTAGCTTTTCATTCTGTAAAATGGTTTGGTGGGTTCAACATTTCTCTGGTTTTCCCCCACTGAGTCCAGTGTCTCTTCAAGGTTCTTTGATCTCTGAGCTCAAAGGACATTAAAAAAAAAAAAAAACACCAACCCAAATACCTTACATTTACTCACTGGCTGCCTCGATTTCTGGGGCCGGGTTTTCCAGTCCTTCTCTCTTTTTTTGGCCGCCACTAGCTGCATACCAAGCCGGCATGGGGATCCTATATCGGCTCCCTGCATGGAACCATTGCATGGAACTGCTAACAGGAGACTGCTATGTGAATGGAAACCATGGCAACGGGAAGTGGGGGAGGATATTCCCATCACCCCTTAGAAAAAGCAGCCTATTTCTGGGACTCAGGCCCAGTTATTCATTGGTTCTATGTTTTGCTGTGAATCCTGATTCTCCAGAAAGTGAGTCGATAATGCTGGGCAGAAGATGGGGGTGGGAGCGAAGGATGGATGTGTGTGGTGGTAGTGGCAAGAACTGAATCAATTGGTTCCTTTCTAAAGAAGCCTCCCCACCCTATTTACTGCCTTTTTTTTTTTTTTTTTTTTTTTGAGAAGGCACCTACGGCCTGACCCTAATCATGTATTTGACTCACCTGGCCTCTCAAAAGAAAACCTTACTGTATAAAGCTCCTGTTTCATTTTACAGCACAGTGAACATCCGACTCTTGGGAGCCTGGTTTGGGCCCAAACACCCCAGGATTATTCCAGTCTTGGTCTCCCAGTCCTCCTTATAGATCTGCCCAAATCAGACCCTGACTGGCCAGAACCAGCCGAGATCAAACCAGGACTTCCTACTGCATCGGCCTAATTCTGGGGACCCCTTCAAATGTCATTACATATGTGTCTCTTCACCTTGGCAAAGAATGTCTTTGAAATGACTCCCATTTCTTTGAAAATTTCCAAAGTGCTTTCCTCAGAACCACCCTATGGAACCCTTACTTTGACTAAATGAAATAGCAGTAGCGGTCCCTGAGAACAGATAATGAAAGCTACTCCCATCCTCTCAGCAGAAAGGGGTAGGGTAGGAATTAGAAGGGCAAAACATTGCATACGCCGTCAGGCCGTTGTGATTTGTTTAACTGATTCTTTGTCCAATCGACAGGACAGAGTAGGGAAGAGTTACACCCAGAAATGGTTTTGATGTTAAAACAAAAGCTGTTCATTGACTGGGCAATAGTGAAACAAATTGAGAGAGGTCACCATGGTACCCTAATGCGACATGAATAACACCCCCTAAGAAATGATGACTAGGATGAATACGGAGAAGCGCTGGAAGACTGATTTAAACTGATGCAGAGAGAAGTCCGCAGAGCCAGGAAGGCAATATATAAATATAGATGATGGCAATGTAAATGGAAGAAGAGAAAAGACAAATGGAATACCGATTAGAAAGTTTGCTGCAGAACAATTGAGAAAATACATTTGCCTCCTTGGGAGACTGGTCCCGGGACATACTCAGTAGACTGAAGAAGGATAAGGAAGGGTTTTCTTGATTTTTTTTTTCTCTTTTACTCGCCCTTTCACCTCAAAAGGTATGACTAGCTGAGTGGGGGAGAGGGATGTCCCTAGTGATAGAAAATAGCTTTTAAAAAGACATTAATGAAAAGATGGACACTTATGAATATAATTTCTTTTACTACTATGTATCCTTCCTTGAAATGGAAATTTATTGTTCTATGTTTTGAACCCTCCCTGATAGTCTGCTGGGCACATGTCCTGTTTTGTTTTGATTTTCCTTTTCTGTCTTTCTTTTTTCTATTCTATTTTTTTACTTACTTAATGAAAAATTTCAAAAAAAAAAAAGCAAAAAAAGGACATTCATACAATTTAATTAAAACAACAACAGCTTTGGACCCTACTCTACAGAGGTGGAAACTGAGGCTCGGGAAGATGAAGACCCATGAATTGCCCCAACCTGTATTTCAGGGGCTGAGGTGCCAAATGCGTCCTGCTCCCTCCTTCCTGTTTCTGATAATATGAGAAGGGGGAGACCTTTGGGACTAATCCCACCGCAGGACATCGGAGCCCTCTCCCAGAGACCTCTAGGCCTCCTAGCTTTCTGTCAAGGCCGCGCCATTTGGGAGAGCTGCCGTCACACGCCGAGGGATCAAGTGTTGATGGCCATAACCACATCAGCACAGGAAACAGCCCAGATACTGGCAATAAGCAGGCTTTGGACTCCTTCCTTTTTTTTTTTTTCCTTTGGACAACTGCACCACCTAGTGACTGTCTTTCCCTGTGTATTTGATCAAACGTTTGGTGCTGAAGATGGAATCGAACCTTTCAACACTTGGAACGCTAAGGAACCTTACTTAGCCCAATCCTCCTCATTTCTCAAATGGGGAAACTGAGGCTCAGAGAGAGGCGGGGACTTGGCCAAGCTGACACACTCACGGAATAACACACGTGGGAATCGATTCAAGAGGCATCCGGGACCTGAAAGGCGCTCCGAGGGGCTGGCTGGGGAGACAAAGACCAAAACAGAACCACCCCTGCCCTCAAGGAGCTTACGTTCTATTGGAGGAGGAGGGGGAGGGAAACAACCCGTATCCCCATAGGTCAAGCCCAACGGAAGCCCCCTAAGACCAGAGCCAAGGCTCAGTCGGCTTGCTTGGAGTCCTCTGGCAGCCCCCGGGGCTGTGGAAGCGAAGCCGGCCGGGGACTACCTGATGCTACACAACAGGAGATCTGTTGTAGGGTCAGTAAATGGGCTCTGGCGCTTGTCCAGTCTCGCTGTGTGCCCACCAATAGGCAGAGAGCCCCCTGGCTCCGTGTGTGGTCTGGCTCACTCTGTGCCCCAGTTTCCTTGTCAGAAGAATGGAGGGGCCCGAGGGGCTGCTACCTTTAGTTCGGAGAGCTGGTAGCCCTCTGGGAGGTCCCACCAAGCACACAGGGCAGGGTTTGGGTACGTGGCACTCCCTTGCTGAATGTGTATTCAGGGGATCGCTGTGGGGCTGGGATTCGGTTCTCGTATTCCTTGTGTTGTCCAGGAGCGACTTCCTTCCAAGACAGCCCCCTTGCAGCAGAGACGCTGGGGCGGCTGGGTGTCCGGGGCCTGTGCTGTTCTTCCTCTTCTTTGTCAGCCTTGTGGGCCGGAGCCAGCAGCTGAAAAAGTCTTCTCTTCCCACCACTCTCTCTGCCCTCAAGTTTCCCACTTGCTCCAGCCAGCCAACCGCAAACACTGTCCCCTCTCTTCCCCCTTCTCTTTCCTTCCTTCCCTGCCTTCAAAAACTCCTGTATTTCCAATTCCCTGGCAATCAGCTGATGAGAAGTTTTAAGATGAGCAGAATGGCTCCCTCATAAGAGTCCTGCAAAGTAGGCAAGTTAGGGCCGGAACCAACAGCCCCTTTTGGGAAATGGTGAAACTGAGTCACAGAGACTTCCTAGAAGCAGAGACCTAGAGATAGAAGCGACCTGAGAGGCTAGCCAGTCTGACTCCTTGGTATCACAGATGGCTAAAATGAGGCCTGGAGAACTCTTAGGGATTTGCCCAAGATAACAATAAGATCTAGAGCTGAAAGAGACCCCAGAAACCACCAGTCCAATCTTTTCATGAGATAAGAAAACCGGGGCAGACAGGTTACACAGCCAGTAAGCGACAGAGGTGGGATTTAAACTCGCTTCTTCTTGACTCCAGATGATTCCAACAAAGAAGGCAGCTGGTGGCTCAGTGGATAGAGCACTGACTCTGTGATGAGGAAGACGGGAGTTCAAATCCAATCTCAGATACTTCCCAGCTGTGTGAATCTGGCCAAGTCACTTCAGCTCTGCTTGCCGGTTCAAATGGATGCACTAGAGAAGGGAGTGATAAACGACTGAATAACTGTAAATGGAAAGGACAAAAAGAAGAGGCTGTGCCTGACTGTTTTTGGTTTGTTTTGGGGTTTTTTGGCAATGGTCAAAAAATATATTTTATGTCAAAATTAAAGCCCGAAACGATTAGATTGCCACATTATATGTTATATGCAAAACAATACAAAACACAAAACTCATAGAACATTTTTTGGCTATTTTGGTTTTTCTGAATGGGGTATTTTAAAGATCGCAATCATAACAATTGCTGAGGGTGGTGCCTTTATTCCTCCCTAAAGCCAGATATATAAGCATATCATTTCTCATATATCTATTATATTATATACATCTAATTTTATTCCTCCCTAAAGTGAGATGTATAAGCATATCATTTCTAATATATGTATTATATATATCTAATTTTATTCCTTCCTAAAGTGAGGTATAGAAGCATATCATTTTTAATATATGGATCATATTATATATATCTAATTTTATTCCTTCCTAAAGTAAAGTATATAAGCATATCATTTTTAATATATGTATTATATATATCTAATTTTATTCCTTCCTAAAGTGAGGTATAGAAGCATATCATTTTTAATATATGTATTATATTATATATCTAATATATAAAAATATAAATTTACAAAGCACCTACTATCTGTAGAGTAGCTCCCTCTTTTCCCCTCCTCCTCCTCCTTTTTTTTTCTTCTTCAACATCATCTTTTTCTTCTTTGTATAGTCATTTATTTATTTATTTTTCTAATTTTTAACTAACAAACAAGCAGTTAGTTTCTCTCTCTTCCCTCCGACTTTAAAAGGAAAAAAAGGAAAAACAAATTTGTTTTAAGTAATACACAGACTTAAGCAAAATAATTTCTTACAATGTCCATGTTCCAAACAATTTGGAAGCACTTTGTTATTTTTAAACCTACATTTTATTGATATTCTTTTTTTTTTTTTTTTTTTTTACCTAATCTACATTTTCCTCCTCTCTACCCTCTTCTGGAGAGCCTTCCCTGAGAACAAAAAATGAAAGATGTGGAAAAAAGATGATGTTTTTAAGTTTCAGGGAGAGGGAGATGGTATGCTATGATCTAGTGAAAGGAATTCCTGGACTATTTACATAGTCAATTCTTGATTATTTCTGGCTAATTGACTCTCCCCCCCCCCAAAAAAAAAAAAAAGCCAGAGGACAAAATGCTTCCTTCTGGGGGAGGAAGACTCTGTGCTTATTTATTTTTATTTTATTTTATTTTTTTACTTTTTGTGAGGTCTTGTGATGATGAAAGTAGTCAGTCCTTAACTGTGTTGTGGTTATGGCTGGAAAGGCCTATTGGCTTTCCTTCTGTAATCTCCCTCCCTTCTTTGCAGAATTAGGGAACTGTGGGTGCAGATGACATACACTGGCACACTTGAATGATGGGTAGGTTAGTTTTATTTCTATTCTTTGAAATATCAATGGCCTTGTCGTGATTCTCATCCTTTCCAACCCTTCTGTGGCCTTTGACGCTGCTGCTGAAAGTCTTCTCCTGGATAATCTTTCTTCTGTAGGTCTCCTCTGAGAGCTCCTTCTCAGTTTTCTTTACTGGATCTTTATCCAGGTCGTGCCTGATAACCATGAGTGTCCCACTGGGCTCTGTCCTGGGCCTCCCTCTCTTCTGCCCTTGGATTCAATGATCATCTCTATGCTGATGATTCTCAGATCAGTGTGTCCATCTCTAATCTCGTCCTGACCTCCATTTTGCATCTCCATCTGTCCGTTAGACATCACAAATTAGATATGCCAGATGCATCTTAAATTTAACATGTCCCAAACTGAACTCATTATTTTCCCCCCAACCCTTCCTCTTCCTAACTTCTTTATTACTATTAATTATGCCATTGTTCTCCCAGGCACCCAGTACTGTTAATGCTCTTTACAACCTTTCTCTCCTTAGCCCTTCCACCCTGCACTTATTCTTGAGTTAAATGACACTGGCCTCCTTTGCTGTTTCATGAACAGAATCCTTCACTCCAGGCATTTTCACCATCTATCCCTGGTATCTGGAATCCTCTCCCTCTTCAAGTCCATGGCCTTCAAATTTCAGCTAAAATCTTGATTTCTGTAAAAAGCCTTTCCCAATCGCTCTTAATGCCGGTGCCTTTCCTTTGAGAGTTTCCCGAATTGACTCTGGATTTATCTTGTTTGTACAATGTTGTTTGCATGGCTTGTCCCTCGTTAGACCGTAAGCTCCTTGAGGGCAGGGACCGGCCACTTTTTTTTTTAATTATTATTTTTTAACAATAACTTTTTATTTACAAGATATATGCATGGATAATTTTATGGCATTGACAATCGCCAAACCTTTTGTTCCAATTTTTCCCCTCTTTCCCCCCACCCCCTCCCCCAGATGGCAGGTTGACCAGTAGATGTTAAATATGTTAAAGTAAATTAAATACAATATATGTATATATGTCCATACGGTTATTTTGCTGCACAAGAAAAATCAGATTTTGAAAAAGTGTCCAATTAGCCTGTGAAGGAAATCCAAAATACAGGCGGACAAAAATAGAGGGATTGGGGATTCTATGTAGTGGTTCCTAGTCATCTCCCAGAGTTCTGTCCCTGGGTGTAGCTGGTTCAGTTCATTACTGCTCTATTGGAACTGATTTCGTTCATCTCATTGTTGAAAAGAGCCACGTCTGTCAGAATTGATCATCATATAGTATTGTTGTTACCATGTATAATGATCTCCTGGTTCTGCTCATTTCACTCAGCATCAGTTCATGTAAGTCTCTCCAGGCCTTTCTGAAATCCTCCTGTTGGTCATTTCTTACAGAACAATAATATTCCTTAATATTCATATACCACAATTTATTCAGCCATTCTCCAATGGATGGGTATCCACTCAGTTTGGACTGGCCACTTTTTGTCTTTCCTTGTATTACCCAGGGCTTACACAGTGCCCAAAGCACAGTGGGCACTTAGTAAATGCTCGCAACCTGACTTCATCACACTATGGTAGGGGACAGGGGAGGGATATATTCAGAAATGAAGGTGATGTCAACAATAACAGATTGAAGATTTAAAATAAAATGCAAATAAAACTACAAGGCCTTGGGTTGTATGATCTTCAAGGTTCCTTTCAAGTCTGGAGGCAGGCAGGCGGTGCTTCTGCTACAGTCGCTTGTCCTGTCACAGGAACGTACAACTCCTCTTTCTGACTCAACATGCCGCGTTGGGACCGAGGTGGACGGCTTCCGCTCTAGGCTGCTGAAACATTGGACTTGGTAAGAAGCAGTTGGGGAAAGGTCTTGTGGACTGATTCAAAAGAACAGGAGGAGCAGCTCCATGCCTAAGTCTTTCGAAGGATAAGGATGCCTTTTTATTGGGAATGGTTCAATAGTCAAAATGGGAAGCATCACTTCTTCCCTCCACGGACTCCGAAAATCATGTTTAATATTCCCTTTCTGAGTCGCTCTCCTCCCTTTCTTCCATTCAAGGGCTCATGGTAACAGGGAAGTCTTTGGAACTTTGTTTGCCTCTTGAAAGCATATGTGGATGGCTAATACGGAGATATGTTTAAAATGATTTCACATGTATAACCTGTATCAGATCGCTTGTTGTCTCAGAGAGGGGGGAGGAAGGAAGGGAGAGAGAAAAGGATCTGGAACTCAAAATCTTACAAAAAATCAATGTTGAAAACTATCTTTACATATAATTAGAAAAATGAAATACTATTGAAAATTTTTTAAAAAAAGAAAACTTATGTAGAGAAAGATACAAGTGGTCTTGAGGGCTTCCTGGGATAGAAAATCCCACTGTGATCTTTGAGAGTCAAGGTCTATGAAGGTCAATGCCCTCCAGAATGTTTGGATCACAAGGCAATTCCAATAGATTTAGGATGGAGAATGCCATCCGCATCCAGTGAGAGAACTAAGGAAACTTAATGTGGATCGAAACATACTGTTTTCACCTTTTTCTTCTTGTGATTTTTTTTCTTTCTTGTGGTTTCCCTCCTTTTGTTCTGATTTTTCTCTCCCATATGAAGATGTGTAAAAAATATGAATACATATATAATCTAAAGAAATAAATAAAAGTGAAAAAAAAAGGCAGAGTGGTTGGATCAGTTCACAACTCCACCAACAATGCATCAGTGTAGTAATTTTCCCATATCTCCTGGAATCTTTATGATTTTCCTCTGCCATCATATCTGCTGACATGATCGGTGGGAGGTGGTACGGGGTAGGCTTTTACACATCTCGACTTCAAGCCCAGTGCTCTCTAGCCATAGCACCACTCAGTCACCCTGCCTATCTTTCCTTTTTTCCATAACTTACTCATTTTTTCTGTTTCTCCCTCTCATACTTCTATTTCTCTCCCTTCCCCTTCAACTGTGCCCCCTTTTTGTGTCCTTCCTCATCCTCTCTGAGCCCCATCTGTGGTCAGACGGTGATAGGCAGGGGAAGGGGAGAAGCTGAAAAACTTGGCGTGGCTTCCCTCACCTGGAGGTGGTGTCATATAAATGTTGGTTTTGTCTCCCTCTTCCCTCTCCTGGATTTCCCCCTCTTCCTTCCTTTTATTGTGCCCAGAGTTTGCTTCTAGTTAGGGCTGAGAGGGTCAGATTCTTGTGGGGAGAAGGTGACCATCTAGAAGAGTTCTGAGCCCAGGGAAGCGCCCTGGGGGTTGGGAGCCCACTGGAACACTGGTTTCCCGAGACTCCCACCTGATCTGCCATGTGCTGGCCGGCACCGAGCAGATAGCCAAGGAACAGGAGCTCAGAGAAAACAGCTCTGTAGTTCTCACTGGAGATCTAGCTAGCCTGCTAACAAATTGGCCAATGAGACCTGGCAAGGGTGCCATTCTCTAACGTCTTTGTGAGCCTCACTTGGCCCAGCTTTGAAATGGGCATGCAGGGGCATGATGCGATCTTGTGAATAATTCAGACTAATGCCTGCAGGGTCTGAGCTTTGGTGAGGTTTCTGCCCCCTAGATCAAGAGGATGATTAAAGATCAGTCCATTTGTGTCTCTGATGGGGCTTTGGAAGTGAAAGCCACATAAAAATGGCAGTTCTGGCAGTTCTTTGTTATTAAGCAATCTTTGGAGGCCCAGAAGGCTCTCCGGGCCTGGAGGGTTCCAAAGGAGTATGAGACAATCACTACATCCATCACTCAGCGTGGACCCATGGAGCGGCCCCGTGCCGGACACAACAAGGCAACGGTTCTTGCCCTCGAGAAGCTGCTTTGGCTTTTCCTTATCGCACCTGAGTGGCTAACTTAGTCCAGTACCTTGCCCATAGAAGGAGCTTCTGAAAACTATCTTTGCCTGTATTTGGAAAAATAAAGTATTATTTAAAAACCATTTTCAGCGTTCACCTTTACAAAACCTTCACACGTCTTGTTTTATTGGAGGGATTTATGTTCTGTTGAGAAGAAATATTTAATCGTACCCAAAGTCAAGACAAAACAGTTTGGGGGAAGGAAAGGCAGCTAGGGAAATAAAGAAAGGCCTTATGTACCAAGTGGCGCTTGAGCCGAGCTTTGAGGAAAATTAAGTATTCTAAGAGGAAAGAGCTGTGCTCCAGGCACGGTCCGGAGGTGAAAGACGCAATGTTGTATGTGAAGAACAGCAGGAAGCCCGTTTTGACTGGACTATCGAGTGAAGGCAAGATGAAGCAGACACGGAAAACCGTTCCTGAGATGGGATGATCTCCAAGGAGAAACAGAAAGTGTCTTAGGGATGCATCGGTCAGGTGGGCACCAAATGCACTGTGCAGAGGTCTGGAGGTAGAAATAACGTGGAACGGAAAAGAGCCGTTCGTTTGCTGTACAGCGCCTCGTACCTGGGTACTTCTGTTCAATCGGCCAGCTGGCTGACGCCACGCTGCCGAAGCTTCAGTTCCTCGCGGGTCAGTTAGCAGCGGAGGAAGATCTTTGGTCTAATGTGGCCGTGTTAACTCTCCCCAGAGATGGAACGTGTCTGCCTCTGAGCATCGATGCGGACAAACCCATTCGCTCAGAAAGCAACAGCCTAGAACGTGTTAAGCAAGAATGTCTCTGTATGGAGAGGACGTTCCTTCGGAACTGTGGCCGGTTTCTATCGTAGCCTTTGAGAGCTTCTTTGCTTAGAGAGGGGTGGGGGTGGAGAGAACACTCCCCTTCCTAGCTTGCCATCTAAACAGAAGCGCCACGACGTCTTCAACACCATTAATTTTTAATTCACATGTTATTTCCAGGAGCCATTGGAGAGCAAAATGTAGCAATGGCTATTTCTTTAGCTGCTATCTTTGTGCTGAGCTAGACTATCAGTCTTTTAGTCATCTTGCAATTATTAAGCACCTGCTATGTGCCAGGCACCGTGCTAAGTGCTAGGGATACAACGAAGGGTCAAAATATGACTGCTGAGCTCAACGTACTCGCAGTCTCACGGGTAAAAACCTGAAGAAAACTGCCTGCTTTGTACAGGTTTGCAATAGGGACCAGTACACGGGCAACAATTAGATGGCTCAGTGGATAGAGAGAGCTTTGGGCCTGGAGTCAGGAAAACCTGAGTTCAAGTGGGGCCTCAGACAGTTAATAGTTGTGTGATCTTGGGCAAGTCAATTTTCTGAACTGCAAAATAGGAATAATACTAGTAACTACCTCTTAGGTCGTTGTGTGAGCAAACGAGATCATATTTGGAAAGCATTTAGTATGATAGTAGTACATAAATATCCCCCCACTCCATCATCTAGGCAGCTGAAGCCTAGAGAGGCAAAGAGTGACCTTGGACAAGTCACCGTAAAATTCAGGAGTGGAGATGGAGTTGCTCTTAGGTAGGTTCTAAGGTCACTTCTGGCACCAAATCAAGGATTCTATGAAGCAATAGTAGAGTGGGAATTTGAATCTAGGTCTCTGACTCTAGAGGGCCCTGCAGTGGATAGAGCACCAGACCTGGAGTCACAAAGACTCATCTACTTGAGTTCAAATCGGCTTCAGACAGTAGCTGTGTGACCCCGGGCAAGTCACTTCACTCTGTTTGCCTCAGTTTCCTCATCTGTAAAATGAGCTGGAGAAGGAAATGGCGAACCACTCCAGCATGTCTGCTGGACTCCCCAAATGCCCCAAATGGGGTCATAGTCAGCCATGACTGAAAGAACTGAACAACTCATACCTGATTCTAGGTTTAACATACTTTTTGCTACTCCTAACCATACACTTGCTCTTTTCCTGATGGCTTATAGACCTCATTATCAACAATAGTTACTGTCCTGGGATGAAGTGCAACTATGCTCTCAGAGATGTTTATTTGCTGTGCTTGGGGGTGTGTGTGTGTGTCTGCTTTTTATGGTTTCTCGGGTTTTTTCCATGTCCAATCTGTTTGCTTTCGCTTGTTGCACCCCCCTGAGCCCTCTGATTGGCCGCTTCCAATTTGTTACAATGAGGTTCACACCTAAAAACTCGGGAAGCTGGGCTCTATCTAGCACACGAGGATTCCTGGCATCTCGTCGGGCAGTTCAGAAAGGGGCCCTTTTTCCTTTCCTTCTGTTAGGTGCTGGAGGGTCAAGCTTGTTGGACAAATGACCCCAAGCAGGGTGTTATCACACATCCAACGGCATAGAACCGCAGAGCAGAGGAAAAAGGAAAAGGACAAACGAAGAATATGTTATACACGAGTTTCACTCATTTGCTAAATATTTATTGAAAATCTACGGGTGAAAGAATACTCGACGCTGGGTGAGATACAAGGCCGGATTTAACATGGGCTCTGCTCCCGTGGGACTTCAGGTAGAGCTGCAGAATATGACACGCACACAGATAACTCAAATCCACGGAATTACATTAACAGGGGCATTCGAACATCGCAAAAGGAAATACTCTCGGAGGTCCAAGGGAGAAGATTGTTCTAGACAGAGGACCTTGAGAGACTTCATACAACAAATGGCCTTAAGGCCTCTCCTTGGGTTTTAAGGGACAAGTAGAAAATTAAAAGTAGGGCTGTTCCAGGAATGGGGAAGAGGAAGCGTGTAAATGTAATAAGGAAAACGTAAGTAATGGCAAGCACTTCCAGGATACATTTGAAGGGATGAGGCAGATCGTTCTGTTGGGATGGAGAATTGCATGTGTAGAAAAGAATAGAAGAGATGAGACTAGAAAAGTAATAGGGTGCCTCATTGGATAACATCCGAACGTCTGGCAAAAAAGAGCCTGACCTTGGTTTAGTAAGAACAGCTGTCGCTTCTGTGGCGTGGGATTTAGGAGCATGTTGTCCTTACAATTTGGAAAATCGACAAAATTTTTTAGCCCTCCCTTCATATCAGCGAGGAAATCGGAATTATTATGATATTAAAAGAGAAAATATGTGGATATTATATTTTATATATATACCTATATATTTTAGGCATTTCTGAGTTTCTAAACTTTTTCTGTGTCATCTGTGCTTTCTGCAAAACTCTTCCCAAATTCCCATTTAATTTCTTATGCTAATCTGTGATATATTGAAATAACGATGGGGAAAGTCGCGGGATGGAAGGGATTATTGTAGTAAAGGAGCCAGAGAAGTTACTATTCCCCTGATCATTATCTTGTGAATTAGGCTTTTTGGCCCCATGTTACAGAAGAGGAAACTGAGGTGTCAGGTGAGTTAGCCAGTGGAAGGTAGGATTTGAATCCAAGTCCCCCAGTTCCTAGTACAGTGTTCTTCCACTGTACTGAAGAGTAGTGATCAGATCTCATTAAAAATATATTCTCCCAGCAGTACGAAGGATGGGTTACAGTCGGGAGACAGTGAAGGCAGGGATGCCTATTAAGTTTATTGCATTCATCTTGGCAGATGATAGGTGGTGGCCTTGGAAGCAGAGGAGACAAAATCCTCCAACTTGGGTGCCCAGCTGGTTGCCATCTGGTGTCCTTGTTAGTAAGTGCTAAATAGTGAATCTGCTTGCCTACCCTTCTCTGAGACATTCAAATCTCAGTATAATTGACCCAACTCTTCATCTTTTCTATAGAAAGAGAATCCTTTGTTTTTTAAAGACGACCTTAACGATGAATATATTTTTGGTTAATGAGGAAATGGGTTTCGTACAATTATACGCATAAAATCTACATCGAATCGCTTGCCGTCTCAGGGAAGGGAGGGAGAATTTGGAACTCAAAATTTTAAAAGATGGTAAAAATTCTTTTTACATGTAATTGGGAAAAAAGAAAACATTTAAAAAACAATGAATATGTTTGCCCGTGCTTGAGCAACTATAAAGCCGATTCCTGATGATAAGTTCTCTGTGGACAACAAACCTATTTGAAGCTGTTGGGCACACGGTTAGTACGGATGGAGCATGGTTCTTTTTCTAGGTTTTGAAAAACGTTCCCAGGGTAGAATGAAATTCTCAGCCTGCCCTTTTCCCAATGGGTGTTCTTCTCGGGATGCCAGAGCCTGCACTCTTTACTATACATTGTTCTTGCGAGGCTAACCTGGGTGTTTATGCTCTTTTATCTTAACTACCAAGTCCATTATCTACCTGCAGGTAGAGCAGCATCTCTGGACAGGTGATGTCGCCACCATCTCAAACTGTGCCTTTTGGATAAGACCCACCGAAGCGCGGTAAGTTATTGACCAACAGGTAAGATCAAATAGCACCTTTGTAGTAGCTCGCAAAGACGCAGAGAATTTGAACTCTGCCCGAGAGGGTTTTGATGACCACTGCTTTATATACGATTTTAGGTTCGGCTCCACTAGGCCACTTTCCTTTGCATTTTCTAAATGAACTCCTTGATATTTCTTGGCCTTTTGTTCTCCCGGGGTGAATTTTGTTATTATTTTTTCTGGCAGTCTAAAGTAATGTTTTGGCAGTTTGATTGCTATGGCATTGAAGAAGTAGATTAATTTAGATAGAATTGTCATTTTTATTAGATTCGCAGGTCTGCCTGAAAGACTTTTATGGCGCATCAGGGAGACAAAACTAGTGCATACGGCATAAGTAGCTAGTCATTTGGTGACGTGGACTTGTGAATTTGGAGTTTGGAGAAAGGGGAGCTCAATATAGGTTAGATTCCTTCAGAGGAGATTCAGTGGAGGAGGTACACCTTGAGAAAGTCTTAAGCTGTTGCTGCTGCTGCTACTGCTATCGGTGGTGGTGCTAAGCGGAAGGGATGAGAGAGGGCTTGCTAGGAAGGTGTGAGAGGGGACCGACATTCAGCAAAGGTACCAAGGTGCGAATGGCAGTGGGAACGATCATGGTGTGTGCAGAGATGGCGCAGAGATGGAAGAGAGCAGAAAGAGCTTGTAGAGAAGCAGTAGAAAATCATTGGCTAGAAAAGGGGTGAGGGAAGAGCCTGTTAAGCTGCCCAGCAGAGAAATGGATATAGCGATGACGGTGTGCATCATGGGTTCTCGAGCAGAGGAGGGGCACGATGATGAATGTGGCGTTTTAGAAACTGAAATCGGCCGCCTTATTTCCGGAAGGCTTGGATAAGGAGGAGAGTGGAGGCAGGGAACCAGAGAACAAATAGCTCTTGTGCCAGTTGGTTTACACATGTCATGAAACCCAGTCATCTATTTTGGTGGCTGGGGAATAGACTTACCTCGGTCTTTGCCTTCTCTAGCTTGTAGGACAGCTTGAGCCCAAAGGTTGTCTCCATATTTCTCAATCAGTGACCGATACAAATTGTCAGTGGACTGCTCAGCTTGAACCAAGTCAGTGAATGATCCCGGGATCCATTAAGTTGGTCAGGCTGTTCTGACTGTATCTTGCAGATTTCTCCCACCAGTATTTCAATGTAGTCTGTGGGCTCTGATTTATGGAAAGCTGGCTAACCAGCATTGAGTCACTGGTACTTCCAGGAACAAAATGGAATTGGGGGGGGAGAGGGGAGAAAGGGAAGTGATTTTTCTCCTCAGTTTTAGAGGACAGATTATGGGAAAAGAGATTTTTCTTTCCTAATTAAGAACGATAACTTTAAAAAGCAGAGGGAAAGAATACAAAAGAACAGGTAAAGGTTACGAGGAGGGCAATTTCAGAGTCCATCAGGAATAATTGCCTGATAACAACAGGGAAGAGCAGTAGAAAAATCAAATGCTGGTAGTGCTTATTAGCAGCGTGTATACGTGTGTGGAGGTGAAAGTGGGTGGGGGAAATTGGAAGATTAGTGAGTAACTGGGAGTGATGATTCAGTGTGGATCACCTGATTATGGGTCGTGTTCACAGGGAGCCCGCTGTTCCTGTGTGTGGGAGACTGATGGAAAAATAAAATGAAAATATGTTTGGAAGGAAAATGACCTGGAAAGTTCGAAGCTCAAAAATGTTTTCTATTGTGAACGTGGCTTTATTATGCAGTTTACATCAAACCCTATGGGACTAGAAAGAGATGTAAGAACCAATATTTCGGGACGAAAGGCTTGAATGATTTATAGTCCTAGTTATATCTGACTAATCTTGGGCTGTGATAAAAGCATATTTTTCAAATTGGTGTTTTGCTAATTGACACGGGAATGGGAATTGACATGGTCCATTAAGGTTGGAAATTAAACTTTAGATTCCTCCACCCATTTGGTTAACGTTCTCACCTTGTGTGCGAAACACTTGGATGAAAGACCGTTTTTGTAAATATAAGTAAAACCATCCTAGTTGAATACATAGCAAAGGTGCCCCGTAGTTTTAGCATCATGTCGGTTAAGGATTGTAAAAACAAATCCCATTCACTCTAATCTCAGGAAATGACTGTGAAAGAGGAATAAGAAGAAAAAACAACAACTCAGCACTCCCAACACTATAATCCTTTTTTTTTTCCGATGGTAGCTATCTGAATCCAAGAAGTAAGGCCTTAGAGATGAACTCCTGGTTCTGGGAACTGAAAGGGAGCATCGTTCAGTGGAATCACTCACGGTAAGGGGCCTTGCATTTTTGAGTCTCCTTCCAGCCTCCACACAAAGTCTGCACTGATGAATTGGTGGGCAGCTGAAGACAGTGTGGGGAAGGAATATCACCAAGGTCTTTCAGGGAGTTGGGAGATGAACAAGTCAGACTCTTTGTTCCTTATCCAAAGAGTTCATCAAATCCGGTCCATGGGACCATAAGTTAATGTTTCAAGGACCAGAAGAGCTTTGTTTTCGCTCTTTTTCCTTGATCCCCTGTTCATGTTTCATAAGCATGTCAGAGTGAACTTAAAAGTCATTTATTTCAATTCTTCATGTTATGATTGTTATTAAACCTTTCTTTCTTTCTTTCTTTCTTTCTTTCTTTCTTTCTTTCTTTCTTTCTTTCTTTCTTTCTTTCTTTCTTTCTTTCTTTCTTTCTTTCTTTCTCTTCTTTTTGCTCTACAACATTTTCCTCATAGATCCTCTCTGGTAACATAGTCCTAATCCCTTCATTTTATAAATTAGGAAAATGAAGCCTGGAGGGGTTCCAGGACTACCAGCCCAAGGTCACACAGAGTTAGTGGCAGAACTGAGGTTAGAAATCAGGTTTTCTTAACTCCAAGTCAAGATTGCAAGCATCATCTCTCTTTTCCCATTTTCATTTCCGTCTATGTGTGAAATTCCCAGTATTCATTATTGCTTTTTGCATGCTGACATACAACGTTAGCATTATTTAACATGCAAAATACAATGGATTATCTCTTATCCCAGACTGAAGTCTGCATTGATGAATAAATGCCAAATCTCATGACATTCATTTAAAAGACTTTTTGGGAAATTGATTTGTTTTTAATATGTAGGGATTAGTTACCTTTGCTTGATATTATGCGCTTTAGCTGATTTCCAATTCAGCTGGGCTTAAAAATTTGTTAAAGTCAAGTGGTTACAATTATGTACAATTGAACTCGGTGCACAGTCTGATTAGAAAGAGCTATTTAGAACAATAACAGAAAGGTTGGGGGTAGGAGAGTCAAACTTTTCAGCGTAAAGACTTTGATATTATCTCTCCTTAAGATGAGTCAAATTCCATTTAGAGAAGCTTGAGAATGTGATTTCTTAAAGATGGAGTGAAGAGTTTTGATTTATACCCCTGTTGCAGCTTAAAAAAACCTCACACTGATTTTTTTTCCCTAGAAGACATAATACTTTACGAGAGGGGAAGACAGTAAAAGCCTAGGCGTCTGTGGGATGTCATCGAGACAAGTTTTTAAGAATAACTGTCCATGGGTGACTAGAGAAGAGTGATCAGCCAAGGGATGGGGAAAGTACTTTATGTGATAAGGTGACTGTCATTGCTGCTGAGTTTCATGAGCTTCATTATTCCTTCCCCTTGGAGCTAGACTCTAGGAATTCGACTTGCAACGATATACCCGATTCCTTCCCATGTACCCTGCTCGGAGGTGGAGACCAGTTAAGAGAACCTGTTAGAATTCTTCCCAACGTGTTTCCAGTTTTCCATTGTGCATCAGTGGAAGCAATGTGATTGTTTTCTACGAATAAGATTTTTCCAAGTGAGTATGTAGCAATTTTAATGATTAGATAGCCAACCGAAAGAAATCGCGAGGCCAGATCTGAAAATTTTTTGAAGGCAAAGGATTGTTCCTTTTTTATACATCAGGGTTCCTTCCTCTTGATTCAGTTTAACTGGCGTTAGCTTTTTATTTTCAAAATATATGCACAGATAATTTTTTTAAAATGAAGGTAAAATTTAATCCTCTACTAATCAAACTATCAAGGGTATGCTGAACAGAGCATAATAAAATAATAACAAAACTCATCTGAAGAAACAAAACACTTAAAATACCAAAAAAGTGGGAGGGAAAGGGAACCAGCACCTCCAGATCTCAAGCCATTTTACAAATCAGCAGCCATCAAAACCTTTTGGTTATTAGTTTTTTAAAAAATAGAACAATGAACTACATTAGCAAGGAAAAATCAAACAATGGAACTCAATGTTTGATAATATGCACAGATAATTTTTCAACATTGACCCTTGCATAGCCTTGTTCAAGTGACATTATCAAGCACTGGGGAAATATTTCAACATCACTGCCATCTTGGTGGGGAGGACAATGCATGCTTAGACAGTAGAGCTTAACAGCTTCAGACCAAGTACTTTCTGAGGTCAAAGGAAAGGAAAAAAACAGCCCAACCTGCAGTGGATGGAGGATACAGAAGGAGAGCCAAAGTATTTGAGTGAAACTGTAAAAGATAGTAGGATTTCACAAGTAGGAATGGAGGGGGTGCTAGAGAATGACATACCACGGGAAGAGAATGATGTGAGCCAAAAGCATAAAAAAAGTTCAAGTTGTGCTTTTAGGGTAAGGGTGTGAGGGAGTGCTGAGCAGGACGGATGTCTGGCTATCCGATGGCTACTCTAGAAACTTCAAACTAACCCCTTCTTCAAGCTCTATAAGAATGGGATCAATTGGCACGGCTGGGAGAAGACCCCTGTTTCTTTGGCCCGGCACCTCCCTGCAGCACTGTATTGGACTTCTGGACTTGTCCCTTTACTGTCATGGAGTAGAGGGCCCCCCTTCTTCCAAGCCACAAAAACACTGGTGGGAGCAGATGATATAAACGTACTGCACCGGTGAACCTTGAAAAATCATTCATTTTGTTTGCTAGTCAGCTACAGTTATTTGCGTCTAGCAGCCTCCTTTAGTTGGCTATTCAACAACTTCAAAGACAGCAACCACAACAAAACAAACAAAGCAAAAATAAAACGAGGAATGAACAACCGATTCAACTAACTTTAAAAAAGTGCTTCCCCACAGGTTAATCAAGCTCATCGGCTCTCTACAGGAGATAGGATTTCAGTTGTGTAAGTGGGGAATCAGGGCCTGAGAATTTCATGCATATCATTAAATCATTGTGTAGGAGGTAGGGACTTGAAATTCCTTCCAATTGCTAATATATTATTTTCTTCTGGTAGTCTTTCAAGCTTCATTGTTCCAGGTGCCATTATTTCTCAGGCACAGAATTTGGGGGCGATGCTTCCTCTCACTGATTCTAATCTATACTTGATAAATTTTGATACTGATTTTTAAAAAGACAGTTGTACTTTATTTTCTAGCATTGCTGTCAAATGAGTAACTTCACATAAGGGATGTTCAGGGTAACTAAACCTTATTTCTTTGATCACTCTGATTACACACCTCACTGCCTTCTTCTTCTTCTTTTTTTTAATAGTATTTTATTTTTCAAATACCTGTAAAGATGGTTTTCAACATTCATTTTTGTAAAATTTTGTATTCCAAATGTATCCCCCTCCCTCCTTAACTTCTCCCCTCCCCAAGTCAGCAAGCAATCTGATATAGGTTAAACGTGAAATTATTTTAAACGTATTTCCATGTTTGTCATATTTTGCCGGAAAAATCAGACCAAAAGGGAAAAAGCCACGAGGAAGAAAACAAGACACAACAGTAACAAAAAGGTCAAAAGACTATGATTTAACATTCATTCTCCATAGTTCTCTCTCGAATCAAGGATTCTTCTTTTTTTTTTTTAGATTTTTAAAGTTTTAATAGTATTTTATTTTTTCAAATACGTGTAAAGATAGTTTTCAACATTCATTTTTGTAAGATTTTTGAGTTGCAATTTTTTTCTCCCTCCTTCTCTTCCCTTCTCCCTCCCCAAGACAGCAAGCAATCTGATATAGGTTATACATGTATAATCATTATTTCCATATTAGTCAGATTGTGAAAGAAAAATCAGAATCAAAGGGAAAAACCATGAGAAAGAAAGGCATTTTTTCTTTATACAAAGACCTGTTAATCTTCTGTGCCCAATGTGATGATACCCAAGAGGGGCTGCTGTGGTGCATGGGTTTGTTTGCCCCGTGCTAAATGGCTTTTTGAAGTTAATGCATCTCTAGCTGTGTTAACTTCAGGAGGGGAAGGAGTATTTCTGCACTCCTTCCCCTCCTGAAATTGCATCTGGACTGGGAAAATTCAATAATCAAGATTCATGGGTAAAATTTTCCGATTAGTTGCTAGGAAGTTAGGTGGTAAGATGGATAGAGTTCTGAGCCTGGAGTCAGGAAAACCCAAATTCACACCTGGCCTGAGATATTTAATTTGGGCAAGCCATTTAATCTCTGTCTGCCTCAGTTTCCACAACTATACAATGGGGATTATATTAGCACCTCTCTCCCAGAGTGGTTGTCAGGATCAAATGAGATGATATTATAAAGCACTTAGGTAGATGCTCATTAATTTGCGTTTTTTCCCCCAATAAAACAAAAGAAAATGGTACTGACTTCTGGGCTGGAGAGACCCTCACGAATAGATTATAGGAACTTTTCTCTTATTAAGTGCATGGATGTTGGGACGCCTGGAACTTAGTCTTTTATTGTTTTGGGGCTCTCAGCTGTTTTTGATAGGTGAAGTTGTGAATTGCATAAGTGAGCACCAGTCACACAAGGCAAAAATCACAGTGGCATCTTTAAAATGTGTTCTTTTATTTCTTAACCAGTTATTAGGTCTCTCACTTAAGCCTTGGATGTCATTTAGTCAATATTGAAGTAAGTTGAAACATTGAAATAGATTCGAAGAATTACGTTTATTATCTGAGAGAGATCTAAAGGTCAATCGGGTTAATTCCCTGGCCCTAAGGAGCTCCCAATCGAGATTTCATGGAAGAGGGAACATTCAAGCTGTCCCTTGAAGGGTGGGTTCCTGGGGAATGGGCCAGATATAGGGAATGGCATGAGCAAAGCACAGAAATGGAAGAACCTAGACTTATATTCAGGGAATGGCCAGTAGTTTGTTTTGAGAAATAGAAAATTTAAAAGTGGAATAGAATGAGAGAGATGTGTAAAGAGAGGATAATACAAAGGGTCTCGAACGCCAAGGAAGGAGTCTAGACAATTCAGGGCAGTGAAGGTTTTTTGACTGATGTGATGAGTGCACTGCATGAGAAGCAGCTGATTAGATCAGAGAAGAGATTGGAGGTATTAGTTTCATTTGGGAAACCCACCAAATAGTTTAGGCAAGAGCTATTCCATCAGAGACTGAACTAGGGTGAGAGCTGTGGGTAATCCAAAGGAGACACAAAGAAAAGCTGTGGAGGTAGAATCTATGACATTTGGCAGCTCTTTGAATGTGAGGGGGAGGGAAGCAGTAGAAATGGGTGATTGGGGACACAGTGCAGCTGCCAAGAGAAATAGGGAGGAAGAGGAAGAAGAGATGGAGGAAAAGGAGGAGGAGGGGAAAAAAAGGAGGAGGAGAAGAAAGAAGAGGAGGAGGAGTCTGTTTAGGGGCAAAGAGAAGCTTGGTTTTGAGCACATAGTCAGTAGTCAGAAATGTAGGTTGAGAGGTCAAAGCTGAGACTCACTTAGGTCAATGTGATAGTTGAAGCTCTAGCATGGAGGGAATGGGAAGGGGAGGGAGGGATGGAGAAAGAGACAGAGACACAGTGAGAGAGAGAGAGAGAGAGACAGAGACACAGTGAGAGAGAGAAAGAGACAGAGAAAGAGACACAGAGACAGAGAGACAGAGACAGAAAAATAAAGGCAAACACACACACACACACAGAGAGAAAATCAAGGGGAAAGATCAAGGACATATCTTTGAGCAATGCCTACATTTACGAGATAGGAGGAGGCAAGAAAGTCAGCAAAGAAGGGATAGTAAAAGAAGTAGAAGGGTGTGGGTTATTGCAGCCACCTCTGCAGAATGGCTCCTCTCAGCTCTTGGGCTCATTCTCCTTGCCCAGGATACAACCATCATGATGAAATACATTCACTGTTAATGATGTTGCTTTCTCTTCTCTGTTTCTGGTTCCTTGCTTTCAGGATCAAGTCCTCAGTTTCAAAGTCCTCTTCAGTTCCATTTCTACCATTCATTACTTCTCTCCTGTATTCCAGCCCACCTCACCCCACCCATTCATTTGAACCAGTCATACTTCCTTAGTCTCCCTTTGGTGCTCTCTCCCATTCTGGCCTCTGGCCCCTCTTTGATGTCCCCTAAAATATGGAAAACAAAGTTTCTGTTGCAATTATCAACTCCCTCTTTGCATATATACCCTCTTCTAAAATTTCTTGTGGTCTGACTCCCATCTTAAGCAGATCAGTAGGTCTGATATCCTATCTTTGATGGTTTTATGCGGACCAAGAGAAAATCTTGAGTCACAAAAAGAAAAGTGGGCTCCATGTTCTCTTTCCAAAGGAACTTTGAGCTTACCAAGGATTCCTCCCGTGGGCAAGGGTCTGACATTTCGAATGCCTCGTGGTCCCTTCGCCACCACCCCGCAACCTTGGCCACAAAAGCAGAAGGTGCCACTCGGGACCAAGGGTCTTTCTGGAGGGCTCTCGGTTCCGTACCATTACCAAGGACTTTCTCACTTAGCAAGTTGCCAGTCTTTTGGTTCTGAGCCTCTCCACATTCCTCCAAGCTGGGTCTCCACAGAAACTGTTGCCAAGACAAAAGATTCACCACAGTGAGTTTCTCAGTGCCCACAATCTGATATACTAAAATTCGCTTTCCTGTAATTTTTTTCAGGAACACAGACACCATTTGGATAAAGTACGTGTGTATCTCATGTATATGTATATCCCGTCCCCTTAAAGTGCTGAAACCTTTTGCTGGCCAAATTGAGACCAGAACTGTTAGGTCGCAATCCCTATTGGGGACCTATCATGTGACACTCTGCATTGTTAGCAAGCAACACACACATACAAATGTACCCTGATTCTTTTTAGGATCGTCTGTCCATTTCCCCCCATTTCAGAGGTGCCAAATAAACAACTGCAACATCAGCCCAACTCTCTTTAGTGACATCTCTAACAATTGATTCGAAAATATCGAATATGTTTAATCTGATTTTGTAAATTAACTGCATGGATTCAGGAAGATAGTGAGATAAGTGACAAAAATAGTATCAATGAAGCTGATCTATTCTTTAGTGCCTGAGGTCATAGCACCTTGATTTTCAGCTTCTGCTTCTTATTGCCTCTAGCAGCGGTTTCAGTTCCAATCCTACCTCCCACCTCTACCCTCTTGCTTTCAATTTTGCTGCTTCTGATCTTCCATGGGCTAGGAAAGTGGATCACCAACCTTGTTAAAGTTGGGGTCCAAAATAAGTCAACCGGGTCTAGGTGAAGAATTATCTTGCCACTAGCCACCCTCTTCCTCCAAATGCCTTATCATTTTCTCCTTTTTGTATCCCTTTTCCCTTCTTTCCTGCAGGGTAAGATAGATTTCTACTCCCATGTTGATTGAATGTGTATGTTATTTCCTCTTTGAGTCAATTCTGAAGAGAGTAGGGTTCACTCATTCATCTCACCTCCCCTTCTTCCCCTCCGCTGTAAAGGCTTTTTCTTGCCTCTTCTTATGTCAAAGAATTTATGCCATTCCACCTCTCCCTTTCTCCCAGTACATTCCTCTATCACCCCTTAATTTTAGTTTTAAATAGGTATTATCCCTTCATATTCAGCTCACACCTGTGCTCTTTGGGAAGATTTGTATTTTGAGTAAAGTATACCATGTCAGTATTACTTAGAGACTTGGTTCAACCTTGTCTTGACTGCAGAAATGTTGCTGGTTGCCATGGTGGCTTATCCTGAAGCTTCCACCGCCATGATGTGCCACATTCTTCTTTTTTTTTCCAAAGTGATTTTTTAAATCCCTGCTTTCACTATTACCATGATAAGTACCCTTCAGGCTCAAGTCACATAAACTTTTAGAATAATTCTATAAAGAAAGAAATCTTCCAAACAAGAGAAAGGGTTGAGTTTAGATATCCTGTTGTTCTCTTTGGCTCTTTGTTGACAAGGAAGTCACTTATTCTGGAGAGACCCATAAAATCTAGATATTTTGGATGACTGTATTCTTTCAATTGAGTTAGCAAATAGAAAAAAATGAGTGGTTTATTGGAGAGAGGCACGATACTGGGATGTCATTTCTGCCACTAACTCACTGTAGTGTTTAGACGGATCGAGTTCTCTTGTTGGGTCTTAATTTCCTTCTTTGTGAAATGAGGGAGTTGGATCAGCTGATATCTAAGGATCTTTTCAGGTAGGATCTTCTAGAAACTTTTGATTGACACGAACTTGTCCAAATTGAACCAATTTTGTTAAAGATCCACACCCAGCTTCCTTCCTATGTCCAATTCCTAGAGTAACAAAGCTTGGTTCCTCTGAAGAAAATCGAGATGACAGTTCTCTTTGAGACCGAGTTCGAGCTGAACCCATTTTTCTTCTCCTTCTAGGTTGTAAATGAAGACCTTCCTAAGCCATTCATTAACAAATCATCTCTATATGTTTCAGCTTTATACCATATCCACTTAAATCTCCTGTTTCAGAATCGTCCAAAAAGAAGCAAGTGCTTGAATTTTGGGAGGACTGGCCATGCCATGACTCAAATGGGTCCTGACTTCAAAAAATTGCCCGAAAGGTCCAAGTAAGAACATTGGACACGAGGAGCAGCTTTGGAATGTCAGGAATGGGGGGATAGAGAGGAGAGAGGGAGGAAAAAACCTAACCTTTATTCTTTGTTCTCTGATGGATCTTATTCAGTAGCAGAGCCAATTAGAATTATAAATGATTTCCATTTTTGATCGTTCTTTTCATTGTTGCACTGTTATAGTAGTGATGTATATTGTTCTTCTGGTTCTGCTGCTTTTTGTTTGTTCTGCATGGATTGATAGAGATTTTTCCAAGTTTCTTTGAATCCCTCATAGTTGCCATTTCTTATGTGTCGTAATATTCCATGGCATTCACACACCACGTGAATCGGTCTGTATTTAATGAGGAAGATGCAGTTTTAAACTTTCAGTTACCTCTGGCACCTTGGGAGATCTCTGGACAAAAACCTTTGGCTTTATTGCAAATGGCATCTCTTTGTTCAAATGAAAATTTGCACATATGTTTCACTACCCTTTGGGATGTTTTTTAAAGGCAGACTTAAAGCAAGCATAACTTTCCCACGTAGACAAATTACATTTTTATTTTGTTTAATAAAAGATAATGTAAACTCCTATAAGCAACTTTTCTTTTCTAGGTGGTCTGCTTACTTTTGATTCCGATTCTTAGGTGATTGATAAAACAACATGGTTTGTGTATTTCTTTCAAGTCATCCTTCTGTCACCTAAAGTGGTCCCATAAATTGAAAATGTTCTCTGTGTGATAGTACTGTTTATTAGCAGTACAGGCACTGTTTGACTTAGGAACATCGTGTGCTGGACAGTGATTGGGGATGGTCTCTCTGATAGGAGTAGGAGTTGGGAAGGTGATGCTCTCTGAGCTCACATGCCTCCTCCTCATCACCCAGTGTTCAGCAAGACACATGTGGGCTGCTTTCCTAGTTCTTTTATTGATATTCTCTCATGAAACCAGAGAATGTCAGAGCTGGGGAAGGATCTTTAGGGCTTATCTGGTCCGATGTCCTCATTTTACATAGGGGGAAACGGAGGCCCAGAGACGAAAGGGATGATGACAAAGTTTGTCATCATAACTTTGTCTATGAATAGCAGTTAGCTTGGCTGGGAATTCTTTCTCTGGGTCTCTTCAATGACGACAAATCTTTGTCCATAAAAGGTAGATTTGATTAAAGAAAACAACAGCAGCTCAAAGTCCTTTTGTGTCAAGTATAGGTGATCTTACTGAGTTTTGACCCCTAGAAATTCCCAATATGTTTTGAGCAACCTCGCCCAAAAGAATGGCCTGTGGCCTGTGGAGCTGGGAGAGAGAGAAGGATTCTTTTAAAGGCAGTACCCTTTTGTATGTATAGGTTCCTTTAAAGTCACTAAATCAGGTCCTCCTTTATTTAGCCCAGAGGGGTGACTCTATTGCCATTAGCATTGTAGTTCCATAGAATTGGTGGTTAAACAGGTTTATGTGGACCAAGTGCTCTGCAGAAGATTGATTCTCTGCGAAGTAGCTGGAAAAAATGAATTTGATCTCACAGCTGGTTTGTAAGTTTGGGCCTGCCTGTCTCAAGGCAAGTCCGAAATATCATGTTCACGTAGGACTGCATCTTCCTAGTGGCTTCCAAATCAAGAGTTTTTGATTTCTCCAAGATAGGCTTAGTTATCTCCAATTATGCCCCACTATTCTCAAAGTTAAGGTAATTTGCCTCCGTTTTAATTTTTAAAAAAGTCATAAGGTCTAGGTCTGGAAGGTACCCCAGATCTTACAGTCCAGTCTCTTTTCTTTACATATAAGGAAACTGAGTCCCAAAGAGAGAAGGTGACTTATTCAGACTCACACATAAGGTTCTAGATCTACTGTTAGAAGGGACCTCTGAAGCCCCTCATTTTACAGAGCAGGAAACTGAAACTTAGAGGTGACAGTATTTGATTAGTATACAAGTTGTAAGTAGGAGAGTCAGGGTTTAAACCCACCTTCTTGGACTGCCCTTTCTACTGTGCCACACTGTCACCAAGCACTGTGTGGGTTGGGAGATTAGTTTCAGTGAGAAGACACTTTCCAAGTCAACAAGTTACTTGGTACTAGGCACTGTACTAAGTGTTGTACAAAGCAAGGCAACGCCATCTGATGAACACAAAAGGTCACATCTATGTCGATCCTTACAAGATAATTAGGTCCTAGCTCTGCTGGGCATGATCCTTAATGGGAAAACACATCTTGAAATGGTTTGACTTGGTCCAGCCTCTCATTTGAACTGCTCGATGAAGAGATGCTTGAGAGGAAGGAGATTGTCTTCTTTATAGCCCTTCCAGCATCTAGCATGGGACAAAAAGGAGAAATGCTCAGAAAATGTTTTTTTTTTTAAAATTATAGCTTTTTGTTGACAGAACATACACATGGGTAATTTTTTTTTACAGCATTATCCCTTGCACTCACTTTTGTTCTGGTTTTTCCCTTCCCTCCCTTCATCCCCTCCCCTAGATGGCAGGCAGTCTTATACATGTTAAATATGTCACAGTATATCCTAGATACAATATACATGTGCAGAATTGAACAGTTCTCTTGTTGCACAAGAAGAGTTGGATTCAGAAAGTAAAAATAACCTGGGAAGAAAAACAAAAATGCAAGTAGTCCACATTCATTTCCCAGTGTTCCTTCTCTGGGTGTAGCTGATTCTGTCCATCATTGATCAATTGGAACCGAATTGGATCTTCTTATTGTTGAAGAAATCCGCTTCCATCAGAATACATCCTCATACAGTATTGTTGTTGAAGTATAAAATGATCTCCTGGTTCTGCTCATTTCACTTAGCATCAGTTCATGTAAGTCTCGCCAAGCCTCTCTGTATTCCTCCTGCTGGTCAGTTCTTACAGAACAATAATATTCCATAACGTTCATATACCACAATTTACCCAATCGTTCTCCAACTGATGGATCCAATCATTTTCTAGTTTCTAACCACTACAAAAAGGGCTGCCACAAACATTTTGGCACATACAGGTCCCTTTCCCTTCTTTAGTATCTCTTTGGGATATAAGCCCAGTAGTAGCACTGCTGGATCAAAGGGTATGCACAGTTTGATCACTTTTTGAGCATAGTTCCAAATTGCTCTCCAGAATGGCTGGATATATATTCATAATTTCAACAATGCATCAGTGTCTGAATTTTCCCGCATCCCCTGCAACATTCATCATTATCTTTTCCTGTCATCTTAGCCAATCTGACAGGTGTGTAGTGGTATCTCAGAGTTGTCTTAATTTGCATTTCTCTGATCAATAGTGATTTGGAACACTCTTTCATATGAGTGGAATTAGTTTCAATTTCATCATCTGAAAATTGTTCATATCCTCTGACTATTTATCAATTGGAGATTGGCTTGATTTCTTATAAATCTGAGTCAATTCTCTATATATTTTGGAAATGAGGCCTTTATCAGAACCTTTAACTGTAAAGATGTTTTCCCAGTTTATTGCTTCCCTTCTAATCTTGTCTGCATTAGTTTTGTTTGTACAAAAGCTTTTTAATTTAATATAATCAAAAATTTCTATTTTGTGATCAATAATGATCTCTAGTTCTTCTTTAATCACAAATTCCTTCCTCCTCCACAAGTCTGAGAGGTAAACTATCCCATGTTCCTCTAATTTATTTATAATCTCGTTCTTTATGCCTAAGTCATGGATCCATTTTGACCTTGTCTTGGAGTACGGTGTTAAGTGTGGGTCAATGCCTAGTTTCTGCCATAATAATTTCCAGTTTTCCCAGAAGTTTTTGTCAAATAGTGAATTCTTATCCCAAAAGTTGGGGTCTTTGGGTTTGTCAAACACTAGATGGCTATAGTTATTGACTGTTTTGTCCTGTGAACCCAACCTATTCCACTGATCAACTAATCTATTTCTGAGCCAATACCAAATGGTGTTGATGACCACTGCTTTATAATATAGTTTTAGATCAGGTACAGCTAGGCCACCTTCATTTGATTTTTTTTTTCATTAGTTCCCTTGAAATTCTTGACCTTTTGTTCTTCCAGATGAATTTTGTTGTTATTTTTTTCTAGGTCATTAAAATAGTTTCTTGGGAGTCTGATTGGTATAGCGCTAAATAAATAGATTAGGTAGTATTGTCATTTTTATTATATTTGCTCGGCTTATCCAAGAGCGCTTAATATTTTTCCAATTATTTAAATCTGACTTTATTTGTGTGGAAAATGTTTTGTAATTTTGCTCATTATAACTTCTGACTTTCCTTTGGCAGATAGATTCCCAAATATTTTATTCTATTGACAGATATGTTGAATGGAATTTCTCTTTGTATCTCTTGCTGTTGGATTTTGTTGGTGATGTATAAAAATGCTGAGGATTTATGGGGATTTATTTTGTATCCTGCAACTTTGCTAAAGTTATGAATTATTTCTAATAGCTTTTTAGTAGAATCTCTGGGATTCTCTAAGTATACCATCATATCATCTGCAAAGAGTGATAATTTGGTTTCCTCATTACCTACTCTAATATCTTTAATCTCTTTCTCAATTCTTATTGCTGAGGCTAGCATTTCTAATACAATATAGAATAGTAATGGCGATAGTGGACAACCTTGTTTCACGCCTGATCTTACTGAGAATGGTTGCAGGTTATCCCCATTACATATGATACTTACTGATAGTTTTAAATACATGCTACTATTTTAAGGAAAAGTCCACTTGTTCCTATTCTCTCAAGTATTTTTACTAGGAATAGATGTTGGATTTTATCAAATGCTTTCTCTGCATCTATTGAGAGAATCATATGGTTTTTGTTAATTTGGTTATTGATATAGTCAATTATGCCAATAGTTTTCTTAATATTGAACCAGCCCTGCATTCGTGGTATAAATCCTACTTGGTCATAGTGTATTTTCCTGGGGATGATTTTCTGTAATTTTTTTGTAATATTTTCTTTAAGATTTTTGCATCAGTATTCATTAGAGAGATTGGTCTATAATTCTCTTTCTTTATTTTCAACCTATCTGGTTTAGGTATCAGTTCCATGTCTGTGTCATAAAAGGAATTTGGTAGGAGTCCTTCATTCCCTATTTTTTCAAATAGTTTACATAACATTGGAGTTCATTGTTCTTTAAAGATTTGGTAGAATTCACATGTAAATCCATCTGGTCCTGGGGATTTTTTCTTAGGGAGTTAATTAATAGCTTGTTCTATTTCTTTTTCTAAAATAGGACTATTTAACTAATTTACTTCTTCCTCTGTTAATCTGGACAAGGTATTCTTCCATTTCATTTAAGTTATCGAATTTATTGGCATAAAGTTGAGCAAAGTAACTCCTAATTATCGCTCTAATTTCCTCTTCATTAGAGGTGAGTTCTCTCAGGAAATGTTATAGTCTATGTCACAAATACTAATTTTCACTGTTCCTGGCTGGGATTCAATTGTCACATACTGAAGAAAGTAAAGCATTAAACCTCTCCAGTTTCTTTTACCTTCCCCAATCCCATCTTTCCTCCTTGAAGTTTAAAGGTGTCCCTTCTTGTTTTTAAAGTGGGTGGCATTGGGTAAAATGTGGGACTCAGTCAGGAAGACTAAAATTCAAATCTTTTTCTTTTTAAACTTTATTTTTCTTGTGGGGTTTTTTTGGAAGGGGAAGAACTATGTTTTCTTTTGTAACTTGACTTTTATGGAAATGTTTTGCATAATTTCACACGTGCCTTCTCAATGCACGGGATGGGGAGGAAGGGAGAGAATCTGGAACTCAAAGTTTTAAAAACAAATGTAAAAAAAGTTTTACATGTAATTGGGAAAATAAAATATTCAGAACATAAAAAAGATAACAGCAGTGCTCAGGACAGGATAGCTCCTTCTGTACAAGATAATTCTCAGGGTCAGCTTGCTCTTCACTGAGGCCCACTCAGATACTGGGTTGTTACCAGAGACATGGTCACTTGCTGGAGTTCATTCACCCCATCACTTGCTTTGTTCCATAATTAAAAAATCAAATAAGTACAAATTTTCAAATCCTACCTCAGACACTTATTTTCGGTGTGACCCTGGATAGGTTAACCCCCCTCAGTGTTAATTTCCTCATCTGATAAATGGAAAGAATAATAGCACTGCCTCACTCTACAGGGTGGTTGTGAGCAGCAGATGAATGCTGAGCATTATAATTATCGGTGTTTATGTCTCCTCTTGCTAAACTAAGCCTCTAGAGAGGGGCCTTTCCTTCTAGTTTCTTTGGTACACAGTCAATACTTTGGTTTTTCAGAGTGAATGCTGGGTAGAGAGTGAGGGGGACAATAAAGGGACCTGAACATTGGATAAAGAGCCATAGACTCCAGAAAGGGCTATAGGCAGGCTCTTAGAATACAGCTGGGCTAACCACTGGCTTAATCATTTTCCTGCCAAGATTTTTCAACTAAGTCTATGAAATATTTTTCCATAGGAACCTGGCTCATATTTTATAACAGACGTCAACGAGCAAAGAGGATTCGTGTTACAGGAATATACTATGTAGCTTTAGGGTAGTGGTGGTGGGGGATAATAGATCTCTTATATCAAATGAGAGACCATTTTTTTCCAAGGTAGACAATTCCTCCTCAGAGCTCACAAGTGAACTGGGCTCAAGCGGGACAGTGGGTCTTTGCCATTTGTCTTTTATTTCTGGTTTTCCTTTTCTGTCCCCGAGAAGCCTACCTTTTCCAGCTGCCAACTCAGAAATGGCATTGTAGGCAACAAAAGGGAACTTCACATCCAACAGGCTTTGGAGCCAACCAGGAAACTGGCATCCAACACTGCTCTGTTAATTTGCAAGCCTCCAGCTTTTTTCCTGGGCTCTGATGATGAGGGTAAATGGGAAGAGAATTTTACAGAATAATCTGCTGTGTGAGATAGCATCTCTCGAGAATCCAGAAGGTCAAAACCTGTCAATGCCAAATATGAAATGATGATAAAAAAAACCCACGTTGTCTGAGCAAGGCCTCTGAGGCCTATTGGCCTTGTACAAATGAGTCAGTCCTGGATTATTTGAAAGATTATTTGTCATTGAAAGAGGGGACATTGGTATGGAGGTTACAAAACAATGATTCATCAGTCACACAGTAAAAGAAATAACAGCTATTTGTTAAATGTCTACTCTATACAAGGTCCTTTGCTCTTTATGTGATTATGTGATAGTGGAAGGTACATAGAGTGTGTGTGTATGTTTGTGTATATGCATGTATATACACATGTGTCTCTCTTATATTTAATAACAAGAAATTTCCCCTTTTCTACCTTCTGATCCAGAAATCAACCAGTGTGGAAAATCTCTCTTAGAGATTTACCTGGGCCAAGTAAAATAGTAAAATTTACCAGATAGTAAAAGAAATTCTAAGTCTGGGCTAATGGGTATATTCCTGCTCATTGTGTTTTCTCTGATCGGCTCAGGAAAATGTTGATTCTCCCTGTTATCAAGAGAGGGAATGTGGAAATTGATATTTCTTTGACCAATTGTCATATTCCTTCCTCACTCGATTATTATTCAAGTTTGAAAATGGATTCAGATGACTTGGGGGTTGCACTGGCTGGGATGGGGGTGGGAATGGGAAATTATAGTGACTGAGAATTGGAAATTCATAAGTATTGAAGGGTATTGTTGATTGGTTGATTTTTTTCCCTTAAAATTCACTGGAATCAGTCACCAGAGTAAGTTATAAAATGGAACAAAACACCGTATTAATAGGTTACTTTATTATTAGAAGATAAAGTAATTTTCCATTTCATGTGGATGGGTTCAAAAGATCAGAAAGCTTCTTCCTAGGTGACCCACTCAGTACCAAAGAGATGTGATGATATAGTAGAGAAAACCTGGAAGATGGAGTCAGAGACTCCGTGAGCTCAAGACCCTTCTCTGTGACTTTGTATAACCTCTCATTCCCTCAGTTTCCCTTTCTTTTAAGGCCCTAATGATCTTTGTACCAGGCTTGTTGCAATGGAAGAATCAGCAAGTATCTATACCGAGTTTGGTGCCCATAAAGCACCGTGCTGATTTTTATTGCCAGATAGTAAAACCTTCATGAATGTTAGGCCTGTTTTATAGACGCCCACACCTCCCTCAGTACAGGGCCTTGCACACGATAGGTGGCTAACATTTGCCAAATAAGGGAAAGCTTCTGTCTCCATTCAAGATTCGACACTGTCCATCCCAGAGAGAACTGGCTTCTCTTTCTCTTAAAAAAAAATCCAGACAAGGACAGTGATATTTCAGAGCTCCTGGGAAGTGGACTTCCCCAGTGCTACAACCTCTCTGGGCAAGTCCTCGGCAGAAATTAGGGGAAATGATTGCTGTTCTTCTCACGTTAAATGTTTCTTTACACACTTGGAAGATGGGAACCTGTTTTGCAGATCATTCTTCTCTAAGCTAAACAAATCTTGTTACTTTAGACCAGGGGTCCTCAAACTACGGCCCGCGGGCCAGATGCGGCAGCTGAGGATGATTATCCCCTTCACCCAGGGCTAGGAAGTTTCTTTATTTAAAGGCCCACAAAACAAACTTTTTGTTTTGACTCTAGTCTGGCCCTCCCACAGTCTGAGGGACAGTGAACTGGCCCCTATTTGAAAAGTTTGAGGACCCCTGGGGGGGGATTCTTGTTTTAAACTTTGTAATTTTTTCTTCACTGAATGGCCCTATGCCAACTTCCTCCTCCTGATATTGTCTTCTCATGACTCACTGGGGCACGGCCCAATTGCTCCGGGGCTCCTCAAGGCTCTACTAGTGGGGCACGAGCTTGGAAAGACTTTGAATTATCGGTTCAATGGTATTTGCGAAGGCTTTTCAAAAGGCTGATTTCTGAGAGGGGAGTTTTGGGTCCCAGGAACTGGTAGAAACATTTGCCACCCTAATGAAATCAAGGCTGTCTGGAAATGCTGAAATGCCAAAACTTGTCTGGGCCTCCTATTTGTGTATCCTACCTCCATTATCCTATAGTTCTACATTGCTAATTATCCATATTCCCATTTATCCTCCAGGTAAAGTTGAGAGGTCCAGTTCTTTTTCTGTTCGGCTGGTACAAGACTATTCTACTAATGTGGTGGTTTTCCTCCCCACTTGTACTTCAGTTGAACCGAATCGGGTAGCAATGTGGAAGATGGAGGGAGCTCTTTCCATGGATAGATCTTCAAGAGACTTGCTAGGGATACAAAAACAGTGCAACCCACTGGAAAGAGCCCTGATTTGCTATCAGAGATGGTAGATTCTAATTCTGGCTCTGCCACTTATCAGCTGGGTGACCGTAAGCAAATGACTTGACCTCAATTTCCTCATCTGTACAATGGGGTGATAATGCTTGGATTCTCTACCTCCCAGGGTTGTGAGGGAAATGCTTTGTAAACCTCAAGGAAGTATGACATTTCCGCCTTCCTTTTATGTTTCGCTCTTTGGAATAACTTGTTAAAGCTATTCCAAGGCCAGGGAGACGTGTATCACTGCTGCCATTTATTTTACATTGTTAGCTGGGTTTGGCAAGGACACTGCCAGAAGTCACTGACTCACAAAAAAAACCACACGTTATCCAAGCTGAGATTGTAGGATACATAATATTTTTTTTTATACACACAAAAAGTGTTGACCTATTCTTCAAGTTCAGAAACTCCAGTACAGACTTTTCTTTTTTAAATTACTATACAGGCGTTGTCTTTTTTCTTAATATAATTTTTGTTCATTTTATAACAGGCAGATAAATTTTAAAACATATTTAATAATCTGAACAAAGTGTATAGAGCCATTCAATAGAATATAATGCTTTGTAAAGAGAGAGGTCCCCTCTTCCAGAAAAATGTATAAGCATTTTTGTTTTTATTTAAAAAAAAAAAGATGGAATAACCCAACTAGACGTGAAGAACAAATTTCACTGTCCTGATTCCGACCTTATCCCCTCAACCCCACTCCCCCCAAAGTAAAGGAAATTTACGGTAAATAAGCAACCTTATACAGCAGCAATGGGTTTTTTTTTTTTTGGATTTTTTTCTGTTTTTAAATATAGATTTGCTCATTTGTTCTATCAATATATTTACAATATCGAATGACGAGAAGCCTGTGTATGTGCTTACACATGTTTTCTTCTTAAAATTAAACACTTAAGAGTTCAGTTTCATTTTTATGAACACGCAGATGCTCAACAAATTGAATTGCCTTAAAAAAAAAAAAAAACCAAGGACAGCGAGAGTTTACAAATGGAGAACATTCTCAATGTGCCCTTTTGAAAGAAGGGATGGCTTTAAATTATCTCTAGCTGGTATTTTAAAGTGGGATGTACTTTTCCAACAGAATGACTGGTTCAGAGCCGGTGGGATAGTCTTGCTTAGGTGTGAAGCAATGCTATTTATTGTAGCCAGGACTGGAGTCCACTCAGCTTGGTTTTCTCTTCTGAGTGAAAGCTTATAGAAGATAAGAGAGGTAAACGTAAGGACTCTGTTGTGGTTTCGGCATCCCACTTTTCCACGTGAAACACAGCACCCATTTGCTAAGGAAGGAACCCTGGGGAACAGGCAGCAGGAGGAAAAAGAAATTCAGTAATCCTCACTCACACCCTTTAGCTAGTTTTCTAGCATCCCTCGAAAACTCACTTTTGGATTGCCCAAATGTGCTTGTTGAATTTCAATCTGCCCTCTCCGGTCCTTCCAAGCAGCAGTCCCTCACCAAGAGAAATCCAAAGAGATGCCGTTAAAGGCCAAACAGAGAACACGGTTGTAATATCGAGAAAAAAATAACCCACGAGCTGGGAAGAAATGCCAGGTTGTCTAGATCAGTACCAGCCATTCTCGTTGCAAAAGGAAGAAGTCCCTCGCTGTCATCCTCCCTCCCCCAAACACACCTCAGATTGGGATCTTGTTGAACTCGCGCTATATAGAATTGGCTAGCTAGTCTTTGGTCAGCAGAGATGTTTCCCTTTGAATGACCACGATGGTTTGTTTGTGTCTGGGATCTCCGACTCTCTTCCAAGTGGGGGCAGCGGCAGGCCGTAAGCCTTCCTCCGTGACCCCCTTGCCTCGGACAGTCTCTTCGACACTATCTGGTGCTCGTTGGAGCGCTGGGCACTGGCAAGCAGGATTACTTAAAGTGCCCTGAAAGTAGGTAGGATAATGTCTAATTGAAGCCCTATGCCCAGGACCAGAGAGAAAGGGAGGAGAGACACACGTGCACACACAGACAGACGAACAGACAGAGACAGAGACAGACAGAAGGAAAACTAGCAGGAGAGACAGGGAGACAGAGAC
This sequence comes from Antechinus flavipes, assembly GCF_016432865.1. Classification (NCBI taxonomy): domain Eukaryota; kingdom Metazoa; phylum Chordata; class Mammalia; order Dasyuromorphia; family Dasyuridae; genus Antechinus; species Antechinus flavipes. The sequence continues at coordinate 15,169,246 of NC_067404.1, forward strand.
TGAAAGAGAGACAGAGAAACAAACACAGAAAGAAGGACAAAGAGACACACAGAGACAGAGACAGAGAGACTGAGAAAAGGAGAGACAGAGACAGAGACAAACACATGGAGCCAAAGAGACAGAGAGACTGAGAAGGAGAGACACACGTGCACACACAGACAGACGAACAGACAGAGACAGAGACAGACAGAAGGAAAACTAGCAGGAGAGCCAGGGAGACAGAGACCGAAAGAGAGACAGAGAACCAAACACAGAGAGAAGGACAAAGAGACACACAGAGACAGAGAGAGAGACAGAGAAAGAGAGAGACAGAGACAGAGAGACTGAGAAGGAGAGACACACGCGCACACATAGACAGACAGAGAGAGACAGAGACAGAAACAGAGACAGAGACAGACAGAAGGAAAACTAGCAGGAGAGACAGGGAGACAGAGACCGAAAGAGAGACAGAGAACCAAACACAGAGAGAAGGACAAAGAGACACACAGAGACAGACAGACAGAGAAAGAGAGAGACAGAGACAGAGAGACTGAGAAGGAGAGACACACGCGCACACATAGACAGACAGAGAGAGACAGAGACAGAAACAGAGACAGAGACAGACAGAAGGAAAACTAGCAGGAGAGCCAGGGAGACAGAGACCGAAAGAGAGACAGAGAACCAAACACAGAGAGAAGGACAAAGAGACACACAGAGACAGACAGAGAGACAGAGAAAGAGAGAGACAGAGACAGAGAGACTGAGAAGGAGAGACACACGCGCACACATAGACAGACAGAGAGAGACAGAGACAGAAACAGAGACAGAGACAGACAGAAGGAAAACTAGCAGGAGAGACAGGGAGACAGAGACCAAAAGAGAGACAGAGAAACAAAAACAGAGAGAAGGACAAAGAGACACACAGAGATAGAGACAGAGAGACTGAGAAAGAGAGAGACAGAGACAGAGCTAAACACACAGAGCCAAAGAGAGAGAAAGACTGAGGAGAGACACATGTGCACACACAGACAGACGAACAGAGAGAGACAGAGACAGAAACAGAGACAGAGACAGACAGAAGGAAAACTAGCAGGAGAGACAGAGAGACAGAGACCAAAAGAGAGACAGAGAAACAAAAACAGAGAGAAGGACAGAGAGACACACAGAGACAGAGACAGAGAGATTGAGAAAAAGAGACACACATAGAAATAGATACTGAGAAAGAGATACACATACAGAGAGACAAAGAGAAACAGAGAGACGGAGAGACAGACAGAGAGACAGAGACAGACAGAGACAGACAGAGAGACAGGGAGAGAAGGGTGGGCATAGCTGTGTAACAGAACTCCTAGGCAATATTGAGGCTGACCACAGTTTGAAATGATGGGCTAGCCTGTTTGAAACAGACGTGTTTTTCAGCCATCACATAAAGAAGGGATCTGTGTATCACAGGGCTTTCCCAGGAGAGAAAGTTGATTTGTAGCCTCAGGAGAAAGAGCCCACAGGTTTTATTTAAACAGAAACAAGATTCCATTCCTCCAGATGGCTTTTTTTTTTTTCATTTGCCTCCCCCGATGTTGCCTTAAAGCCACAGTAAACAAAGTTGAATGGAAATGGGTTTCAACATTCTCCTTTGCGTCCGCTCTGAGCATCGGAGATCAGAAGAGGGTTTTTGACATGTGGCGTTTGAGAGTGTCCAGAACTGCTTCATTGACACCAAAGCCAGCATATTCCCTGACTCTAATAGCAGGCAACAGACCAGAGGTAAAATGCTTTTTCTCAAAAACTGATGGATTGTCCAGGACTCGCTTTTAAGTCCCCCCCCCCCGGGATAAAGAGGGTGACCCGGAGCACTGGAGACTCGGGAGTTCCAGTCCTCGGGCCCGGGACGTCTTCCGAGACTCACAAAGGGGTGTCCTCTTCTCTTTGCCTTTCGTGTTCTCCCCGTCGGCGTCTTCGTTTGGGTTCGGTGGCAAGTCCGCGTCGCCACCGTCTTGGACCGGATCCGAGATCTCTTCTCTCTCCTCCGGCCCTGTCCGGGTGCGAGGTGACGGTCGCCCCATGCGTGCAACCGCTCCGGGTTTCCTTTCCTCTGTCCCTCGGTGAGAATCCAAGTGGCGTGCCAGTAAGGATGACTCCCTGGCAGGAGTCTGCAGCGACTTAGCTTGTGTCTGTTAGAAATTGAAGAGCCCGGGATGGATCCCGAATGGGCAGCGGCAACTTCAACTTTGTTCACTAGAGACCATTTTCTTGACATTGGGATTATGGAGAAAGAAATAGAAACATTCTTAGGACTAGAGCGAGACAAGGGAGAACTGAAATGACAGTTCTTCTCTCCTCTGTTGGATGGGATGTTTCCAATTAGACACTTTGGTACATTCCTTTGAAATCGTGAAACCCGTTTAAAGATACCCCCTCCCCTCCCCTCCCCACCTTGCACTTGGTCTCAAAGTGCAAACTCTGTTTCAGCTCCCTTCATTTCTCCCCTTCGGAATACGGTATCTTAGCAAAAGTATTCCAGAACACGGCAGGAAGGAAGGTGGAGGGGAAGGAGAAATGAGGGGGGAGGGAAAGGAAGACAATGCACAGAACCCAGAATTCTCTCCCTGAAAAATATCCCTGTTCCAACAAAGGATGGCATTTTGGAATTAAAGTGCCTGAAAAAGGTGCAAATATGTGTGAAAGTGGCTCCTGTGGGTGGGCCATTTGCTGGACTGAAGAGAGAGGAAGAAATAAGGAATATAGATATTCATACATACATACATACATAACATACACACACAGCATCCTTCCTGGCTCTTGAGCTCAGCCCAAACCATAGAAGTTGCTCTCATATTTTTTTTTCACTTACAAATCCATTTCCATTCTCCCCACCCCACCGGGTGTACAAAACCCCCCTCCCCGACAAAAAACCCCAAACCCAACCCACCCCATCTCAGAGTCTAAGCCCCCAATAAATAATGGAATTGTGGAGGTTATCTTTCATCATTGATCAAAAAGAATAAAACAAGTAGGGAAAACATTCATCCCCATCTCTAGCATTGGACTCTTTCGCTTTTTAATAAGCTAGACCTTGTGGTCTGGATGTACAAATGTCTGTCATGCCAAATCCTTATTTGTTTAATTTGTTCCACTGCTTGCATATAATATGCAAGAAATGTCTTAGGAGAGCCTTGTCTTTTCCCTCTCGTTAGTTGGGCATATTTGAGAGAGAGAGAGAGAGAGAGAGAGAGAGAGAGAGAGAGAGAAACAGAGACTGAGAGAGAGAGGAAGAGAGAGAGATGAGAGAGGAAGAGAGAGAGATGAGAGACAGAGAGAGAGAGGAAGAGAGAGAGATGAGAGACAGAGAGAGAGAGAGACAGAAAGAGACAGAGAGAGAGAGGAGAGAGACAGAAAGAGACAATGTGTGTGTGTCTATGTATGTTTATTCGTGTGTATGTGTGTGTGTGTGTGGATGTGAGTATGTGTGACTCTATGTGTGTGTGTGTGTGTGTGTGTGCGTGTGTGTGTGTGTGTGAAAAGAGAGAAGTTCCGGTTAGAGTGAAGTTTCCACACTGTTGAGTGGGCTTCCAGGACTAGAAGAGGTAGCTGGCTTGCTGACATCTGTGGTCAAATAGATACCACTGTCTATGGCATTGTTGTTCTGATTGGAGGGGGGCTGGGGGCTGGCTCGGAGGCGCTCCTCCAGTTCTTCCACGTCAGTGTCATCAATGAGAGGGATGTTGTGGATGTAGTCATTGATCAGAAACTCAGGCGTCGTCGTGAAGTTATGGATGGAGGTCTTGGATGCAGGTTTCTCCAGTCCTTCGTAGAGGGAACTACGGAATGCTTTCACCACCCGGATCTAAAATGGGAATTGATGGGGCAGGAGGGCAAGAATTGGGAATGGGAGAAGAAGGGAGGAAATAAGGAGGAGACCATAAATTGTTCACTAATTGCTACCCACTGGGTCTGTCCACCTCAATGACTTGTTGGAGTTATTTCATTATAACTGTTCATCCCTTGGGGACTGGCATAATGGGCAGCACAGGCTTGGAATACTGCATGTGAACATGGAAGGACTGTTAGGGCGATCGGAGAAACTACAGCCTCACGGAGGGAAAATAGTAGGTTTGAGTAGCCTGGCCTTGTGCTAATTCGGACCGCTCTCAGAGCTATTGGCAACCTTTCTGCTTCCTGCATTTGGGATCTCGGGTTCCCAGTTGAGGCATCCCCCAGGGAGGTGGCCCTCAGACAATGTCAAAACCACGTTTTGAACATACCCCACAGGAAAAAACCCATGACTTTGTTCAACCGATATTGGTCCCGTGGCGTTAAACGCTCCATCTGATACCATGTTGTTGGGTTTTTTTGAATGTGATCTGTCACGTGACATCAGAGAGGGCCGCTCGGTTTGGACACCTGCTGCCCTCCGTGGCACTGGCACCAACGTCACTGAAGAGTTGGGTCAAAGCCCGAGAAGCTGTTACGATCGTGAAGCCGAAGAGTGTGGAAGCCCTTTAAGAGAAGGCTACTCTTGAAATTTAAAGTAAGGAAAGTAAAGGGCCTGGGGGATCCACATTGACCTCCTCGGGAACCATCGGCAGATCTCCAAATCCAAAGTAGACACAAGTGAGGCTGAAGTGTGTCCCTCCCTCCTTCTCCTTTTCCTCCCCCCCACCCCCGAGGCCCACCCATCGGAATCTCCGATCCCACCTGTGCATGGTGACATTTCGTGTCCAGTCCCTTATAAATGTGCATGAACAGTTATAAATCGGAGAATGCATTACCGTGGACTGATCCAGACCGTGGCACGTATAGGAGACAAAACATTATAAGAACAGGGGACGGTCAAGTGACTGGTCAACAAGAACACCCCAAACCAAACCAAATGAAACCAGAGGAACGGAAGTGGAGGGGATGCTGGTGTTAGACTCTACAACAGAAATAGGCACCCGATGGATGAGTTTAGTGAGCTTAAGCGACCAGAGGGCAGGTTCCAGTACAAGGACACGGGCTTTCGTCTTGAGAGAAGCATTTCGCTTCCTGAGCATACATTCACCGGAGGCGGGACAGATGGCGGTGGAGACAGGATGAGCAAGCGGGGGACACGAGCAAAGAATGGGGAGGAAAACCTCCTTTTGCTTTTACTGTAATAAGCCGAGTAAAATTAAAGGACAAAAACAACAAGAAGGCCACGTTCTCATTTTGTTCTGCCTTAGGAACTGAGATCAAGCCCAGGTGCCCATCTGTCTCCTTTTTGGGGTCCCTGGCCTCTGCCACTGCTTATCCATCTCTTCCTATTGAGTAGCTTTGTTAGAGACCCACGTCTCTTCGATATACGATTTTTCTGCCTTCCTCCCGCCCTCCCCTTTTACAATTTTCTCGAGAGCTCCGCTTGAGATTTACACAAACCATTTGGGGCCAGACCCTTTCGGGTCCGTCCATCCACGGGCTAGGAGTTACTCTTGAGTTTTTCACATGGAATGGCCAGGTGGATGCCCTGTGACTGCCCAAGGGGACCTCAGAATTCCCAGGCGTGACCCTGCCGGGGACAGATTCGAACGTTCCTCGATTTTGAGCTTTCCTGGGCTACGCTGTCGGCTTAACCCCGAGGCCGCCAAGAACCGCTTCATGCTTAGTGTCTGTGTGGCCACAGGCATCAGAAATGGGAGGAATGTGATAGACAAGACCTCGTTTCCTAACCACTGTCAGAGCGGGCCCAGGGCTGGAAGCCGAGAAGTTAATCAGGGAAATACGGAGGTGGTCCTTGAACTGCAAAGAAAGCCCTCCAAATATACAATAAAGACGCGGCCTTGGAAAACCAGATGTGTTTCCATGAGCCTGTGCGGAGGGGAGTTAATTGGCACAGAAATTCCCCAATGCGACTGATGGGGCTTCCTTTTAAAAACTTTCTTAAGGGTTACCAGAATGTGTGTTCTTGAAGGAAGGAAACCCCAGGGAGCAGGCTCTGGGATGAGTCCATTGTATTCCATTTACCAGGGCCAAATGACCCATGAGGGTCTGAAATTGGGCCGGAGGGAGGAAACGTCCCGGCAAAATGCTGGGCTGGGAGTCTGGATTCTTGGCTCAGTGTGGCCACAGACTCGGTGTGTGATCTTGGACATTCCATCTCAGAGCGTCAGGTTCCCGATTAGAAGAAAATGTAGCAGTTGGATTTAATGGGCCCTAATCTGCTCCTTGATTCGGCACTTGGCAAAGCAGTAACTTCAGCCTGCCGTCCCTGACCCCTGAAACTCTCTCTTCCCGTGTTGCCTTGGGATAGTTTGCTCTTCACTTGGTAGAGATCATTTGGAAACTTGTACTTCAGAAGAGCAATCTCAGTGAGTTTTCTGACAAACATCAAGAGGTGGTTACTCTTTTGGTGAAGGGCCTATGAAGATGGTACAATTGGGGGAGAGGACTGGACTAGGAAAATTCATATCCTGGCTCTGCCATTAATAACCTTACTGGGTGGTGACCTCATTGTGTCTTCCCTTATCTTTTTTTTTTTTTCCTTGCCGAGGCCATTGGGGTTAAGTGACTTGCCCAGAGTCACACAGCTAGGAAGTGTTAGGTATCCGAGACTAGATCTGAACTCGGGTCCTCCTGACTTCAGGGCTGCTGCTCTATCCACTGTGCCACCTAGCTGCCCCTCACTTCCCTTATCTTTTTAAATAAATGAACTAGTTCAGTGGTGGGTTTCGTTTTCTATTTTTTAAGCTGGCGGAGTGCTCGGTCGCAGGGGAGGGGAAGATGCCCATGCTATGAAACCCTAATAAGAAAGGGGAAAAGCATCGAGCTTCTGGCATCTCTCTGGAGAGGCCGAATCTTACCCTCCCCGAGGTATGACTAAATGACATCTAAGAATTTTTCCAGCTTGACTCAGGACACTGAAATGACTGCTCACAAGGGAGTCCAGGACACACTTTTCCAAGTCCAAGCCAAGGTTTAAACTTCGTGGAACTGGGAAGAATTGCGTCAACTCCCAAGCCAATTCATCGTTGGCCACTAGAAGGCGGGGATTGACCGATCCTTTTTTTTTTTTTTTTTTTTGTTCCTCTAATGTATAGTACAAGGACTGGCTAGGTAGGAGACCCTGCCCTTCTAAAAACTTTCTTTGGAGACACTTTCCACGATGTCAATAAAGGCATTGAAGGCGGTACTATTTCAGCCCCTTTCTCATGAAGCAACTCTCCCCAGGAAAATGGAGATTGACTAGAGTAAATAAGGACAGCTAGCTTATGTGGTTCGAGTTTGAGTTAGGAAGACTATTACAACTAAATATCATTTGAACAAATTAGTTCAAATCCGGCCTTAGACAATAGCTGTGTTTTACTTAACCTCAGTCCCCTCATCTGTAAAATGGCCATAATATCAGCAGCTGCCTCACAGGGTTATTGTGAAGACCAAATGAGATATTTGTCAAAGCTCTTAGCCCAGTGCCTGGCCCATAGCAGGTGCTTCAGAAATGCTAGTTATCGTCATCACCATCATCATTATGATCATGATCGTGATCGTGATCATCATCATCGTCACCCATAATTCTTCAGTTGCCCGCGGAGAAAAGATCCCATATGTCTTCAGGAGAGAGAAAACCCCAAGTCCTTTCAGCAATGCAAGATGTAATGCCTCTTTAGCCTCCAAATGTCCTAGGAACTGGACAAATTCTGGATATTTTAGGGCCGTCTAGAGAGACCACACAGGGCCTCAGTGGCACGAGAAAGACTTTGGTTCCAATCCCACCTCTGACATCAGTTATGCGATAACAGACGAGCCATACTCTTAATTTCTCAGAGCCTCAGTTTTCCCAATTGTAAGAATGGGAAACTCTTTCCTTTAAGCACTTTTAATATCTGCCTCACAACTTTTGTTGTGGGGTTCAAACACAGCAGTGCCGGATAGCGGTCAGAGGTTCTGAGTACAAATGCCTCTATGGCTTTTTGTTACCTTTGTGACTTGGGTCAAGTCACTGAAACTCTCTGGGTCTCATTTTCCACTGGGAAATGAGGAAGCTGGGCCAGCTGGCTTCCAAAATCCTTTCCAGCTTGAAATCTATGCTAGAATGTGTGGAAAATGTTTTTCAAGCTTTAAAGTGTCGTGTGAAAGTTATTATCGTTATTTATATTTTTGTTTCTTTGAAGAGACACAAATTTGGGGACTTTTTCATGACCAAAAAGTTCCTTTCACTACGAGACTGGGCTCAGTTTTCAAGGCATTGCACGTTACATTCGACAAAGAGGTTTTCTTGCACCACCGAGTTAAAGAGTCTCCACATGCTCATGGAGAGTGGTGTGAACGCAAAGCTGGGGGGCCTCCGACTGAGGCCCGCGTTCGGGTCTTGCAAAGCTGGATGGAGGGTTCGCATGCTGCCAGAGTCAAATGAAAAGGAAAGAAAAAAGGGAAAAACCCCACCCAACCCCCAACCCGCCTGTGACTGTTTCCGGCATGATACAGAGAAACAAGACAACATAGAGGAGGCCTCTGTCCATGGCTGATCGACACAGTCTGCAACCCCCTCGGAGGAAGCATCGGGTACAAAACTCATGCATTATTGCCACAGTAAACATTCGAGTATAAAGGCCCATTATTGCTGGAAGAAGGGCTGCGGACAGGCCTCGAGTGGCCTCTTGTTTCAACGGGGAGAATTGCATGCCAAATCATTGGTGCGTCCATCCATGCCTGGGCCCTGGGGGAAGCTAATGAGGCACGTGGGGGACATGGACACACACACGCGCACACACACAGAAAATAAAATAAACAAACAAGGAAAGCGGAGTTTGTGAATGTATGTCTTTGAATTAAAGTAGGCACTATGAAAGGAACCTCAGGCTCACCGCTGGGATAGACAGGCCTCATTCATTCTGGGCTAGTTTGTTTTTATGGTCTATGAGCTTTCACCAGAGAGTAGGGTGGAGGAGGAGGAGGAGGAGGAAGATGGGGAGAAGAGGGGGTGGGAAAGAGGAGGAGGGGGGAGGCTACCCTCTGCAACTAGATTCTTCATTTTTCTCTCTGGAGGCTACTTCCCAGTAAGTCTGAACTATAAGGAACAGTGTGCAAATATCCCATCGAGTCCCCACTTTGCTAGGATGGGGGAGGCACAGGGAAAGGACGGGAGTTCTGGATGGATAAAGCATTGGTGAGCAGTTTGAGTTCATGGATAGTCTGCAAGTTCTGAGAGTCTACAAGGATGGTTTCCCAGTGCACTGGACAGATTTCTGTTGAATGAGTTGACTTTAGTGGAGTAAGAACGGTCATATTTCTACTGCCAGGGAAAACTCGCAAGTCTCATGGTTGGATTTTTCATGCTCTTTTGGACTGGGAAAATAGAGACCCTTAAGGAGCAGTAGCAATGACTGCTAATCCAAGAGAGGACTAGACCACCATTTTAATTCTAAAATCGTTCAAGTAAAAGTGAATTGGAACAGAAGGGTTTTCTTTGGCCAGAGCTCTCATGCTGCCAGTATTGCGCCTAACAAATGAAGAAGTGCCGATGAGCAGCAGATGTGTGCGACACAGCAGCGGGCAGCAAACAATATTCAAATGCTAATGACGGCAAATGATGATCAAACTAAAAGGGAAAACAGCAGGGGAAAATCCGGGAAGATCCAACTCCAAACAGAAGGCAGCCGAGTCCATCCATTGCCCTTCTTGAGGTCGAACTAGAAGAAATGGGTATGGGAGGGGGTGCGATTGAATTGGGAGATGAAAGGCACGGGGCGGTCCCAGGTCACTGTTTCGGTCAAGAATTCATTTCAGGCTCGGGCTGACCAAAAAGCATTCGGGATGTAGAGGTGTACGGGATGGGGATATATCCTTGGTGTGCTTAAGAGTATGACCAGGGGATGTCTTGAGTGTGTGTTCTTTAAAAGGCTTGGTAAACAGTGACTCGGAACTCTGGCTTTTTAAGTAGAACTTTGACAAGGGTCTTTACCTCCCTCCCCAACATGCCCCTCAGTACCGTCTTCTTCACTTGTCTTTCCCTGGGCCCCAAAGCATTATTAGGATCGACTGGGCAGTAACCCGGTGGACAGCTTGGAATCGTCAGAAAATGTTGTCTTATTTTTCAATCATTTCAACCCTCACCCGAAGCGTGTTCAGTCCCAGTTATTCATCCTCATCGGGACTGAGCAGATCATTAGGATGGATTTTGATGCTCTAATGTTTTAACATGTAAATGAGTGAACTGTGTTGTTGATTTCAGGAGAGAAGCCCCATTCTGGAGAGGGGTACCTGTTTCTGTTGTAATATCTGCTCCTCGGATGCCTCCCCAAATTTAAGAAGATGATGCTTGCCCCATGCCCGATCTGCTTTCTGGGCCGGGTCACACACCCTTTCTAAACGTCACAAAGGTGTTCTCTAGTTCCCTGTTTACTTTTGGGCCGTGACTGTGAAGGAATAAGACCGATTTTCCCGTGGGGCTTGGGGAATGAGTTTAATTACGTGCTAGTCACCCCCAACGTGGCTGATGTGGGCCGCAGCCCCCCGACGGGATGACGGCCGCATAGGAGAGTCAGTGCTGTTCTGCTTATTGGACTCGTTCCAAATAGTGAATCTTTTCCAGAAAATATAACCCCATCATAAAAGAGATAGACTGATCTCAGGCACCAGAATTTCTTGTTCAGTAAAGTGGAACTAGAAACTATTTCCTTCTTTCCTCTCGATTCTGACTCTTGGGGAGGAATGGAGGTGTGAGCCACAGGAGATGGAGAACCCTCCTTGTCCCCTATCTCGCAAAGGTGAGAAATAGCTAACTTTTCACCCAGCTGATGTCTGGTGAATTCTTCACCTAAAGTGTTCAGGTAACAGTGGGAATTATTCTCCCACTGTACTTACCACCTGCTGGCTCCTGGGAGGCACCAAGGAGCAGAAAGAAAGGAGAGTGGCTGGCGGACACATTGCTGGGAAAGAGAAGGTGCCAGGAATACAAAGGATGCCCAGGGACAGGCAGGAGAACAAGCAGGAAACTGAGAGGCAAGAGGCATGAGAGAGAGACACAGAGAGAGAGAGAGACAGACAGAGAGAGAGAGAGAGAGACAGAGAGACAGAGAAACACACACAGAGAGATAGAGACAGAAACATAGAGATAAAGAGAGACAGAGACAGAGAGACACACAGAGAGACATACAGAGAGAGAGAAAAACAGAGAGAGCGAGAGAGAGTGAAAGAGAGAGAAAAGAGAGTGAGGAGAGAGACAGAGAGAGAGAGAGAGAGGAGAGAGAGAAGAAAAAGAGAAGAGAGAGAGAAGAAAGAGAGAGGAGAGAGACAGAGAGAGAGAGGAGAGAGAGAGAAGAGAGAGAGAGAAGAGAGAGAGAGAGAAGAGAGAGAGAGAGAGAAACACACACAGAGAGATAGAGACAGAAACATAGAGATAAAGAGAGACAGAGACAGAGAGACACACAGAGAGACATACAGAGAGAGATAGAAAAACAGAGAGAGCGAGAGAGAGTGAAAGAGAGAGAAGAGAGAGTGAGGAGAGAGACAGAGAGAGGAGAGAGAGAAGAAAAAGAGAAGAGAGAGAGAAGAGAGAGGAGAGAGAGAGAGGAGAGAGAGAAGAAAAAGAGAAGAGAGAGAGAAGAGAGAGGAGAGAGAGAGAGGAGAGACAGACAGAGAAAGAGCGAGCGAACGAGAGCGAGAGAGCGCAGCATGAAGATGGCAGGGAGAAGGAATGATGTTTGATGACTTGAGACCCAGGAGAGAATGTCAAGTCAGAGTGCTATGGAGAAAGCAGCAATGGCATCATGGGGAGGAGAAAGGGAGCTGATGCCCTCCTGAAACAACACAGAAGCCAATAGAGATAACTAGGAATAAAAAGAGACAGTGCAAAGAGCATCTGGCTGCTGATCCTGGTTTGGGACCAGGAGGGACATAGCAGTATCAAGAAAGATGGAGTCAAGATGAAAAAACTTCCCAATGGTACTCTTCTCCCCAGAGCAGAAGCCCTCCCTGCCCTCACTTCCTGTCCCACATACAAGTGGTGTGCTGGACTGTTGATGTCCTATGGTAGTTGAAACCCGATCTGTCTGGAGGCCCTGTGGCTCGTCTCCCTGGCTAGCCCCGTACCCAGTGTTTTTGTGCCAATGCGATTTCTGACGAGCCTGGTGACGGGCCGGCTTTGTCGGCTGGGTGCGGCCCGGGTGACTTTGTTTGGGGACACCTGCCCGGTACCGGCAGATACTTGTGGACCAATGAGTGACTTCCTCAGTGGGCAGGCATGGTTTGAAGTTGGCGTTCGTGGGAGAAAATGTCTGAGTGGAGCTCCAGAGAATAGACACAGCTGCAAGTCACCACCCTAGAGGAAGCTGGGCTGGGGCTGGGGGTGGGGGGCTGGCGATCCCTACGTGTTGGGGCTCTCTTATCGAAAGGGTGGAGATTTAAAATAAGCCAGAAATGACAACTTAGCCAACAGGGACCATGGACCTCACCCCATGGGTGGCCTCACAACAGTTCCTAAAAGAAAACCAAAGATTCTGTGATGGGGAGAAAAAGACGCAGTTAATGACCTTCAGACTGTATAAATAATCAAATGTTGTTCACTGCAGGTCAAAGGGATTACATCTCACTGAAAGGAAAGAAAATGGCAGCATTTATAGACTTCCGCAAAGCCTTTGGGCCTATACTCGAAGGTTTACTCTTAGCTCTTGGCATTTTATGAAAAGCAGGCCAACATGTGCGTGAAATCAGCAGCACTGTCAATAGTTTAGCAGTCTCCCTTAAAGGAACCATTAACAAGGGAACAGTGATGTATGTGTCTAGCTGTGGGGGTGGTGCTTCGAGCAACTGTGTTGTTTTTTTTACTTTGCCTGTTTTGAGGGGGGACCGATTGGCACAGTAGTGGAATTGTCTTACCTCTTTCGAAAAAGCCCTGTGGTATTTTTAAACTAAAAGGAAAAGAAAAAAATAAAACCGATTTGCCATTTGTCAAGAATAATGGGGCATTTTCCTGAGAAAGAGTGTAGGCCAAGTCAGAATTTAGCCATCTAGCTCTGTGGGCTGATGAGGGAAGCCGTACTAAATAACAGAGATGTGGTAGAATCCACGTCCGGAATAGGACCCATGGCAGAAACAAGTAATATCCCCCAAACAATGGGGCCAGTGTTCCAAGGTGTTTGGCCCCACGGTGCACTGGAGAATCAAAGACCAGGACAAAATTTGGTCGAGATTGAATTTATAGAGAACATAGAAAAATCAGAGGGTTTAGAGAAGTAAGCTCAGAGGGCAGAGCCTTTCCCTCCAGAATGGAAAGAGGTAGCATAGGCAGCGGTGTTATCGCTCCCATTGCTGAGCAGTAGCAGTAGCCCAGTGGTAGGTAACACTGGCCCTGGCCCGTGATCTCCGGGAAGGCAGCAGTAACGTCCGTCGAGTTCTGAACATTTCAGAATGGCTCCGTCCCCTGGAAATCAACTCCAAGAAAGGGCTGGATGCTACCGATTTTGGGCCCCACCCCCAGATAGTGGATTCTTCCATCATAAATGATACAGAAAAGGAAATTTTCTCGGTAAAAACACTCCTGATTTTGCACTGCCCCCTCACCCTTCTAAATAGAGCACCTGAGCTCCTAAACCCTTATATTAATACACCAAAAGACAGGTTACAACACCAGAAGTAGCCCAAACTCACAAAAAAAAAAACCATCGGCAGATACAAAAGAAGTAAAATGGAAAATCAAAGGCAAAAGAGCACTAAACTGAAACAAAAGAAAAAATAAACTACAGCTAAAAGAACAGGTCTAGTGAGACCACAGATGGAGAGAAATATTATAAGAGAACATGGCTTTAGAACGTATACACCATCTTGACTGAAAAAGGACTAGACAGAGCAATAAAAGAACAACTTAAAAGCCACGTTGAGCAGAGAATGCAAGACTGGAAAAAAGAGAAGAAAGAGTTGTGGGGAGGGGTTTTTTTAGGGGGGGGTAATATATATGTATATATATATTTATATATATATATTTTTTGGTTTTTTTTTTTTTTTTTTTTTTTTTGCTTAAAGATGATCAGAAAAGGGAAATCAAGACTCACTCCCAGCAGCACTGGTGGGATTGGCAGCAGAGAGAATTACGTGAGTAGGGGTAGAAATATTGGTTACGTCATGGAGTTGGCTGAGGACCGAAGAACGTCGGCGCACGGCACCCTGAAATGAACCGCTTCTCTTGAAAGTACTCACTACCTCCATCTGTGGGAGAGAAAATGAGATAAAGTTTGCTTGTACTACCCTCCTAGAGATGGTGAAGGAGGGAATGGGGTTAGGAAAGGAGAAAGGGGACTCGATTAGAAAAATATAATCAATTTGGATAGGGCTGGGTAGAGGCTGACCTCTGTACTATGCATGAAGAATAGGCTTGTTGAAGAAGTGACTAATTCGAACAAGACCTTTGAGTGTATGGGGGAGAAGGACATGGTAGGGGGTTACTGAAACTAATTAATAGAACAAAAGATTTTCAGGCATTTAAATGATACCATTCAGCCAGGTCCTAGTTACTGCCACTACTGAACTCCCTCAAGTGGTGCTATGCATTCGGATTTGCACTATTCGAAGTTATAATCAGCTAAAGTATTGGCTCTAGCCAATGGAAATATGCGGCGTGAACTCGAATAGTGTGACTACTTAAGGGGATCCGCTTTCTGCACCGATCTGGACCGAGCCATATATACGCCACATAAATGACATACCGCTTCTCTGGCCATTAAGGCAGACTTCCTAAATACCTCTGCTAGGCAATACTTAGTTAACCTATTTCTACTTATTCTATGAAAGTCATAATACTGCATTACTTTAAAACCAGTTCTGCCTAGAGTGCCCTAAATGATCAAGTTCTTACTCTATTAATTACTCACTTTTATTACTCTGTCCAAATGATCAGATTTCTGAGTATCTTATTTTATCAGCCAGGAAAATATCCCCTAGGAAATATCAAAAGGAGAATTCGCTTAACTAAGAAGGGTAGATTTTCAAAACTACGGCAATACAAGATTCCCACCAAGCCTGTGGGCTTGCTGGCACTGGGGAGGGCTGCCTCCCGAGAGTCTCCGCTCCACGGCAGCGAGGGGGGAGGAGGGGACACGACATCTGCATTTCCCCTCCCCCCAAGGCTCCGAGCAACAATGTGGATTTTGTGCACAAGGTTGGGTCTGTTTTTAGATTTCCTATGAGTTGAGGCTCTGTGTGTGTGTTTAAAAAAAATTTTTTTTTTTTGGGTAGCCGCCTATAGAGGCCCGGCACGAGGTAGGGAGGGAACCGAGTGATTTGGGATTATCACTGTCTGCATTCTGATCCGCGCTTCATTTGCTGCTGGGAGAAGCCACTCTCCTTTTGGGGTTGGTTGGCGATTTTTATTTCTTGCCAAATCAAGCCTAGATGGTGTGACTCGGAGGCAACGAGCCCAATTATGCTAATTATGAAACCGATAGATTCGAGCCTCCTCATCCAAGGGCCCGATGATGTTCCCTTTCAGAGTCCTCCCCCTTGTTTCCCACACCGCTTTGGGAACGGCCTATTCTATATTCTTTTGGTGTCCTTCACGGGGACAGATCGGGGTTCTCTGAGGGTGCATCCGAATTCTGAAGGCATCCCAGAGCCATTGATTGTGGAAGGAGGTGGAGGGGGGAGGTCCAGGCCAGGCAGGAAATACTGTCTGGGGTCATAAATGTGGTGTGACCATAAAGGAATGAGATCTGATTTTCTCCAAGGCCATTGCCAAAGACAAGGCCTTCCTACCCCCTTCCTCCTTCCTTTGCCCCCCCCCCTCCCCCAGGGCCGGGGCAACTTCCCAAGAGGAGAACAATGCTCACTGGGAGGGGAAAGATCCACTCCTGGCTGTTAACAAGGAGACTTATTAATTTCTTTTCCTTCGAGTCCAACCTCCTAAGTTTAAAATCCAGAAACTAAAGCAAATGTTTGCCGAGCCCTCGCTTTCTCTTCCGGCCATGTATCTTGACTTTAGGTGGGGGAAAGAAGGACACCCAATCCTCCAATCCTTCGGTCCCGGACAAGGAAGGGGCAGCGAAGACCTGGATGGGTCTCGGGAACTGACTAGACCTTTTTGGAAGCGAGACCCAAATGGTGTTGGCGGGAGGCCAGGAGGCAGAGCACAGGGCAGGGCTCCCTTCTGAGGCCGGTAGGCAAAATCCAACAATGTTGTATGTGTCCCATTGCGCTCTGTTATTCTAGTTGGGGTGGAGAGCATTTACGAATTCTCATGTCTATGCGGCAGATTTGGCACCTACGACCATGTCAGCCAACTACGTGTGTTCAAATAAAGGAGGCTTTGTGCATTCAGGTCAGGTTAGTGAGAGAGACCCAGGAACAGGGCGAGTCACTGTGCAGAAGTCTGCCCAGTAGCATCTACATTTTCTTCTCTCTCTCTCTCTCTCTCTCTCTCTCTCTCTCTCTCTCTCTCTCTCAAGAACTGTAGCATTGACATGAAGTCATCCATCAGATTAATCCTGATTTTTTCCAGGATATACTCTTTTGAATCAATGCACTCCCATCCATCTCGCCCTATTAGTTGAACAGATTTCTGTTTATTCAAACCAGACAGCATCTACTAGGTGTCCTGAGCTGAAAACTACTGAGCCGTTTAGCAAGGGTCATTTCGAAAGGCAAGCGCTTGGGCTCAGATTGCAGCGCGGGAGACAAAATACAAGGAAGAAACTGCGGCACGTTTGCCCACATGGCACAGAAGTGAGGGCGTTTAGGACCAAGTGGTGAGAAATAAGATTTTAGCTTTTGTATTCAACCAGCTGCCAACCTCAGGTAATTGAACTAAACATAGCTTTGGTTTAAATGAAGGAGCGCTCAAAGTTGTGCTTGGTGAAGGCATCTCTTCCTCCCCACAAACACAGCTGGGAAACCCCATGGCTACCGCTTAAACATGGCAACGATGTCATTTTACCAGAAGTTTTCAGGATGTCACTAAGAATCTCCCCATCCTTTTCCTTTCTTGTGGTGCCTTTTAAAGCTCCATGAAGATAATCTTTTGGGACAGGTCTTTTCAAGGAGGGGATTTTCTTATTAAGGAAGGTCTGGGAAAGGGGCAATTCAATTCCGGGATAGTTTCCGGGAGCTGGTGGTTGGTCTTTGCTTTTTTCCCCTCCCGCTTTGGTTAGACCATCCTATGTGCACAACAATAAAAAAAGCCTTCACGTGAATGCTAATAATTTGGAATGCTACGGCACAAACATCTGGTGTTCTGGATGACTGGACTGGGGAGGACTCGATTCAGAAAGAGTATCGTACTGCGCCCCAGAATTCGGGGCCTTGGTTGCGTTTTGACTTGTGTTCGGCTAAACCTGCTTTTAAGATGGCTCTCAGAAGGTTAGGGAGACAAGACAAAGACTCCAGCTTTAGTAGACCTTATCGAAATTAATCTTTTAAATATGTTTCCCATATTTAAAGAGATTACCAAGTATCCTCACCCATACTCCAGCGCGGTCAGTTATGGAAACCCGAATGGGCATTGATCTGTTGCATCCATTAGGGCGACCTCCCTCATGCTTTGAAGGAAGGCCGATTAAAATCCCGCACACAGCCCCTCCCTATGTACCTCAACCCTCTAGCACCACCGACACACCTTGAATTATACGCTGTACCATCTGGGAGAAGAATTCCCATGGAGAAAATCAACCTGGTTGAGAGTGGGGAGGGAGGAGAGCAGCTTACATTTCGAATGGAAGAAGAGATGGCTCAAAACGGGCCAGACATATCTGGTCCGGAGAACCAGTTTGTGTCGTCACATTGTTTTCAAAAGAATCTGCATGGGCAGCTTCCCTGAGTGTCCACTTGGGTGAAGTGAGCTTTGTTGAATTCTGCACAATTGGAATTCTTTTCTCTTTTGGGTTACCAACGAGATTGAAAAACCAAACCAAACCAAACCAACATGGCAACCTGCTTTGTGAAACTGATCGGAATGGAAGAGGAGGACATCCCTCAGTGGTCTAAGCCCAGCTCTCCCATCCTCTGCTTCTTTCCAGTCTCTCTAGGCAGAAAAGCAACCAATGTTAACTAAAGTCAAATCATCTGGTAAACAACTGGGCACACCCCTCCAGAAACATGCACAACTAGATGCCGTTTTCTCGAAAGGACACTTCGAGGGTATCTGAAGGACCCGAGTGGTCAACGTGTCTTTTTTCCAAAGCAACTGACTGTCGCTCCTCTTCCCACTCGTCCCCAGTGGTATACCTGAGTCTGGATCCTGTTAAGGCCTCGAAACCAGAGGATCTGGCCACGGCGGAGTTCCCTCTCGGCGTGGTCGATCTCTTCCTCGTCTTCTGCCATCTCCTCGTCGGTGATTTCATCCTTTCCCGGCCCGTGCCCTGCCTCTTTCAGGAACTTCAGCTGGCTGGTGGGGATGGTGGCGATGACCTGAGCAGAGTCAAAAGCCCCCAGAAAGTAAACGGATGATTGTCCACGAGGGACTATCTCGAAGGGCCTCCTCTGTCTAATACGAGGCCTTGGGCTCTAGCAGAAGTCCAAGCAGACGGTATACCTGGGAGGCTCTGGCTCCCCCTCTGGCTCCTAGCATCCACCTAACAGGGTGTGTGCTTGTGCGCCTGCACGTGTGCGAGTGCGTGTGCACGCATGTGTGTGAACATAGAAACATGGGCATGTGGGCGCGTATGTGTGTACATGTGCGTGCTTTGCACGTGTGTGTGTGTGTGTGTGTGTGTGTATGTGTGTGAGTACTCACCTCATATACTCTTAGGCTACCGCTGCCTTGTTTCCAAGCTCAGGTCCTCTTATTTGCTTGTGCCCACAGGCTTGGGCCTGCCTACGCTCTGGGCCTAGTTTGGCCATTTAGCTCAGCGTGAAGCGCGCTGCGGCTGGTGTTCCCGTCCCTGGCTGCCCAGACTCCGTTTCTACTTTAGCCTACTTTGGGTTCTTGATTCTTGCTGCCTGACCTACTGAACTTGCTCTCCTCCCTCTTTCCTCTCTGCCTTACCTGATCTCCCTGGATCGGCACCATCGCCCTCTTCCTTGATAGTCTGCTATTTATAGAGACATAAATAGGCTGACAGGTGACCCTAGGTCTAGATGACATAAATAGGGTCCAGAACTTGGAGTCAGAAAAACCTGAATTCAAATCTGGATTCAGACACTTACTAGCAGTGTGAGCTTGGACAGTCACTTCACTGTCTCAGTTTCCTTATCTGTAAAATGGGAATAATAACACCTCCCTCCCAGGGATGTTGTGAGAGGCCAGCGAGCTCACATGTGTAAATAAGCATTTAATAGGTGCTTAATAGATGCCTATTTCCATCCTATTCGGGGCGAGGCACTTTTCCCTGGGCTTGATGTCCTACTCTGTAACAGGAGGGGAATGGCTGGCTGGCCTCCATGAACTCTAAGGCCCCTCCGCGTGACTCCCTGTGATTCCATGTTCCGTCAGGGCTGTGCTGGAGCCAGCTTGGATAGCACTGAGTCTATTGTTAAATTTTCAATGGGAGCATTGACGCATTGGAAAGGGACAAATGTTACAAATCAAGGATCGATTTATTGTTTGGTTGATTATCTAGACTTAAGAAAAGGATGGTGAAAATCTTAATGATGCAGATTAAACCTAAAAATGTATCGTGCACAATTCCCAGCCCCACCCCAGAGTTGGTTGTTAAATACTCACCGGCGCACCTCTGATCATTATCACGTAATAATATACGGTATATTATACAGAGAGCTAGACAAAATCAGGAAGATTTCAGTTCTGCCCCTGACACATACTGTCTGTGTGACCTTGGACAAGTCACTTAACTCCTCGGTATTTTAGGGAACTCTCCAAGACTATTAAGTTATAGAGCATATCCTGATCTGCCTGAAAAGAGAATGTTTCTTTCTGGCAGCTCCCTATACTAATGGAATCATAGGTTTGGGCCAACAAAAAATTATACAGTGATGGCTAAAGCATTTATTAAATACCTACTATGTGCCAGGAACTGTGCTAAGTGCTTTTTACAATGATTATCTCCTTTGCTTCTCACGACAGCTCTGGGAGGTAGGTGCTGTTAACCCCATTTTACAGATGGGGAAACCGAGACAAACAAAGCTTAAATGACTTGTTCAGGAGCAATACATAAAATATTATTATACGACATTAATATGATATAAGAACGTAATAAAACACCTCCTTTCTAATCCTAATATTCTTTTGCTGATATAAGACTAATGCAGTATCAGAGGCATCAAATCTTCCGCTGACTCCAGGGACAATTGAGACCCCCCTTCCCCCCTTCCCCCTTCCCCTGGCAATAAGA
Organism: Antechinus flavipes; assembly: GCF_016432865.1. Taxonomy (NCBI): domain Eukaryota; kingdom Metazoa; phylum Chordata; class Mammalia; order Dasyuromorphia; family Dasyuridae; genus Antechinus; species Antechinus flavipes. Next base: position 15,189,450 of record NC_067404.1, read on the forward strand.
GTTACAACAATGATCTAGGAATGGTCTAGGAAGTGAACCGGTGGCATGACCTGAGCAAAGACTGAGAGGAACCCCATCCCCTCTTTCCCCTACCCCTTCTCCCTCCCCTGCCCCCGGAACCCACAGAACGTCCAAAGTCCTCCAAGTTATCGGACAACGCCACTGCCTAAGGTTACAGTTTGTTAGTGGCAGAGCTGGGATGAGAACCCGGGGATGATGGGTAAATGCCACAGAGATGGCGCCAACGGATGGTACCTAGAGTAAGGCAAGGCTGCGGAGCTGGGCCAAGAACACCGAAGAAACAAGGTTTTTACCTGTCCCCAGACGAGTTCCCCGATACCGATGAACAGGCACCAGAGCCACTGTTCAATGGTTAAAGGCGCGCAGCTGAAGGGCTTCCCACCAAACTGTACGATCACAATCTGTAGGAGAACAAGGAGACCTGAGCCAGACGTTTTGGCGGCGGGGGTGACCAGACTGTTCCCTTCTTCTTAACCTCCCTCCGGCCTCTGCCTGGAGTAGCTCCCCCCTTTTAGTTGCCACCCCTGACTGCCATGTGAATTCCACTGACCCTTTGAGGCTCAGTTCTAGAGCACAGGGTCTTGACTCTACATGAACTTGCTGTGGCACCTTGAGCTTTCATTTTCTCTCAACAGATCTCAGTTTCTCCGTGTGGAAAATGATAGGATTTTTAAGGTCCCTTCTGGCTTTAACGCTTGGTGACCTTTGATTGTGAGGTCTACCTTCTTTAGGAAGCCCACCTCAAGCTCCAGCCCACAGCAATAATGCCTCCTCCCTCTAATGCCATAGTGCTTGGCTTTACTTAAGCAAGTATTGCCTCCTGGAAACTGTGCGTGATGAAATTGGGGACGGGAGATGGAGAAGGGCAAGAGCTTTCTCTTCAGGGAGCGAGGAACTCCCCAGAACCCACATTCAATCCCTTTCTTTAACGCAGGGAGCGCAGCCACTCCAATGAAGTCTCGGTGGCTATCGTTGATTTGCTATCTTGGGAAACGACTGACCCTCACCAGCCTTGGGAGTCGGCCAAGGATGTCTCCAACATTCTGCCTCCATTTCTGCTCTATGTTCTGCTGCCTTGCCCTTTCCTTTCCCTCCCTAGGTCTAGCATTGTTCATCGTGGCCTTTGCTAACCCTGGCCCGTTCCCATCAGACCTTACTTGGATGCAAGGGTCTTTGTGTTCTCATATGTGCATTGAGCACATAATGCTTTTCCCAAAGGGGAGCTCTAAAGTGGCACGTTTCAGGAGCTGAGGCCAGGCAGACTAGGAGGTGGGGGAAGGTAGCTGCCTATCCTGTCTCTGTATAGGGTCATTCCTGCCTTGTGTTAACCAACTCCTTAAACTCCTGTGTGTGTGTGTGTGTGTGTGAGCGTGTGTGTGTGTGTGTGTGTGTGTGTGTGTGTGTGTGTGTGTGTACGTATGTGATGACCTCCTCACAAATTTAAACTCTGCCTTAAAGTGATCTGGAGGAAGCGTGCTGCTGCTAAGAAGAAAGCAGTGGGGCTTCTGTTGCAGTGGGTGGGTGCCTCTCTACAGGATGCAGCATTGACATCCCATCTCCACAAGGGTTAAACTAAGGAAGGAAAGGAGTCCTGCTGCCTCAAGAGGCAGGGGAGTGTGTGGGGACATACAAAGATGGCCCCTCCCTCCAGGCTTCCCGTTTCCTCCCGTCTGACAAAGACCTATCACTGGCCTTTGAGTTGGCGTCCTGTGGCTTCTAGCCACCAAAGTTAAGGGGGGATTCAAAGGGCAGCGTGAAGCCCCCCTGCAGGACGGGCTCCAGGTCGGCACTGCAGCAGAAACTAATGGATGGTCCCAACTAATGAGAAGAAGGTATCCCAGAGGCCAGTGGCAGAGAGCCAGAGGGATTCTAGAGTGTTTGCTGAGTGGGAATGAGGCTGACCATAGCTGCTAAGGGCCTCTTCTGTTTTATTGGCTCTCGCCCTCTGGCGCGCTCTCTCTGTACTCCGGAGCCGCTGCCCCCATGGCCTTGACTTAAGAGGCTGGGGCTGGTGAAGCTGGTTTGGTTTTTGTGGTGCCTGGACTCTCAGGTGCACGGGCTGGACCCACCAGTCACTTCTGAACTCGAGCCTGGACTTTTTCCTGGGGAATTGGGGGGGGGGTAGGGAAGAGAAGCAGCTTTTCTTCTGAAAAATAAATGCCAAAATTTGGGAATTTCAAAGAAGTCCCGAGTAAGGGATACCTCTGGAGCGGCACGATGTTTTTGGAAAGTCTGAGTTTGGGAAATACCTGGCCGGCGAGCTTGGGGCCATGTTCAAATTCCTTCTGCCCAACAAAGAAGCACTTGATGAAACCGTGCCCCGCCTAGTGCTGGCACTGGGAGGAGGCCCTGTGGCAGGGGTGGTCTTGCCAGGCTGCTTCAGCCGCCCTTTCCCCAGAGCCCGGGCCCGCAGTCCCTCTCTTCCTCCCCTTCCCCTCTCCCTCACTTATAGGGAGTCGGGCTCACTAACTGCCTTCTTTGTCCCCTCTTTCACGTAAGGAAAAGTGAGGGTTTAATGCCTTTTCTTCAAGTCAAACTGAAAGCCGAGAGTCAGGACCACCCCGCAGGCTTTTCCAAACAGAGCTCGGCCCTCTCCGCAGATCTGGACAACTGGGCAGACCTTAAATCCGAGTCCCCGGACCAGCTTTACTCAGAGGGCTTCTGGGAAAGTCTGCTGTCCCTGGGAGAAATCACAATTGTACCTAGCTCCCCCAAGAGCTTACAGGGAGATGATTCCAATACAAATACCCTTGGGCAGGGGCAATCTACTGAGTCACCCACTAACACCTCCTTAGGGACCAGAGCATCTGCTTTCAAGGTGAAAGTAGCTGAGAGAAGCTGAGGATCTTGGGAGTGAAAAGGCCTAATGCCTGTCACTGGGGCAAAAGTGGTGATGGTGGTGGCCTAAGGCCTTGAAGGACCCCCAAATCCTACTTCACAGGCTTGCTTTGAGTGGGTCCATTTTCTAGGTTAACCCTCCCTTCTCTTTTCTCTCCCCCAGTTTCCCTTTATGAGTTGCTTCCTCTTCCTGTGAGAAGAACAAAAATGAAGCCCAAAGACAGGATTGTCTTGTTCACTCCCATTTGTACCCCCAGTTCTTAACAGAGGTTGGCAATTAGCATTTAACAATGATTTGGGCGCCTTTCTTCTCAGATTCTAGTCCTTCTACTATTAGAAGGGGAAATGGCAACCCAGAGTCAGTATTTGCCCACGGTCACGTGACAGGTAGGTGGCCAGAGCGGCCTAGATTCTCTTACTTGAATGCCAAAGGTGCCCAGGACTATGGAACAAAAGATGGGATTGCTGAAGATGCCTTCGAAGACGTTCCTCTCTCCGTGGATTTTACGGGCGTTGATCTCGTTACAGAGTTGCATCAGAACGAAAGTGTTGAAGATGATGGTGTAATGCTCGGAGGGCGGAGAGTGCAGAGGGGCGTTTCGGCCGCTGTCGATGTCAAACATGACCTCACCTAGAGTGGAGAGGAAAAGAAGAGAGGGGCAAGGGAAGTGGTCAATGGGCAGACTGTAGAGGACGCCAGCGAGGGGGAGGCGGTGTTTGGCTGACAGGGAAGAGGGCACATCCGCTCTATTCAGCCTTACTTTTCCCCACTACCCTTTCCTGTGAAGTCAAGCAGGCCGGCCGGGAGCCTTATTTGACCCTAAAGATGGAGGAGCTTCCGGCTTCATAGGGTTTACTCAAACTCTTATCACAGTGAAGGGGACAATCTGTTCACCTCGCTGAGGATTTGGATTGAGAAACTTGGCCTCGCTCCTGAGGCTCAAATCACAGGTGCTGGTTCTGATCCACCAATGAATCAGAACCCTGTATTTTGATTCACTCCCATCTACACTTGCGGTAAGGACTCCACTTTCTATTAGCGCTTTCTTTCCGAAAAACCCAATCAGGTAAGTCGTTTGATGCCGATTTCCTCCGTTTTAGAGATGAGAGGACTCTGGCTCGGAAAAGAGAAACGGCTTACTCAAGGTCAGTGACCATTAGCTTACTGCTCTAAACTGAGGGGGATGGATGGAGTGAAGCTGAGGAGAATGGGTGAAAAGTCTGGCTTGAAAGAAATATAATTTTTACTCTTTTCATAGTAATGCAGTGAATTCAATATCGGGCACGAATCGGCACCGATCACTTGCGCATCAGACGGGGGCCAAAAAAAGGAGACGGAACGAATTTGTTCTGTCTGGTCACCGAAATAGTGCTTCGCCCCAGTCTCTTCTGCCTCACTACCCCCGCTTTGTTTGTTTGTGCCCCTCCACCCAAAATCCGATTGACCAAATCTGTGTGCTCAGCAGCAGGCTCTACCTGGCTGGAATGGCCCCTCATGCAGCTAGGCCCAACACAGCAAAGACTGTTGCTGTATTCATCCTGGAGTCCCAGATTACTTCTGGATGAACCCATGGCAGTGCCCACGTAATGAAGCAACATGCCATCAGCAGAAAAGAAGGAAACGTCTTGGATCTATACTGGAGACTGAGGACAGGGCCTCAGGGAAGAGCCTTCCGGGGAAGGGGAGATGGGGCCGAGAGAGTCAAGAGGAAGACACTGTGCTGGGCCGGCTCCAAACTCAGCTGGAAGGCTCGGTCTAACAGGTGAGGTCAAGGGGTAGCAGCTGGCACATATAAAGCGGCCCTTTACACCTGGGGAGGTTGGCACTAAGTCTGGGGGAACATTGCAGTGGGGAGCAGCAGGGGGAGAAAGAACAATGGTCTGTCTGATGCTCCTTCCCGGCCTCCACGCAAACGCAGAGACTTGAATGTTCCCTGAGAACTTTGGCATATTGCGCCTAGTCATCTCTTTAGTATTTTTCTGAACCCCTTTTCTGAAGGAGGTGCCAGGGTGGATGATGGGAGTGGGTTGGCGGTGGTCCTGGATCTTCCCTCGGGTCCTGTCTCTGGGTCCTCGCTTAGGCTCTTTCCTGTTCCCCTCCTCCCTGTGTTTTTTATAAGGTAAGAGGCTTCCTCTTCAGCTTAAACAACGCCTCGTACCCGGGACCTCTCCTAAGCCCCGTAGCTAGCTGTTCGCTCTCCGCTCACGTTGCCCACAGAGGAACTTGCTATTTATTTACTTCTCTGTTTATCTGTTGTTTCCCTCACGTGGAATATTAGCTCCTTGAGGGTGGGGCCACTTTTGCCTGGGTATCCCGGGCAATCCACAGCACAGGTAACTCCGTGCTAGGCAAAGAACCGGGCCTGGCCAAGAGGAAAAGCTTAATCGATGAACTGAACTGAACCGAATGAATCAGAACAAGGGCCAAGGACCACCAGGGCCTGTCACTTTTGATTTTTGTCAGTGAGGAGAAGGGGGACGAGAGAGAGAAGGAGGAAGCAGACGAGTGGACCATATGTGTCAGCACGGATCAGGGGCAGACTCATATGCTCTTGACCCTCCCCCTTCTCCATTTCCTTCTCTTGGATCCCCCTCCTGCCTTTCCTCCCCTTTCATTTATTATTTCCTCTTCAAGGTCGGAATATATGTCTCAGGACAATAGCCTGCCAATTTCTGGGCCAAGACTGCTGACCTCTTCGAGGAGAAGACTAGTTAATAGGAGGTCTGTGTAGATTGACCCTGTGAGGGAGGCGCTCTTATCCCCATTTTACAGTTGAGGAAACTGAGGCAAACAGATTAAGTGACTGGCCCAGTGTCACACAGTTACTAAGCATCTGAGGCAGGATTTGAATTCAGGTCTTCCAGACTCCAAGTCTTGACCTAGTGAGGTCTTTCCTGATTCCTTCCAGTGAGGGGTTGCACGTCTCCGCCCAGACGAGGAAAACCTCTCCGTCCACGTGTGCACCTTCTCTGCAACGTATAGTCTCAGAGAGTTGCCTCAGGGACAAGAAATTAAGTGACTTGTCCACCATGGCTGGAATGTTTCAGAGGTTCTCTACTCAATATACCAGGCTGGCTTTTATCTTTGTCTCTAGTCTGTCTGTCTTGCTCTATTTTAGATATCAGACTTTTATCAGAAAACTTTGCAACCAAGTTCCCCCTTCCCACGTCCTCGTTTCCTTTCTAGCCGCATTGGTTTTATTTGCCCAAAAGCAATTTTCTATAAACCAAAATCATCCATTTACTTTACATCCAAAGCTTGAGCTTTGATTAGTCCAGGATGACACCTTGGTGGAGCGGACGGAAAACTGGCTCTGGAGTCTCCGAAGACCTGAGTCTCAGACTCGATTTGGGGCATGTCACCTCACCTGGAAGGGAGCCGGTTCCCTTACTTTAAAATGAAGGGATTTAACGAGCCGCCTCCCGAGGTCCCTTCCAGTTCTCAGCAAACCCGCGCTCCCCTAGCCGTAGCTCTGTAAAGCACCTGCTTCCCTGACTCAAACTCGTTTAGGACGTTACCTTTCCTATTTCGGCCTCCGTGCAAACCTGAAACCCATTTGGAATTCGTCCCCGCCGAGCCGGGGCAATCGCTCGACTTCTGTACGTGGGCAGCTCCCGGGAGTTTAGAGGGGCTGAAGTCCACACGTCAAGGCTAACGTGTGCGTGCAGGCCTGACCGGTAGAAGGAATGGCATTGGGCAAACTGGCAGAAGCGGCCTACCTGCAAACAGCAGGGTGAAGATGACAGTGAGCTGATAGATGGCGTGGCCCAGAATATTCTTCATCATGGTACGGGAGATGAGGGGCTTGTCTCGACCATATGGCTTTCGCAGAAGGAGGGACTCGGTGGGTGGTTCTGTTGCCAGTGCCAGCGAAGCGAACGTGTCCATTATGAGATTCACCCACAGCATCTGGACTGCTTTGAGAGGGGAATCCTGTGGGCAGAGAGGATGAGGAGGAAGAAGTTAGGCCCCGGGGATCACGGCGCCGCCTCAGCCTTTCAGAGACGTGAAGCGGAAGCAGAAGTATTTACCTCCTAGAAGTGCTTCCCTACTGAGCAGGTGAGAGTTGTGATCCTTGTAGAAAGAAAAAAAAGCCACCCAGTTTGGGCTCAGTTTTATGAGTGTTTGGTTCACATGAAAACATGAGACAGCTCATTTGAGTAAGTGTGATTGTGCTATTCCCTGCCACTTCTGTCACGGCTTTCAGCTTTGGCATGGTATTTAGCTAAGCCTTTAGGATGTGTGTGTGTGTGTTCGTGTATGTGAGTGTGTGAGTGTGTGTGTATGTGAGTGTGTGAGTGTGTATGTGTGTGTCTGTGTGTGTGTGAGTGTGTGTATGTGTGTGTGTGTGAGTGTGTGTGTGTGTGTGTGAATATGAATGCATATGCATCTGCACCTTTTTACCAGGTTGTGGCAGCAGCCTCAGGGACGGCCCCTCACTGGGTTCCTTAGCAGCCTCCTCATTGGCATTCCTACCTTCTGTCTTTCCTTTCCTCTTTCAATAATAATTGTTTCTGTTCTGGCAAGAAAGTCTGAGGTCTTCCCCTCTCAGATAGATTTTTTTTTGGGGGGGGAGAGGTGTGAGGTAATCAGAGTTAAATGACTTGATTAGGGTCACACGCCAGTAAGTGCCAAATGTCTGAGGCTGGAGTTGAACTCGGGTTGTCCTGACTCTAAGACCAGTGCCGTACCCACTGCACCACCTGGCTGCCCCTCCAGACTGATTCTTTTGGGAAGGAAAACTAGGCCATCTTTTGCCTCAATTCCTACCTCGCCTTTGATTAGCGAATGGGTATTAGCTCAGACAAAGTGAGAGCCAGAAAAGGTTTTAGCTTAAAGGCCAAGGCCTCCCACTGCAACATCTCCAGTTGTCCCGACCCAGGTCTGGCCACTGGACTATGGCGACTCTGGAGGAGAGAAGGAGGCTGATGGCTGCACGACCCTGCCTCACTTCCAAGTCATCATCAGTCTGCAGATGTCACCGGTCCTCTTTGAGAACAAACAATGGGCAACAACAACAACATCATCTCTTGTAAAATGAGGGGCTTGGGCTCAGTGGCAACTAAGGTCCCTTCCAGTTCCAGATCCGGACCATATGTTTATCCAATTCTAGTCTACGATCATGGGAGAGATCCTGGAGGTCACCCAAACCCTTCCTGCTGATCTGGGCTGAGAACCCGGTCCTCATCCTCCAAGTCCAGCTCCCTTTCCTCCATCTCCTAAGGCTTCTAATTCACTCTGGGCCCTGTTTTGCACCTCCCACCTGCGTGCACACCCCATGCTCAAGATTCACTGTTCTCGGGACAAAATCCAGAGTTTGAAAAGGCAATTCAGGCCTTTATCCCATAGTCTGTACCTGGGACATAATAGGTGCTCAACGACAATCTGTGAATGACAATCACGGTGCTTCGAGGATCCCCACAGTCTGAGTCCAGCTAACTTCTCTGGCCTTAACCCTGGTTCTTCTTTGGAGTCTAGCTCATCATACCTCTTCCTCTCCAAATTCTTCTCATTTGTACTTAAAAGATCCCGGGCAACCCCCCTCCTCCCAGCTTCCTGAGCTGAGTAGATCCTGGGATGTTCATTCTAAAACTTTCTCCCTTTGCTCACCTGATAGTCATAGTCTGAGGGAGGAGGGAGGCAGATGTTTTCCACGGGCATTTCAAAAGTCTAAGTAAGAATGAGTTCAAACTTCATAGCAATGTAATGGAAAAATGATGGTAAAAGTCATGAAGGAGGGGCAGCTAGGAGGCACGGTGGACAGAGCACCAGCCCTGAAGTCGGGAGGACCTGAGTTCAAATCTGGTCTCAGACACTTAACACTTCCTAGCTGCCTGACCCTGGGCAAGTCACTTAACTCCAATTGCCTCAGCAAAAAACAAAAAAAAAAAAAACAAAAAACAAAAAAAACAAAAAAAAAAACCCAAGCAAAACAAACAAAGTCATGAAGGAGCTTATAACTGAGGAACAGGGGTGAGTCAGATCTGGTGGCTTTGTAGAACACGTTGGCTTGGTTATTGTTGGCTTGGGGGTTAGGGGTTATTTTTGGTACAAGGGAGAGGTGATTAGGTAAAGGAGGCAGCATCAGGGACTGAAACATGATTTTGGTGTCAAAACTAAAGGGTTCTGATTGTTGTGTATGTGTGTGTTTTTAAAGAATTGCCGCTTAAAATGTTCGTGGCGGCCCTTTCTGTAGTGGCAGCGACCTGGAAACTGAGTGGCTGCCCATCAGTCAGAGAATGGCTGAATAAGTTGTGGTACATGAATGTTATGGAATATTATTGTTCTGTAAGAAACCATCAGCAGGAGGATTTCAGAAAAACCTGGAAAGATCTACATAAACTGATGCTGAGTGAAATGAGCAGAACCAGGAGATCATTGTACATGGCAACAAGACTCTGCGATGATCAACTGTGATGGGTTTGGCTCTCTTCAACAATGAGGTGGTTCAGGCCAACTCCAATAGACCTGTGATGGAAAATGCCATCTGCATCCAGAGAGAGGGCTGTGGGGCCTGAATGTGGATCACAACATAGTATTTTCACCTTCTATTGTTCTTGTTGTTTGTTTGTTTGCTTTTTTTTCCTGTCTTATTTTTTCCCCCTTGGATCTGATTTTTCTGGGCAGCACGATAAACATAGAAATGTGTATAAAAGAATTGTACATGTTTAACCTATATTGGAGGAAGGGAGTAAAATTTGGAACACAAGGTTTTGCAAATGTGAATACTGAAAATTATCTTTGCATGTATTTGGAAAATTAAAAATATATTAGTTTTCTTCTTCTTTTTTTTCTTATAGCTTTTTATTTACAAGATATATGCATGGGTAATTTTTCAGCATTGACCCTTGCAAAATCTTCTGTTCCAACTTATTCCCTCCTTCCCCCCCGCCCCAGATGGCAGGTAGGCCAATACATGTTAAATATGCTAAAGTATATGTATACATGTCCACAATATATGTATACATGTCCAAACATTATTTTACTGCGCAAGAAGAATCAGATTTGGAAATAAGGTGAAATTAACCTGAGAAGGAAACCAAAAATGCAGGCGGACAAAAACAGAGGGAGTGGAAATGCTGTGTAGTGGTTCACACTCACTTCCCAGAGTCCTTTCGCTGGGTGTAGCTGGTCTATTCATGATTGAACAAATGGAACTGATTTGGTTCATCTTATTGCTGAAGAGAGCCTCGTCCATCAGAATTGATCATCGTATAGTATTGTTGTTGAAGTGTATAATGATCTCCTGGTTCTGCTCATTTCACTTAGCTGAATCCTGCTGCTCATTTCTTACAGAACAATAACATTCATATACCACAATTTACCCAACCATTCTCCAATGGATGGGCATGCATTCATTTTCCAGCTTCTAGCCACTACAAAGAGGGCTGCCACAAACATTTAGGCACATACAGGTCCCTTTCCCTTCTTTAGTATCTCTTTGGGATATAAGCCCAGTAGAAACACTGCTGGATCAAAGGGGATGCACAGGTTGATAACTTTTTGGGCCTAATTCCAGATTGCTCTCCAGAATGGTTGGATTCGTTCACAACTCCACCTACAATGCATCAGTTCCCAGAGTAATTTGGAACAATGCCCAAAGGGCTATAAAAACCATACATACCCTTTGACTTAGTGGCGCCATTATTATGTCTGTATCCCAAAAGAGATTTTAAAAAGCGAGGAAGGACCTATATGTGTGGAAATATTTATAGCAGTTCTTTTCTGGTGGCAGGGAGTTGGAAATTGAGAGGATCCCCATCAATTTAGGAATGGCTGAACAGATTGTGCTATGGAGCACAGTATTGTGCTAGAAGAAATGATGAGCGGGATGTTCTCAAAGTGAAATATACTACGTACAAAGTAACTAACAGCAATGGTGTAAGACGATCGGCTGTGACTGACTTAGCTCTTCTCAGCAGTACGATGATCCCCAACAACTCGAAAGGATTTCTGATGAAAAATGTTATCTACTCCCAGAGAAAAAACTGGTGTCTGAATACAGATTCTTTCAAAAGATTATTTATATGGAAATATGTTTTGCATGACTCTGTAACTATAACTTACATTGAATTGCTTGCCTTCTCAATGAAGGGGGTAAGGAAGGAGAAAGGGAGAAAATTTGGAACTCAAAGTTTTAAAAACAAATGCTAAAAATTGTCTTTACATATAATTGGAGGAAAATAAAATACTAAATAAATTTATTTTTAAAAAAAACCACTTTCCTGATACCATAAGCATTAATGGTAGCACCTGTATTTTTGACTGAGGGTGACAGTGGCAAAAAGGATTCGTTTTTCATCAGTAGAGCAGTAATTCTTTATTTTTTATAGCTTTTTAAGATGTTCCAAGTCATTATTAATCAGAGAAATGCAAATTAAGGCAACTCTGAGATATCACTGCACACCTGTCAGATTGGCTAAGATGACAGGAAAAAATAATATTGAATATTGAAGGGGATGCGGGAAAATAGTAGTACATTTCACTTTGAGAGCATCCCGCTCATCATTTCTTCCAGCACAATACTGTGCCCCATAGCACAATCTGTTCAGCCATTCCTAAATTGAAGGGGATCCTCTCAATTTCCAACTCCCTGCCACCAGAAAAGAGCTGCTATAAATATTTCCACACATATAGGTCCTTCTTTGCTTTTGAAAATCTCTTTTGGGATACAGACATAATAATGGCGCCACTAAGTCAAAGGGTATATATGGTTTTATAGCCCTTTGGGCATTGTTCCAAATAACTCTACACAACGGTTGAATCGGTTCACAACTCCACCATCAGTACATTAAGGTCTCATTTTTTCCACATTCCTTCCACTATTTGCCATTCTCTTTTTCTGTCTTATTAGCCAACAAAGTGGTATTGTTTCAATTTGCATTCCTCCAATCAATATCAATTTAGAGCACCTTCTCATATGGCTACAGAGAGTACCGATGACTTCATCTGAAAACTGTTTATATCTCTTAATTTTTTGTCAATTGGGGAATGGCTCCGATTTTTAAAAATTTGACTCGGTTTTCTATATATTTGAGAAATGAGGCCTTTATCAGAGAAATTTTCTTCAGAGGTTTTTTCCCTATAGTTATGATTGCTAAATGTATTTACTCCATCTTATTCTCCCCCACCCTGTTTTTTCTATTCTCTCTCTTTTTACCCTGTCCTTCCTCAAAAGTGTTTTGCCTCTGACTGCCACCTCCCTCGATCTACTTTCCCTTCTATCACTTCCTCCTTTCTCTTATTCTCTTTCCCTCCTGCTTTCCTGTAGGGTAAGATAGATTTCTATAACCAATTAAGGGTGTATGTTGTTCCCTCATCGGGCCAGTGCTGATGAACATAGGTTCATTCACTCGCTGTTCTTTACCCAAGCTCCCCTGTCTTTTTCTCCATTGTAAAAGTGTCTTCTTGTCTCTTTCTGTGAGTTAATTTACTCCTCTGGGAGATTATGTGAGATAATCTTACTTCTCTCTTTCCCTTTGTCTTCATACATTCTTCCTCACCCCTTAATTTTATTTTTTAGATATTTTCTCTCCATATTCAACTCATACCTGTGCCCTCTGTCTATATATACTCCTTCTAACTGCCTAAATAATTAGAATGTTTTGTGAATTACAAGTATTACCTTCCTATGTACGAATGTAAACAGCTTAACCTTATTAAGTCCCTTATGAGTTCCTCATATTATTGTAGAAAATAATCTTGTATTTGAAAGTCAAATTTTCTATTCAGTTCTGGTCTTTTCATCAAGAATGCTTAAAAGGTCTATATTTCACTGAATGTTAATTTGGTCTTCTGAAGGATTATATTAGGTTTTTCTGGGTAGGTGATTCTTGATTGTAATCCTAACTCCTTTGCCCTCTGGAATATCATAATGCAACAATATTCCTTTAATGTAGGAACTGCTAAATCTTGTGTTATCTTGACTGTGGCTCCATAAGATGAATTATTTCTTTTTGTCTACTTGCAATGTTCTCTCCTTGACCTGGGAGCTCTGGAATTTGGCAACAATATTCCTTGGAGTTTTGGAGATTAATTTCTATTTTGCCCTCTGGTCCTAGAAGAGTCAGGGAAGTTTTCCTTGATAATCTCTTGACAAATGATGTCTAGGCTCTTTTTAAAAACTCATGGCTTTCAGACAGTCAAATAATTTTTAAATCGACTCTATTTTCCAAGTCAGTTCTTTTTCTTTTCTTTTCTTTTTTGTAGTATTTACCAATTTTTAAATCATAGTCTTTTATTTTCCAAATACATGCAAAGATAGTTTTTTTTTCAGCATTTACCCTTGCAAAACCTTATGCTCCAAATTTTGCTCCATCCCTTCCCCTCCCCCCTCCCTTAGACAATAAGTAATCCAATATACATTAAATATGTACAATTCTTCTATATATATTTCCACATTTATCATTCAGCTGTTTTTCCAATGAGATATTTTACCTTGTTTTCTAATTTTTTCCCATTTATTTTATTTTATTTTAACCATTCTTTTGGTTTTGTTTTTTTCTTGATTTTTCATAAAGTCATTAGCTTCCATTCACTCGATTCTAATTTTTAGGGAATTATTTTCTTCAGTGAGCTTTTGTATTTGGTCAAATATACTTTTTAAGGAGTTCTTTTTTCTTCAGTGAATTTGATGCGGTTTGAGTGCTCTCAATTTCTGGTGGTCAAGAGGTTAGTGGCTATCTATAAGAGAGTTGTTTAGCATCCCCTTTAAATTGGCCGCAGGTTTCGAGTGAAAAAATTCACTCATTCCTGAATTATTAGTTGCAAAATGAAAGTTAATTTTGGATAGAAATCAGTTTGCCAAGGGGCTGACTTCTATAGTGGTAGAGTTTTATTTGGAAATAGAGTTTTCAGTTCTTCCAAGGTAGTATGATCTAGGGGAGAGCCGCCTTTACTACACTTCTGGCCTGTGATCTGGTCTGTGAGTGACTACAACACTTTTTCCTGCCCTGAAAATGTGATGAGGGGGTCCCTACTCCACTGTGGCCACAAGCTCTGTGTGCTAGTACTCCTCCTTAGCCTGGGATTGTCACCCAGGACTGTGATCCAGTTCTGACTATGGGCAAAGCAACAGAATTTTGCCTTGGTTTTAGTAAAGAAAATCTCCTTCTGATAAGGTGTTCAATCCCTTTTATGGACGGAGAGCTCTGGAAGCAGCTACTGCTGACTCAGTGCCTCCTAAGGTCTGCTTTTGGTTTACTGGGGCTGGACTGTGCTCCACTCTCACCCTTTCCTGTTGACCTTCTAAGTTGTCTTTGGCCTGAAAATTATTTCATCTCATCCTTTTGTGGGTTCTGCAGCTTCAGGAATTGCTTTATGGCATTATTTAAGGGTGTTTGGAGGGGATTGGGGGAGAGGTAAAGCAAATCACCTCCTTTTCTTCTCCACCTTGACTCTACCTCCCATGAAAGTGTTTTATGCAAATAAAAAAATCCCAACAACACAAAAAAAGAAAAAGAAGTGATAGCATCCTCCACAGTCTCCAAGAGTTGGTGAAGAGAAGAAGCAAATTTTCTTCAGTGAGCTTTTAGAACTCTCATTTACAAACATGGAAGAAAGTTTGGGTCAGAAATGACCCTTGGCAGGCCTAGTATTTTACTCAGTATGATATGATACGGACCTTAAAGATAAGTCTACCCATGAAGATAGAACATTGATCTCCCCTTCCCAAGAGCCTCTCAGCATTGGAAGCACTTGGGGAAAAGTAGGCTTGGTCTCTCCAATACTGCTCTCGTTCCTTGGATACTCTACTTTAAGTAGTTCATTATGGATCCTCTATCTGTATTTTGGTTTAAAACCATCTTCTTTCTATAGAGGAAGGCTCTGAGATAAGGGCACTGGTTTTGTTTCCACCTCTTTGGCCCTCATGAGAAGAACCCGAGTGTTAGTCCGCCAAGTTTGACCTGAAGGCGAGACGGTGCTTACCTGGGTGATGCAGGCTCCTGTGAAGGCCACGATCACAGCCACCACGTTGACCGTCAGTTGGAACTGCAGGAACTTAGAAATGCTGTCGTAAACATTTCGGCCCCACATCACCGCCTTGACGATGCTGGAGAAATTGTCGTCGGTCAGGATGATGTCGGAAGCCTCCTTGGCCACATCTGTTCCTGCGATCCCCTGCAGGATCACATAGAAGATTCGTGGGAAGGACTTTCCCGATAGGCCACTTTCGCCTCCCAGCTCCCCCCTTTTCTGAACAAGACAAATTCATCGTTGGCATAAAATCCATTCTTTTATTTGACTCCTTTACTCTTCCATTCGTGTATACTTACTACGGGCATGGAGCCCACAGAGACATTAGAAGTTTGCACAGGGTATTTGCCTTACTTTCTGTAACAGTAATAACAGCCAGCAATTATGTGTCACTCCGAAGTTTGCAAAACACTCTACGTATGTTAAACTCATGTGATTCTCACAATAACTCTGGGCTGTTAATGGTCATTTTATAAATGAAGAAACTGAAGCAGATAGCAGTAAAGTGACTTGTCCAAGATCACACAGCTAGTAAGTGTCCAAGACGAGATTCAAGCTCACATCTTCCTGACTCCGAGACTCTTTTCTCTGTGACACCTTGCTATCGCTTTTCTGTCCTGAAACACTGAATGACCAAGTCTCAAATGTATAGATGTCTCCTCTGTAAAATAGAGGACCGGCCTAGATAACTTCTAAGTTTCTTCCCAGATCATTATGCAGCATAAAGTATTCGTTATATTGCTGCAAAGTTGTCCATAAATGCTTTGCACTCTAGTTCTATTTTAAATAGCACAAAGAAGGAATGGCTTTGCAAAGCAGAAGTAGCTTCTGGGCTTCCCAACTGACCTTCCTGCCTCCAGTGTCTCTGGCCTGACTCGTCCTCCATGCTAAGTCAAAGGCCTGGTCAGTTCTGAGGCCTCTCACTCCACTCTGAGCCTACTCTAAATCGCCAGGAAGCATTCCTGGACATCAAGCCCCAACTTGCCTCTTTTCAACTTCCTCCCGTGGCTCCGCCCTCTAGGGCCAAGATATAAAACAAGCCCAGTCCTTGTTCTATGGGGCAGCCCTTCAAACGCTTGAAGAGCTCTCGTGAGCCTCCTCTTCTTCAGGCTAAACTTTCCTGGTTCTTCAGATGCTCTTCAAAGGGTACATCCCATCTGAAGGTGCTTGCCCCCAATCGGACTTCCTCTGCATGGCTTCTAATTCATTCATATCTTTGCTGAAACATGACAGCTAGTTCGTGAGCACTTTTGCCATGAGATGCTCCCTGTCCTTAAGGAACTGATGTTTTATTGGAAAGAAGCTTCATGGTCACAGAGGAATAAAAACAGGGTATTTATTTCTGGGCAGCTAGATGGCGCTGCAGTGGATAGAGCACTGGGCCAGGAATCGGGAAGATCCATTACAGAGGCTTACTGTGTGATTTTGGGTAAGTCACTTCACCCTGTTTGCCTCAGTTTCCTCATCTGTAAAATGAGCTGGAGAAGGACATGACAAACTATTCTAGTATCTCTGCCAAGAAAACCCCAAATGGAGTCACAGAGAGTCAAACATGATTGAAAAGTTACGGAACAACGAATCTTATTTCCCTGCTCACCCTCTGCACTGGCTTAAGGAACTCTGGTGCTAGTTCAGCCCCTCTTGAACCAAGTAAAGTGACTTGTTAAGGATGATACAGTGAGTATGTGGTTAAAAGCAGAACTTGAACTCAAGTCTTCCTGATCGAGGCCATCATTCTGTGTGATCTGCCTCTAAATGTAGGTCATATACAAAATACATCCCTAGTGATCTGGGAGGAGGCGCTAACCATTGTGAGAAGCAGGAAAGGCCCCTTGAAGGCGGCACTTGAACTGTACTGAACAGAACCAACTGAGGTCAGCTATGGTCTGGCCAGAGCAAGTTCTCCCAGTTCTTAATACTCAGCCTCTCTTTCACTTTCTTGGTCGCCTTGTCCTATCGTGGACTCCCGTTGAGCCTCTAGATCTTTTTCAGACAGAAGGCCTCTCCGTCAACACTTGTGAAGCTGATTGTTTGACTCCAAAATGTATGATTGTACATTTAGCTTTGTTATTATGATTTACATTAGCTTTTAAATTATTAGAAATAATTTCTTAGTTTTTCTTAGCTCTGACTAGATTCAGCCCAGCGTTCTAGCCAGTTGCCTACTTCATAGATTTTGATGGCCGGGAAGTGTTTTTCCTTTGTCAGGTCTGAGGAAGAAAGTGGGGAGATGGCGAGAGCCATTGCAAAATGGCGTTTGATAAGCAAGGGGCAGGTGATCGCCTTTCCTTCAGCTTGAAATTCTAAGAGCAAGAGACAAAGGTGACTACGTGGATGAGGCTGCTAAGGGGCCTCGTCTCAGTGGTTCTAGGGCCGTGACAAAAATAGTGCTAACGGCTCTGGAGAAAATCCGAAAGTTTTGGCAGGAATCAAAGCCAAAGCTGTGGCTGAACTTGAATATCTAGAGCCCTGAAGGGGTCAAGTCCAGGATCACACAGTCAACATGTGGCAAGGTGGGACTCGAACTCAGGATTCCTGCTTTTCGTGCTAGTTCTCTACCTACTACTCGACACCTTTTCCCTCTCTTTTTTCCTCTCTTGTGGCTGAACTTGGGCAAAGGGTCTTCCAGGGAAACCGGCTTTAAGACCGGAAAGGAGAACAAAAGAGGGGAGAAGAAATGGCCGAACTCTTGGACCTTGGTCATTTGTGGCTGTATCACTTTATAAAATAATAAGAATGAATGAATGAATGGAGAATTTATTAAGTGCTGTATTGAGGGGACAAGAAGAAAAGAAAACCTTTTAGTAACTCATGAGCTTTCAGCTTCTGCCTAGAATCAGAGTCACTGGATCATAGGATCACAGGATTCAGAACTAACAAGGAACCTAGTCCTCCATTATAGATGGGGAAAACGAGGCCCAGGGAGGGGAAACGGTTTGCCTGAGATCATCCAATGAGAAAGTTGCAGACTCAGAATTTGAACCTAGGTTCTCTTCTTCTAGCTTGAGTGTTATTTTGACTATGTTATGCTGCCTCTCTTTGAGCAGCTAGGTGACCCGGCAGTGACTAGAGCCTGGAGTCGAGAAAAATTGAGTTCAAATCTTGTCACGGATACTAGGTGACTCTGAACCAGTCATTTAATCCGACGTGGCCGAAAAATGACCGAACGATATTGCCTCCCTTGACTATTTCTGCAAGAAACAAGCAGAAGAGTGCGGAGAGCTGGGCGTCTTTATTCTCTACCAATGAATTTTGTGAAAACCAATTGGGAACGAGTTTGGGACACTGAGTTTGGGACACCAAGTTGGTCTCCCTTCGCGTGATCTCTAGGAAACAGAAGAAGAATAAAGACAACATGGAGCTGCTACAGGAAGGGTATCCCCTCCAGCTTTGACGGCACGGTTTCCTGTGCCAATGGTCAATGATTTTTATCTGGTTTTCTGGATTCACTAAGCGTATAGCCTAGTGAGTGCTTCTTGGTTGTCTCTTAGGCATATCAGGTTCTCGAAAGTTGCACTTGATCTCTTTAAACCTGGGCCTTCCCCAAGTCTGATTTCTCTTCCCTCAAGCAGGATGTACGTTTTGGCTATGCACAGTATGGGGTGTGTGTGTGTGTGTGTGTGTGAGAGAGAGAGAGAGAGACAGAAAGAGAAAGAGAGAGAGACAGACAGAGAGACAGAAAGAGAGAGAGAGAGATCAGTGTAGCTGGAGCTTTCCAAGATGGAGTCTCTGGGGACTCCCCTTCCCAAAGGTTACCTTTATGGGACTGGAAGGATCATAAGCATGGGCTAGGAAGGGAGAAAAGTTTACCATAGCAAAGCCCACATCGGCCTTCTTCAGAGCAGGCCCATCATTGGTCCCATCTCCAGTCACAGCCACCACTTGCCGCTGCTCTCCGATGGTACTGTCGATAATCCCTAAAACACATAAGAGAAGGCCACAAAGTGGAGTGAGTTCCTGTCACTTTTCAACCACTGCTGTCCCAACTTTCCTGAGGTTTCAACCGACCGGGGGAAGCCCTGGATTGGGACTTAGGAAATGAGTCTCCTGTTTTGATTCTGCCATGTTGGGCCAGTCATTTCTTTTCTCTGGGCCTCAGTTTCTTTATCTATGAGGGGGTGGAATTCACTCAGTGGCCTGTGGGCACCGGGGCGAGCCTCTTCTAGCTAAAATCAATGAGTTCTCATTCACTTTTGCGTAATATCCAGCCTGTGAACTGATTCATCTCCTTAGTGACCTCCCTCTCCTACAACAACGGGGTCCTACTTAGGAGTACAGACCAGGAGCTGGAAGGGGCCTCAGAAGCCATCTAGTCCAATCCTCTCGTTTGACTGAAGGGGAAACTGAGGCCCAGGGACAGGAAAGGACTCGTCCAAGGTCATGGAGGCAGTAAGGGACAGAGGCTAGATACAGAACTTTTAACGATACTGTACTACCATCATTAGGTTCCCTCCCAGCAATCACTGCTTCCTTTCCAGTCCCAGGTCTCATTCCCTCAAGGTCAGACTTTTCCTACCTTCCCAGGTGACAATGAACAATCTGATGAACTCATTATGCTAATGTGTTCATGGGAGAGGCTAATAAAGTTACTCAGGCTCCTCTTTCCCAGTTCTTGGATCTGTGTGGATTAGATGAGGATAAGAGCCTGCTGGATGGGGACAATACATTAAGGCTCTTGGGTTCCTCTTTGTATAGCTCACTTGTACATTTCAGTTCTCCGGTGGCCTGGAACTTTATGGTCAGAAGTGGGTGTTTCCCGTACCAGGGATTCGGAATCTTTGGGTCATGGTGAAACCTTCTCAGAATCATGGTTTAAAATGCATAAAGTCAAATATCACAGGATTACTAGAAAAGCCGCTAGCAAAACATTTAAAAAGTTCACAGACTTCAAGTTAAGAATCTCTGTCCTTTATTAATACATTGTTGATGGAGCTGTGAAATGATCCAGCCATTCTGGGGGCTATCAAACTGTGCGTACCCTTTGATCCGGCAGTGTCTCTACTGGGTCTGTATCCCAAAGAGATCATAAAAGAGGGAAAAGGAGCTACGATGCAACAACGTTTGCCCTTGTTGTAGTGGCAAGAAGCTGGAAACTGAGTGGATGCCCAACAGTTGGAGAATGGCTGAATAAGTGATGGTACGTGGATGTTACGGAATATTATTTGATAAGAAACGATCAGCTGGATGATTTCAGAGGAGACCGGAGAGACTTACAGGAACTAAGCGAAACGAGTAGAAGCAAGAGAACGTTGTACACAGCAACAAGATTATGTGATGATCAACTGTGATGGACGTGGCTCTTTTCAGCAATGAGGTGATTCGGGCCATTTCCAGTAGACTTGGGATGGAAAGTGGCATCGTAATCGAGACAGAGAGAGAACTATGGAGACTAAACGTGGATCACAACGTAGTGTTTTCAGTTTTATTGTTTTTGTTCTTTGCTTGTTTTCTTTCTCTGTCTCATTTTCCCCCTTTTGATCTGATTTTTCTTGCATAGCGTGATGAATGTGGAAATATGGTTAGAAGAATTACACATGTTTGACCTGTAATGGATTACTTGCTATATAGGGGAAGGGGGAAGTGGGGAGGAGGGATAAAAATTTGGAACACAAAGTTTTGCAAGGTGTGAATGTCAAAAACTATCTTTGCGTGTATTTTGAAAAATAAAAAGCTATTATTATGTATATTTTATTCATTTATTTATTTTTTATTATAGCTTTTTGTTTATAAAACACACGCATGGGTAATTTTTCAACATTGACCCTTGCAAAACCTTCTGCTCCAAATTATCCCCTCCTTCCCCCCATCCCCTCCCCTAGATAGCAGGTAGTCCAATACATGTTAACTATGTTAAAATATATGTTAAATCCAATATATGTATATATAGTTCTACAGTTATCTTGCTGCACAAGAAAAGTCGTATCGAGAAGGAAAAAAAACAGAAAGAACAAAATGTAAGCAAACATCAACAGAAAGAGTGAGAATGCTATGCTGTGGTCCTCACTCAGTTCCCACAGGCCTCTCTCTATATGTAGATGGCTCTCTCCATCACTGAACAAGTGGAACTGGTTTGAATCATCTCATAGTTAAAAAGAGCCACGTCCATCAGAATTGATCATTATATGATCTTGTTGTTGCCGTGTATAATGATCTCCTCCTGGCCCTGCTCGTTTCCCTCAGCATCAGTTCCTGTCAGTCTCTCCAGGCCTTTCTGAAATCCTCCTGCTGGTCATTTCTTACAGAACAATAATATTCCCTAACATTCGTATGCCATAATTTATTCAGCCATTCTCCGACTGCTGGGCATCACTCAGTTTCCAGCTTAAAAAGCTATTATTATAAAAATAATCCCTGTCCTTGTAGACCCCAAGTACATTATCATTTAGAAGGTCTTCCAGAGCTACTATGATTAAAACAGCCATCCTCCTAAAGCCAAGCTAGTGATGGACCTCTCTGCATTTACCTGGGCTGGTTCTTGGGGGCAGACACGTAGTCTCTTACTAAGGGAACTGAGAAAGGCCAGCCAGAGGCTCAGTGGATAGAATGCTGGCCTTGGAGTCAGGAAAACTGGAGTCAAATCCTGCCTATGATACTTTCCAGTGGTGTGACTTTGGCCAAGTCACTTAACCTTTCTGTATCTCAGTTTCCTCATCTACAGAATGGAGAAAATAATAGCACTTTCCTCCTAAGGCCGTTACGAGGCCCCAAATGAGATGCTAACTGACTTGTAAACCTTTATATACCCATACGTATGTATGTGGATATGCGTACACACACATATAAAGGATTCACATCAGCGTTTGCTACGGAAACAACCCAAGGCCGTGCTATGGGGATAGCTACCCAGCCTAATATGGTGGCTAGAGACCAGCCAGGTTTTGAGAACAAGGCGACGAGGATCGGGAAGGTGAGTGAGCCCGGACAGGTGGGCAGAAGGCGTAGCTTTCCATAGGCTCGCTTGCTTGTGTGCGGGGGTGGGGAATGAGACTTCTCTCGTGCTCCCTCCATCTTCCCTCACTTTCAGTTCCAACCAGCTCCAGGGTGGGGGTCCCAAACACACAACCCTTCCCCAACTCCCGGGCGCCAGCGCTTCCAAACCGTCCCTCTCCTGATCCCAAAGGAAAAGCCACACCAGAGGTCTGGAAATAAACACCCAACTACAGGGCCCTCGCCGGCTGACTGCTTGAGTCCTGGGGGGTGGGGAGGGGTGGGGAGCGGGGGGGTGGTTCCTATTGAGAGAGAAAAGTGCAGAAGCGGGGGAGGAGGTCCGAGCTCAGGGCCGACTCTAGCTTTCATAGTTTACTGTTGATGACGGATATTCCCCCATTTGTTCGTCTGTTAAATCCAGAGCCGGGCTCGTGATGGATATCGTAAGGATATTCTTTCAGCTTTGACGGGCAGGGGCAGCCTTCTGCCAGAGCCGGGGAAGACCGCTCGGTTGTAGTTTGAGCACATGGCCACCCAGCGGAAACCCTCAGCTGGATGACGACCAAATCTCGTCAAGCCCCGGGTTCTACGGAATTCCTCTCCGCACTGGGGGTCTGTGGATGGATTTCAGGGGGCCGGGGAATTGGGATGGGAAAAGGGGCGTCTCTTTCACCGACTTATAGCTGAAGTGGAACACTTCCTTCAATTAGGAATCCAGGCGACGGACTTTTTTCTGAGCAGGGCCCACGCCACAAAAAAGAATCCAGGCCGTGTAAACCTAAGGCGGCACATGAGACGAGGGGGGCGGCTCACGCCGCTGCAACGTCCCAAGTGTCACACCGGAGCTAACCACTAAGCTCACTCGCCATTTATCTACAATGGAGTTTCAATTCCTTTAAATCTCCTTATGACCTTTTGAGAGTCATAGGTTAGGAAATAAGACCACCATTTTGTAGATGACGAAACGGAGGTCCAGAGAGAATGTATAAACGAGGACATGAATTAAATGAGCGCCACATACACATAATATGTGGTTCTTTCAGAGTATATTCTCTGAATAGCACCCAGTTATTTGGGTACAATTCGCACCCAATTAACTGTTCTCACTTTTAAAATGCTACTGGCATGGGGATAGCTACATGGTGCAATGGGTAGAGCACGGTCTGGAAATCAGGAGAACCTGAATTCAAATCTGGCCTCAGACAGCTAGTAATAGCTGTGTGACCCTGGCCAAGTCACTTAACTCCAATTACCTTGCAGACAGACAAACCAAAGAATGTTTAGAATGCTTCTAGTCCCTGAACCACCTGTCCTCCAAGGGACCCTCTTAGCTCAAAGATTCCAGTGGGAAAAAGTACCGAGTTCGACTCCAAGCTCAGCTCTGCCGCCTGTGTGACCTTAGACAAATCATTTGCCCTGTCTGGGTCACAGTTTCCTTTTCTGCCAAATTACAGGATGAGACTAGATGAGCCGAAGCTCCCTTGGAACCCTGACCTAGCAGACGCGGCCTTGGGAAATGGCCTCCATTGCGTGTTCTTTCTCTCCCCGCTCTGCCGTCCCTCTTCCGATAGCCAGTGGCGCGGTCTTGGACGTCTACAGGGGCAACTTTGCTCACTGAGCCAGTGGGGCGAGTTCCTCGGCCCACGCGCCCCTTCTGGGGGTATGAGCATGAAGCTGCTATTTCAAGCTGCTCATTTGAGGGGGAGGGATGGATGCGGAGGGAGGGGGAAGAGGTGGAGGAAACAGGGGGACAAAAACTGGCAGCAACAATTTCTAGATTTTCTAATGTCGCCCTGAAGTCCTTGGCCTTCTCAGGTGGCCGAGGGCCCATCACCAGGGTGGGGGGGGCTGGAAGAAGTTATGGGCTCTGCCTGAAACTTAACATATGCCTCAGTTTCCCTGTCGGGAGAATAATCTCTGACACTTACATAGAACTTTAAGATGTGCCCAGCCCTTTATAGCTCATAACAACCCTCAGAGATTGGGGTTATTAGCATCCCCATATGATACACCAAGTATCCCCAAAGTCGGGGTGGAGTTGTAAGCTATTAAAATGTAAAACTCGAAGCTTAAAATTGCACCAAGAATTTTGGGACACCTCATAGGAGGAAACGGAGGCTGAGAAAAGTCTGAGGGCCAAAGTCCACTAAAGATCAGGCCTCCTGACTCTCAGGTTCATCCATGCTCCTTCGACCCCAGCTTGAAGCGTGAGAGAATTCAAGTCAACTCAATAGCTAGAAATGACCTAGCAGTGTGATCTCGGGCAGGTCACTTCATCCTTTTGTGCCTCAGTTTCTTTATAGGATAAAATAGGATAAAAACAAATGGAGTCGGCCTCTAAGGTCTCTTTTTAGCTCTAGAGCTAGGATGCTATGACCCTTGACCTCCCTCACTTCTGGTTTTCATGCTGCATCGAGATACTTATTTAGGGAATATTGCTTAAATCAGGATTCACTTGTATGGAGGTTCAAAACCTGGTGCTATTGCTGTCCTGTGTCATCTTCATCTTTTTCTCTTCCACGATCCTCTGCTCTTTGGTCTGCCTCAAACTAGCCTCCCAAAGCTGTTGTGGATTTCCCAACGTGGAGGCCAGGGGAGAAGGAACTTTGTGGAGGGGCAGAGCTGGCATTCTCAAGCCAGGTCCCCGATTGGCTCAACTTCTCCTAGATGTGACAGTATCACATCCGAAGCAATCCAGAGTAGAGGATTATGGGAAAATTAAAAAACCCGATAACTGAGCTTTAGAAGATCTACCATAAAAGTTGGGAGAGGGGAGAGGACAGAGAAGAGGGCTACCGTGGAGGAGGGGGCTGCAAAGAGCCAGTGGGGGGTCCGGGTCTTACCTTTCACCAGGGTGTGTTTGTCAGTGGGAGAAGATCGAGCCAAGACTCTCAGCTTGGGCCAGACCTTATCCAGGCGGTCTTGTTCGATCTGGGGAGTACAAAGAAGAGGCAAGGCTGAGGCCGAGACAGGACAAGGAGAAAGAGAAATCACTGCGTGACAAGGCCGGAGGGATGAGAAGAGACAAGGCCAAAAGGATCATCGGTGAACGGCTTTGTTCGGGGCCTTGGAGGAGAGTCAGGCGAGTACGTGCGCTCCCACTCCCATCCCAGTGGCTGTCCAAACAGTGGAGCTATCAGGAGGAAGTCACAAAACCCACTGGGCTTCCTTTCGGCCGGGCCCCCAGCCTTTCTCGGTCCCCGTAAAGCTCGGCTTTCAAACGGCTCCTAGCTGGTGGAAAGAATGACTTTGGGGGCTTGCCAGGCACGTGTACCTAGGCTCGGGTACGGGGATTGTGATTTCCCTGGTGCAGAGTTTCCTCCCGGGTGAGGGAACTCCCTCTTCGTGAAGGTTGACACGATCCCCGAGTCTGAGAGACCTGGCTCAGAGCATTGGAAGTCAAATGACTTTTCCAAAGTCTCGTAGGCATGTGGGTCAGAGGTCAGACTGGAGGGGAGGTCTTCTGACTCTGAAGGCCCCTCTCTGTCTACTAGGACACACTGCTTCTCATTCATTCACACAAGAAAGAAAATCAGATCATTTCAACAGGCTAAAATGGTTATTTATAGCAAATGACTTAGAGCCCTTTGCCAAGCACCTTGGCAGGGAGGGAGGGAGGGGGGACGCGAGGTTGGGAACCTCTGACTTCCCTTTCAGGAACAATAAACTTGAAGTGATATCGAGCAGCCTCCACTTTGGGGATTTACAAACTAAATGCTTAAGTAAAAGCATTAAAAATGAACTTTTGTCATTTCAATTAATCTTTAATTTAATTTTATCTTTTAAATGAATTTATTATAATTAGAATAATTAAATTAATTTATCTTTTAAATTCATCTTAATATTGAGGAGCAGAATAGTCTAATGGTCAGAGACCGGGCAGCTCTGGGTTCCCATCTTTCCCGTGCCACAAAGTGACCGTGTGACTTCGGACACGTCTCTGGGAATATGTCGAGGGAATTCCCTGTCGGTGAAATAACAGCTCCCGTCTTTATTCGGATGAATTTATAGCTTAGAAATGCAACGAGGGCTGCTCTTTCCCATCGTTATCTCTTTAACTCATCACAAGTTGGATCGCAGGTGTGGGAGTTAACCACGTTCAATTTCTGAAAGCTTTGAAAAAACAGATCAACGCTTGTTTCTTGATTGAGCCAATGATGGTTTTTCTCTGAAATTACCGAATGTAATGACTAATGTAAACTATACATCTGGATGTGAAATGAGTGTTTCATGCCCGTGTGTGTGTGTGTGTGATGTGCGTGTGTGAGGGTGTGTGTGACGTGCGTGTGTGTGAGAGTGTGTGTGTGATGTATGTGTGTGTGATGTGTGAGAGTGTATGTGTGTGATGTACATGTGTGTGAATGATGTGCATGTGTGTGTGAGTGTGTGTGAGTGTGTATGATGTGTGTGTGTAATGTGTGTGAGTGTGTGTGATGTGTGAGTGTGTATATGTGGTGTGTGTGTGTGTGTGTGTGAATGATGTGCATGTGTGTGTGTATGATGCGTGTGTGTATGAGTGTATATGATGTGTGTGTGTAATGTGTGTAAGTGTGTGTGATATGTGTGTGTGATGTGTGAGTGTGTGTATGTGATGTGTGTGTGTGTGTGTGTGTGTATGTGTGTGTAGTGGACAAGTCTTGGCCATGCCCAGTGAAGTCCCAGGTCAGTGTGGTCCCCGAGGCAGGAATTCTGGGAGCTACCTCTCCTTTCTCATTGCGAATACGGCGGTTGAATTCCTTCCCTTCCAGGCACAGGAAATCTTCGCCGGGTTGGATGATGCCGCACTTGGCTGCGATGGCCCGGGCAGTATTGATGTTGTCTCCAGTCACCATGCGCACCGTGATACCGGCCCGCTGACATTTGCGGATAGCTTCAGGAACCTGCAGGAAACAAGAAAAACGGAAGCGGTCACCTTTGGCCTCCCTGTATCTAGAGGGCCTTTTCTCTTTCCATGCGGATCATTTCCCTGTTGGCTCTACATTTCCCTGAAGATCACAAGACCGAGGAGCTGAGAGGGATCTCAGAGGTCCAACTCTCTCATTTTACAGAGAAGGAAACTGAGACCCATAGAGGGGAAGTCACCTGTTCAAGTTCACAGAGAGCATCATCAGATCCTAAATCGAGAGCCGGCAGGGACCTCAGAGGTCAGCTAATCCAATTCCTCATTTTACAAAGAAGGAAACTGAGGTATGGCCAAGATCATACAACTAGTAAGTGACAGAGTAAAGATTTGAACCCAAGTCTATGGACTCCAAAGATATGTCTCACATGGGAGGAGATGTCCAGCAGCTAGGAACTGGGCTACATAAGTTTGCCACCAGTTTTCTTTTCTTTTGACTGAGGCAATTGGAGTTAAGGGACTTGCCCAGGACCACACAGCCAGGAAGTGTTAAATGTCTGAGGCCAGGTTGGAACTCAGATCCTCCTGACTTCAGGGCTGGTGCTCTATCCACTGCGCCACCTAGCTGCCTCACTATATAAGTTTGTGATACAGGAACTTCAGCCTGAAAAAGAGAAGATGTGTGTGTGTGTGTGTGTGTGTGTGTGTGTGTGTGTGTGTGTAACTGTTTATCTTCAGTATTTAATAAGCTGTTACACAGAAATGGAATAAGACTTGTTCTCTTTGGCCCTAGAGGATAGGATAGAATGTGGAACAATGGGTAGAAGGTGCAGAGACAAATTTAAGGGAAAACTGTTCCCAAATGAGAGCTGTCCCAAAGTGAAAAGGGCAACCTCTCAGAGGAGATAGAATACCCACTTTTCAGCTATGTTGTAGAGAAGATCCTTGGTCATCTTGGATTTGGAAAGGACCTGGGTTCAAATCCTGCCTCTGATTACCTTTGAGCAAGTCCCTTCTCTCTGAGCCTCAGTTTCCTCATCTGTAAAATGTGAGAGTCGCACCAGATAGTTCTGAGATCCCTTTCGACTCTACATCACACAGCGTCTATTTATGATCTATTCCACGATATGAGATCCAGGCTTTGCTTCTTGCTACTTGTATGACTTTTCTGAGGGCAAGCTGAGCCTTGAAGGATAGGCAAGGAGGAGAGAAGTCAGATGAGAGAAGATGGGGAGATGGGGAAGGACCTGACCAAGAAGGAGGGGGTATGCGTCTGGATAGCTTGGTTGGCTAAGGCCAGATAAGAAAAGCCTTAAATATCAAGCTAAACAACAGATGGTGCTGCGGTAGATAAAGCGTCAGGCCCGTCGTCAAGAAAACTTCCTGAGTCCAAATCCAGCTTCAGACATTTCCTAGCTATGTGACCCTGGGCAAGTCACTTAACCCACTTTGCCTCAGTGTCCTCATCTATAAGATGAGCTAGAGGAGGAAATGACACAACACTCCGATATCTCTGCGAAGAAACTCCAAATGGGGTCCCAAAGAACTGGACGGGACTCAAAAAAATGACATCAGTTGTAGCAGTTATTAAATACAGAAAGAGAAACAGGGAATGTACCTCCCCAGTTTTACTAGCAGTGCCATTGTTCTGCTACTGTCCCATTTTCTTTTTTCTTTGTATTCCCCCTCCGCCTCCTTTCAGTGGCCTCATGAGCTCATGCCATAAACTCCTAGACAATAGCAGTTGCGATTATATTCTCTGGAAGCACTTGTCTGGAAAATCGATTTTACACCTTAAAAACCATTTTACAGTGGCAAGGTGGGATTCGGCAATCTTCTGGAAGAAACCCTGTATTCAAAGAGATTTCAGTCTCTTCCATCTGGTGCTTTTAGACCACTCACTACTTCAATGCGTCACCGTTGTTTCTGTCATAAAACAAAAACGATTTTCGTCGAGCGGTCTGCCGAAAATGTAAAAATAGAAACTTTCTATTAAATGAACAACTCTTTATGCTATTTCTCGGCTGTCTCCGATTGTCTGCATTGTGTTCGTAAGAAGAAAACAGATGCATTTTTTGTTTTCTTTCTCAGTTTTTTTTCTTTCTTGATCCAATTTTTCTTGTGCAGTAAGAAAACTGTATAAATATGGATCCATATATTGGATTTCACATATTTAACATGTATGGGACTGCCTGCCCTCTAGGGGAGGGATGGGGGGGAAGGAGGGAAAAAGCTGGAAGAGAAGTTTTGCAAGGGTCAATGCTGAAAAATTACCCATGCAGATGTTTTGTCAATAAAAAGCTAGAATAAAAAAAGTAGATGCGCATTTGAATAGTTAAAACAATCCATATGCAGTACATCGTTTCATGTGGTTAGGATCTTACATTTTTAATTAGTGCATGAATTGTCGGTCATACTTGTTGAGTTTTAGTTGGAGTAACATCTTTTCATATGTTAATATTAAAAAAATTAAAGTTAAAAAAAAAAAAGCTAGAGCCTCCATCACCTTCACCTCTGAGATTCCCCAGGCCTCCTCAAAGACAAGGGCCGTGACTTCCTACGTGAAGCCTTCTTTGTTGGATTGTTCTGGTTCCCAAATACACCGCGGTCACTTTGTAGCTATTTTATGTGTATTGACATGTGTGTGTGTGTTGTTTCTATAGGTCAGGGAACCAACATTTTGTAAGTTCTGCTTCTTAAGTGCCAGGCCCTGAGCTAAGCGCTGGGGATACACAGAAAAGTAAGGACAACCCCTGCCCTCGGGGAGCCCGTGCTCTAACAACGGAGACAACACACTCAGAGCGACATACAAACAAGCTAAAATTGGAGGCGATGGACACAGAGAAAGCCTTAGGACTAATGAGTTTTGGAAGGCCAGATTTTAGCTGGGACCCAAAGGAAACGGGGAAAGCCGGGAGGTGGAGAGGAGGAGGAAGGGAATTTGAGGCCCAGAGGCCAGCCAGAGAAAACGCTCAGCCGAGAGATGGGGGGCCTTGACCGAAGAACAGGAAGGACACCAGATCCACCAGTCCACTGGAAAGGGAGGGAGAGACCGGTCGTGAGGGGCTTCTAGAGCCAAAAGGGGATTTGCTATTTGCTTCTGAAGGTAACAGGGAGTTCCTGCGGTTTACTGAATGGGGAGGTGGGTGGGGAGCCGGCCTGGTCAGACCTGTGCTTTAGGAAGATCAGTTTGACAACTCGGTGCAGGATGCGCTGGAACGGGGGAGGCCGGTGGCAGGAAAATCAGCCAGAAAGCTCTCGCAATGGTTCAGGTTTGAGGCGGTGACAGTGTCAGGAAAGAGGGAGGCCTCTACAACAGATCTAGGGAATGGAACATCAACAGGACTTGGATCTGGGGGGAAGGGAGAGTGAGGAGTGGAGGAAAATACCACGGTGTGAGCCTGGGTGACCGGGAGGATGACGGCGCCCTCCACAGCAACGGGGGAGATGGGGAGAAAGACAACGACTTTGGTTTGGGGAATTTTGCTTTCGATACGCCTAGGGGCCGTCCGCTCGGAGACGTCCAGTAGGCAGGTGGAGACCAAGACCAGAAGTCAACTGAATGCTTAGTTCTGTATAAGTAGATTTGAGAATCTTCAGCACAGAGATGCTAATTAAAGTCACGAGAGCAGATGAGATGACGTGACTCGGGAGAGAGGAAGTGACCTGCAGGAAGTGACCTGTAGCTACAATGCAACATCCTCGAGATCACACAGTAGACTCTTCATAAATGTTGAGAGATGGATCCATCTTGTGATCAAATAGATGGAGCCCATGGCAGTTGCTTCTTAGTCTCTGCTGCCACCAAGTGGTATCTAAGAGAATTTGAGAATTGGAAAGAAGCTCGGAAGGCAGAGGATCTGACTTCCCTGATTCTGTCAGGTTCCTCTCTATGACATATATATGATAGTGACTTGAGATTCCCCAGTGATGGGGAGCTCACTATCTCATGAAACGGCATTATCCATTTGTGGACACTTTTGATTATTTTCTCTTATCATGAACTTCTCATGAACCAATGTATCCATTGGTCCTAGATTTGCCTTTTAAAGAAAATTGCTAGTCTGGAAACTGGATCCCATGTGACCCTACTTTTCCCCTCCAGGATAACCCTCTCCAGCTCTTTCAGATGACTCTTAAATGGCATGCTCACTTATCCTAAGCTTAGAGGCCCAGCAAGACCCTGGAGTCTTTTTCATATGAATTCTCTGATTACTTATGTGTAACTTCTGCACATCCTCTCCGGTAAGGTCCATTTCCTTCAGAGACCTCTACAGACCTCCAGACTTACAGGTTTGAGGACTTTGCAAAGGGAAAACACCTGGGACAAAAAAAAAAACAGACTCCTGGTCTCAACTTCATGAAGTCTCTTTTGGTCCCTAGAGTACTCCCTCCCCAAGACACCTTTGGATTCATTTGGCGTATATTCTGTATGTATTTATATGGGCGAATAGGTTGCCTGCTCCATTAGAATGGAAGCTCCTTGAGGGCAAGGATTTTTTTTTTGGCTGCACTTAGATTAATGCTCAGCACCTAGAAAACATGTAATAAATGCTGACTGACTGGTTACATTTCATCGGGCTCACAGGGCCCGGGAAGGGCAACATCGAAGTTTGTTCCTATAAACTGTAGCCTTTCCTCTTTCCTTGGTTTTAGCCCCAGTTACCCCGCACGCTTCCTATTCCACAAAGCTTGGCCTAGGAGCTCCTTTACTGGGTCCACAAGGCTTGGCCCAAGAATTCCTTTGCTTGATCTATCGCTGCCGTCCCACTGCTGCCGACTCTTGTCTCTTAAGCTCGCAGACAGACCCAGGAGCTTCCTGATACTCCGGGGCTGCCATTCTCGAGGCGAGGTGGTCCCTCAAGGAACCTCCTAAATGTAAAGGCTTTCACGTTAAAGAATCAAAGCGATTTCTGTGGGAGTTCTCTGTCTCTCTGGTTTATCTCTATCTCTGTCTCTCCGTCTGTCCTGTGTCTCTGTCTCCACCTTTCTAGTCGGCGGGGAAGTTGCTTGCTCCCCGTGGGCACTTCCAGGCTCTTCCTTCATCACTTTCAGCAATAGCTTTTCTCCTTTGAATTTCATACTCTTCAAATTCACCCCCCATGTAGGTTCTAGTGGCCGACCCAAGGATATTTGCCTTCCTTCTTTAGTGATGCTAGTTCTTGGCCAATCCTTCTCTCCTCCCCAATGCCCTTCATACCAAGGGACTTCGACATACATGGTTTCCTCCAACATCCCAACCTTTCAGTTCCTCGATGCATCGCAATACCTCAACCCTGCCCAGGGACGGTCATAGCCTCGATCCTGCCATCGCCTGCGAACGTTCCGCTTCTATGTTCGTTAGCTCTGAGATTCCCTTCTCGGACCGCGGTCTGTTGTCATCTCATCTCTCCTTTTCTCCTTAAAGTCCTTCTCCTTGGGCCTTTTAACTTTGTTCTTAATCTTCACCGTAACCTCTGACCTCTTTACCTCTTGGTTCCTTTCCTGGCCATTACCCCTGCATGGTTGCAGTTTCTTTCCTTCTCTTTCTCAGCCCCTTGATGTATCAGCTCAGTTTAACACTAGAGTTTCTTGTTTTGATGAAGCATTGCTATGCCCCAACCTGATTCTTCTCCCAGAGGTAAATAGATGGTGCACTGAGTGAATGGAGCCCTGGGCCTGAAGCCATGAAGACCTGAATTCAAATCTGACCCCAGACCCTTACTGGCTGTGGGACCCTGGATAAGCCATTACAAAACTCTCCTTTGCTGTCTCGGTTTCCTCCACTGTAAAATGAGGAGAATGAAAGCACCTGCCTCTCAGAGT
This sequence comes from Antechinus flavipes, assembly GCF_016432865.1. Lineage (NCBI taxonomy): Eukaryota > Metazoa > Chordata > Mammalia > Dasyuromorphia > Dasyuridae > Antechinus > Antechinus flavipes. The sequence continues at coordinate 15,221,858 of NC_067404.1, forward strand.
TGTTGTGGGGATCAAATAAAATAAAATTTGTAAAATGGTTAGCAAAATGTCTGGCACACAGTAGGCCTTTAATTAAATGCTTTTCTCCTTCATTCTATCTGCCTCCTTCTGTCCTATTCACATGGGGCTTCCTGGAGCTATAGTTATAAAACCTTCCCTGAAGCAAGTCGATCCTTTTCTACTTCTATTTTCTTTCCTTCCTTCCTTCCTTCCTTCCTTCTTTCCTTCCTTCCTTCCTTCCTTCCTTCCTTCCTTCCTTTCTTTCCCTTGAGGTAATTGGGGTTAAGTGACTTGCCCAGGGTCACACAGCTAGGAAGTGTTAAGTGTCTGAGGCCGGATTTGAACTCAGGTCCTCCTGACTTTTTCCATCCCACCACCTCGCTGCCCCACTCTCTGATCTATTTTCTCTCCTCATCAATACAAATCTTTTCATTCTTCCTCAACCCTCCCAAGATACTCCCTGCCCCCTTCCACTTTACATTTCTCTCTTAGCTGAGGAGCTTCAATAAAAAATGGAGCCCCTTTGCTAAAAGCTTCCTCTTCTCCCGCCTATCTCACTTTAAATCACTCAGACATCTTCCCCCAGTGTCTCCTTCATCTCTGGCTCACATGACAAGGCCAACTCCTGTACGTTTATCTTTTTCTCCCCTTTGCCACCTAGGTGCCCTTACATGAATCCTTAATTCCACTCCATCCTATCCCATATATACACATATATTTTTAAAAGCAGATTGTCCCCTCTATTATTGCCTTTTTCTTTACTCTTGTATCCCCTAATTTGCTCTTTCTTTGCTTCCAAAAACAAACTCATGTCTTCCTCATTCTTCAAGATTCCTTACTTGATCCCATCATCCCTGCTAGTTAGCATTCTCTAGTCTGCTGGCTTTCTTTGAGAAAGCCATCTATCCTCATGACTCAACTTCCTCTCTTCTCACTCTCTTTTTAACCCTCTGCAACTGAGCTTCCAAACTCAATGACCTCTTAGTTGCTCAATTCTCAATGGAGATCCTTTTCTGAATTCTTTGTCACTAGTGATTTCCCTCTTCCCCTGGATACTACAGCCCCTGGAGATCTTCTGCTCTCTCCTGGTTCTTTTCTTACCCGCCTGACCACCACTTTGCTGGATCTTCTTCATCCGGATTCCTCCCCCTAACTTAGAGTGACTCCCCAAAGGCTCGGTCTTAAATCCTCTCCTCCTTCCGCACTCTTTTGTTTGGTGAGCTCGTCAACTGCCCTGGGTCCGATTCTAGTCTTTATGCAGACGATGCCCAGATTTAGGTATCCAGTCCTAACCTCTCTCCAGAGCTCTGGTCTAGAATCAGCAATGCCAGTTAAATATCTCAAACCAAGTGTTTCCTAGCTACTTCAAACTCAACATGTCTAAACTGAACTTCTTCTCTTCCCCCCCAAACCCCTCCCCGATACGAAATTTCTCAGTGACTGTTGAGTGCACCAGTGTCCTCCAAGTCACCCAGACTCGCAACGTCATCGAGTCTTGTTACTTCATCATTCTTTCACAGCATCTTCCATCTACTCTCTCTTTACTCACACGATCACTACTTTTGTGGAGGTCTTCATCATCTCACACCTGAACTACTGCAGTAGCCTACCATTTGATCTCCCCAGCTTGAATCTCTCTTATCTCTGACCTGTCTTCCTCTCAGCTGCCAGTGATCTTCTTAAAGCGGGATCTCATCTCACTCTTCCTGCTCAACAAATTCCAGGGGCTCCCTATTACCTAAGTGACAGGGGAAAGCTAGTTCGCTTATCTAAATACTCTTCTTTTCTGGTTTGTGTGCCATGGCCGGTTCTCTTCTCGCCTGTCTGGCGGTTCCTCGGCATGGAAGTACTGTGGGATTTTGTGCTGGGACATCTCTTCTTATTCCAGGGATCCTCAAACTACGGCCAGTGGGCCAGATGGGGCAGCTGAGGACGATTATCCCCCTCCCCCAGGGCGATGAAGTTTCTTTATTTAAAGGCCCACAAAACGAAGTTTTTCTTTTTCCTCTAGTCTGGCCCTCCGACAGTCTGAGGGACAGTGAACGGGCCCCCTATTTAAAAAGTTTGAGGACCCCTGCCCTAGCCTATAGGCCTTGTTTGCTCCCATGGGTTCAATAATCATCCTTATGTTGAATCTTCTCAGCCCTGGTCTTTCCTCTGAGTTCCATCTGTGCACGAATAGCTACTTTTGGGACTTCTCAAACTGGATGCCATCTTAAACCCGACATGTTGAAAACAGAACTCATGATCTCCCATGCTGCCCACCAAAGCCCCTCCTCCTCCTTCCGACATACCTGTTTCTGTGAGGACACCACCCTCTTTCTAGTCTCCCAGGTTTGAACTCTAAGTCATCCTCCTTCCCTTCCCCATACCCAGTCAGTTGCTAAGTCCTACTGATACATCTTCCATAACATCTCTCCCACTGGTCCATTTCTCTCTACTCACATGGATGACATCTAGACTCCTACTTGGTCTCCCTGCTTCAAGTCTCTCCTTTCTCTAATTTGGACTCCATGCGATTCATCTTTCTGTATTACTTTTCACATCTCTTTCTTATATTGCTTTCATTTTCCAATATTTCTATCTCTTTTCCCCTCCAGCAAGTCATACTTTGTAACAAAGAGTGTAAGAAATGGAGGACACATCATGATGACAAAACTAAAGAACATTAATTGGGTCTGAATACAATATTCTGCACCACTCTTGGGATTCTTGGCTTCCTTTAAAACCCGATTCTTGTGTTACCTTCTGCAGGAAGCTTTTACCCCTATTTGCATGTATATCCATTATACATCCTCCCCACGATAAGCCTGAAGAAATGAAAACTTCTTAAGGGTGGGGATTGATTCTCATTTTTTTATGTTTGTACCTCAGCACCTGAAGAGGTGCGTGGCACATAGTAGATGCTAGACAAATGCTGGCTATGCTGGGCCGGCTTCAACTCTTGTGATTTCCAAGGCGCCACTGTACCACGGGGAAGGCCCTGGGCTGAAAGTCAGGAGACTCGAGTTTCATCTTGCCTGTGTTACTTTGGGGTTGGGACACTGAGCTGGCCATCTTTTTTCTCCGACTCTTGGGGTCCCCAAGTATTAAATAGAGAAAGGGGGCCTGGAAGGGCTCCAAAGTACATTCTGGCTTGAACATTCTCAGTCTAGGAGAGGTAGGGGGAGCATTCAAGGCTCAGGGGCCCAGGGAGGTCAGCTCCGGAGCTGTCGGTAAAGGGCAGCAGCCGCACTGGTTAACTCTGCGTGCCCAAGCACAGACGCACACATAGGCAAACACCAAACATGGAGAGGGGACCGCGCTAGGGCCGAGGCCAACAAGCGGCCAGTTATTCAGAGCATGTTTACGATTCTGAAAGGTCTTGGCAGAATGAGGCCGTGTTGCTATGAATATCTTCCTTTTAGGTGTTTAACAGGAGCCCATTTACTTGGCCCGACAGAGGTGGGACCTTTATGTTTGGGGGAGGGGTGGGTCTAAGTACAGCCAACCCCAATCCAAACATCCAAGTGGAAAAGTTTGCAAGTCTCTCCTTCAAAGCCCCCCAAAGAACCAGTTTGGAATGTCGAGAGCTTAATACAAAAATAAATGAGGGAACACAGAGCAAATAATGAATGGAAAACATTATCTGGAAAAAAGGAAACAAGGAAGGGCCATGAAAAGCTCAGTCCAGTGGATGCTCTGTGACTTTGGAGGAGAGCAAGAGGAGAGACGTTATCTGCTCGAGGTCACGCAGCTAGTTAGTGGCAGAATTAGAACCCAAATCTAGGGATTCTGAGCTTCCTCTCTTGGGTGCTCAGAGAAGGCTTCCCGAAGAGGTGGCATTCAAGAGGAAGGGAATGGTTTATGAAAATAAACTTCTTATGAAAAGAAGTCTCAGTTCTGTCCCTAGCTTGCTGTGTGGTCTCAATGAAGCTACCTTCTCTCTGTTTCCTCTCCTATAAAATAAAGGGTTTGGAGTAGATGATCTCAAGGTTTCTCCTGCTTTCAACACTCCATGGTTGTTTGACATCTCTGCGTCTCTATCTGTCTCTGTCTCTGCCTCTGTCTGTCTGTGTTTGTCTGTATCTGTCTCTCTCGTTGACTTCTTTTTTCCCCTAGGCTCATGTTGTTCAACTCCGGTTGAATCGTTACTCTGTTCAAAAAGAAGACAAATGCTTAAAACTAAAAATTCCCCACTTTCAGAACCTAGGACACGCCAGCCCTACTTACTCCTGGTTCCATCCCTATGGTTCTCCAGGGCCAGGATATAATCTTTGATGAGGGGCTCAGAGGGGCCACGGTCACTATCACAGACCGCATCCCCCAGGTTCCAAAGTTATCACCAATGTCAGTCCATCAATCAGCCAAGTATTCTATGAATTTATACTGTGTGCCTAGTCCCGGGCTCAGGGAGGGGAGAACATGGAAGAGGAAGCTTGGGACTTGTTCTAAGAGGGGTCCCGGTTTGATCGGGGAGATACCCACAAGGAACACTCAGTGAGCAACTGAGGACCAAACCCTGAATTACAAATGTTAAGGTTCAGAAGAGCTCGGAGGAGTAAGAAAACAATGAGATATCAGCTAAGGCTTCCTGAAAGAAGTGGAGCTTGAACTGTGGGTTGGATTAGGATGGGCAGAAAAGAGGAGGCGGGGCATTCTGGCTGGAATATCTGGTGCAAGGAGGGGAATTAGTCTGACATAGATAGGCTCCAGAGACTGGAAGGAACTTAGAAGTCATTTGGTCTGACTCCCTCATTTGAAGAAATTTATCAGGGAGTTGAAGGGACTCGCCTAAGACCATCTGGATTAGAAGTAGAAGATGTGAGATTCAAACACTGGTTCTGACTCCAAATTCAGCGCAGAGATCGGCCACACCGGAGCAGAAGGTTCCTTTTAGGGAACGCTCTTATGTATCGATTACCCAAGGATTTAATGAAATTTTCCAGCCTCTGTTTATATTTTCTTCCTATCTGCTCCTTCTATGACAATCTAGAAAAAAGTACATTTGGTAGTCTGGTTTGGGGAGTGGAGAAAAGGTACCATTCTACATTTTCATATTAACAACATTAGAGAATATCCTTTGGAGCAAGACATAGGCACAGATTAATGCCCTTTAATATCAAATGTTATTAACTGCTTCTTGTGAGGGAAGAAGAGAAGTTTAATGGTTGGTGAGGTAGAGGAGTAATTCAGGATGTTGGAAAAGTATGAATTATAAAAGGTATCATGGTATAGTAGAAAGAACCCAGGAACTGGCATCTGGAGACATGTGATAGTGAGCAAGCTATTTTACCTTTCTGGCTTTCCTTTGAAAAACAGTGCTAATAATACTTGATGCTATCTTGGGAGAAAAGCACTTTGTAAACATTAAAGTTCCATCGAAATGGTAGATTTTCTTCCGATTAAATCCCTACCTCAGGTCGGACGGGATCTTCGATGCCCACAACAGCGATGCAGGTGAGTTCTCCCACAATCTCATTCTCATTGTCCCATTCGGGCTCCTGGCCTGCAGAAAAGTCCCTGTAGGCGATGCAGATGGTACGTAAACCATCACAGGCCATTGGCTCAATGATCTTCTTCACCATCTCATCCCTGTCCCGAGGACGGAAGCTGCGGAGCTCTCCATTGTTGTTTAAGATATTGGTGCATCTGGAGAAGTGGGTGAAGGACAGAAGTAGAGGAAAGGAGGGGGTGGGGTGAGGGGAAAAACAAAAAAGCAAAATTGATGAAACAGTCTGAGTTGGTGAGAATCAAATCTACCCCGTGTTCCTCCGTGCCTGGAAGGTTTTTGCCAAACATAATTTGAGAAGTGTTCCCAACGAGTAGGTTTTTGGCTGCTTGGAATTCGAGTGGAGAAATACCAAGGGTCTTTTTCTCTCATCAAATTTTTAAAAAGTCAAAGCATCTAATATTCCTTACAAATGATCTAGTTCAACTAGACAGCAATAGGACTTTCCTCCCTTCCGCCTATCCTTATTGTTATTTGTCCTTAACGACAGTGGGAAGATGTCATGACTCGCCAGTGAAATGGATTTAGGTTGTGCAAAGTCACTCAGAGTCATCTGGGTCCAGCAACAAGATAGAAATCAGGATAAGTGGAGATGGCTTTGGATACACTGGAAAACTTTGGCCTTTTAAAGCTAAGATCTTTCCTAGGGCTCAGTTTGTCTGAGGCAACACCCGCTTAGTGATTTAGGCTAGGTAAAAATGAGGCAAAGTCAAAAAAGAAAATAAATCAGAGTCATCTGGGTCCAGCAACAAGATAGAAATCAGGATAAGTGGAGATGGCTTTGGATACACTGGAAAACTTTGGCCTTTTAAAGCTAAGATCTTTCCTAGGGCTCAGTTTGTCTGAGGCAACCCCCGCTTAGTGATTTAGGCTAGGTAAAAATGAGGCAAAGTCAAAAAAGAAAATAAAATCAATCTGGGAGGGAAAGAGTCTCAGGGTTTGGGGCCAAAACAGAAAGCCTCTTGAAAGCAAAGAATGCAGAGGAGAAAAAATGGATTTGGGCAATGAGCAGCTATATAAGAAGATGGAATTTGAGGATGGGATTTGGACTTCTGAGACACAGTTTAAAAGATAGGAATGACAGGTTTTTGGACGGGGATGGAGTCTACCTAACAAAGGTGGTGAGGTTATATTTATTTGATGTTTTGCGATTCGACTCAAAAAGGCTTTAAACTACATGTGGGGAGGGAGAAAACTACCTACCAAAATCACAGAGAAGAGAGTAGCACCCAACAGTTCACAGGAGACAGAGTCCAAGAAAGGAACCAGCTAGAAAACCCAGCACTCAAATAGCTAAACCCAAAGGCCCAAAGTTTAGGCAACAAGCAAGAGAAACTAGAAATTCTAAATGCAACAGGGCAAACCTAACCTCACGGGTATCACCGAGATTTGGTGGGATGAAATCCATGACTAAACTGGGAAAGGGTATATCTTATTCAAAAGAAACAGGATAGGCTATGGGGTCAGGGGTAGCAATGAATATTAAACAGATATACTTGTGGGAGAAGATGCAGAAAGCAGGGTGAGGGAGGAAGCTTGGCAGATAGCATTTGAGACAAGATCAAAGGAGAGAGAAACAAAAGCGATCTCGTCATCGGAGTGCACTACAGACTACCTGGATAGAAAGAGGACATAGAGGAAAAGCGTAAGAAACAGACCACAAAACCGGCCCAGAGGAACGATACAGTAATGACAGGGGACTTAAATTATCCAGCTCTCCACTGGAACTTGTTTTGACCGAAAGAGAGGAGTGAATAACTTCTCGTCTTGCCTTAATGATAATTTCATTTTCCAAAAGGCAGAGGGAACACAACTAAGTGGCATCTATTTAATCCTTCTCTTTCTCATAACTGGAGCTGAGGCCCTCTTCACCCTCTTTTCTGGGAAAGAAAAGGTTGGGACGTGAGGTCCATTCTGCCATCTGCCCTCCTTCCTGTCCTTCAAAGCCCAGGTCAAGTCCCACCTTCTCTGACCATGTGATGAAGAGAGTATTGGATCTGAAGAGAGAGGATGTGGCTTTGCGGATTGCCTCTGACACATACTAGCTATATGACTCTGGGCAGATTCCCTTAACGTCCAAGGCAACATTCTCTCTGTCTCTTGCTCTTTCTATTTTTTCCTCTGGGTGTGTAGATAGAAGGATGGGAGGGGGAGGAGCTTGGCCTGCCTGGAGAAGAGGGGAATTAGTGGTGAGGCTGGAGGTAGAAATGGAAAGCCAGACATCAGAGGGCTTTGAATGCCAGGCTGAAGAAGCAGCCTTTCACAGTAGGGAATGGGGAATCAGTACTGGAATACAGGAATAAGTGACGGCCTCGAAGCCTAGGAGAAGGCAGGGAGCCACTACTCACTTTTTGAGAAGGATTTCTGAAGCTCCTTTGCTGAACAGTCGGAAGCCACCATCGGGCATGCAGATGACAGTGCTCATTGACTTGCGGACAGAGTTGAAGGTATAAACCTTGTAAAGCTTCTGCTCGGGGATCTGGTCCCGCACTGGCTGGAAGTCCTGTTTCAAGTCCAGGACAAAACCCAGCAGGGCGCACTCTGTTTTATTGCCGACCTGACGTGGGAGGGCTCCTTCCTTCTCTGGAGGCTGGGGGGAGAAAGGACAATCAACTTGTCAGGCCAGGGAATCTTGGCCCACCTGTACTCACCAGCACACACTTCCCGGCCCACCCCCACATGTTTTCCCAGCCATTCTAGGGAATCCAGCTGCTGGCCCAGCACAAGGTGCTGGAGAGGAAAGCTGCTCCAGCCTTGTCACAGGAAAAGAGGAGCAGGTTTGTTCAGCTCTACCCCAGAGGGACAAACTAGGAGTAGCTGGGGTGGGATTTTAGCTCCCTAACAATCCAAAGTGCTCCAAAGTGAGGTGTTTGAAGGTCTGGTCTTCAAGTAAAAACTCGACAGGCAAGCTATAGAGGGGACTCTGGTTCTTTGAATGGGGTCCTACCCATGATGCCCGAGTCCCTCCCGGCTCTGAGGTTTTGTGGCCTCGTCCCCTCCCTCGGGTCTCTCTTGTCTCCCTGGTTCGATGGGGAACTCCCTGAGCCCAAGTACTGGGCCTTCTCCATTTTTGATCTCCCCAATGGTGCCACCGAGGAAAGGTTTGGGTAGTGAGGCCTGCCAAAGCCCACGGAGACTGAGAGACAGGAGGGATTAAACAAACAACAACTCATCTTTCAAGTTGATTTGGTTTTTGCTGAATTTGGAGAAACGGTAAAAGCAGAGGAAAGATTCGTTTCACAAACTGAAGGCATTTTCATGTTTGGAGAAGACACTGTAAGGATTTAGTCTCTGTTCAGCATGTCAGAGATTTTCAAGTGCTTAAGGTCACTTTCCCCTTCCACTCCATGAGCTCTCAGAACCCGAGAATCAAGTAACCGGTGGGGACCTGGGGGAGGGTGCCTTCCTCCTGCCTGGCGCGGGGATTCCCACAACAGCTTCCTGACCGATGGTCACTGATCTTTTCTAATGACCAAGAGTTCTCCGCCTAAAGAGACATCTCCATGGTTGGAGAGCTCTCCTCATTAGGCAGTTCTTAGGCACAGTGAGGACTTGGCCGGTGGTCAGCCCCAGCTGGAGGAACCCCCCGTTCCGGGCTGGAGCCTCTGCCCGTCCCTCCTTCCCGAACTCTTCCCCAGACTTACTAGCACTTTGGTGGTGTAGGCACTGTTAATGGAAATGGCATGGACAAGGAGATCCAGGATTTTGGGGTTCAGGTTGTTGGGGTCGGGGATCTCTCTGTAGTGAGTGTCCCCCACATAGGACTGAACAACTGTCATGCGATTGGTGGTGAGTGTTCCTGTCTTGTCAGAGCAGATAGCTGTAGCATTGCCCATGGTCTCACAGGCATCCAGGTGGCGAACGAGGTTGTTATCTTTCATCATTTTCTGCAAATCAAAGGGGACATTAATCGTGATGCTCATTTAATGGTCCTCAGTAGGGAGTTAACCCTCAAAAAGGTACCTCTGAAATAGCCTTGGGAACAACAACCCCCAAAACCCCCCAAACACTTAATAAGAGCCAGGCTCTTAAAAATGTCATTAAAAAAAAAAAGCTTTTTATTTCCCAAACATATGCAGGGATAATTTGACAACGCTGACCCCTGCATAGCCTTATGTTTCCGATTTTCTCCCCCTTCCCCCCAATCCCCTCCCCTACATGGCAAGTAATCCAGTATATGTTAAACATGAAAACATCATTTTTTAATGGTAACAGTTCCTAATGGGCACAGCAGTTATTAGTCAAATAAACAGTTTATTAGGTCAAAAGAGAAATATTAACATAGCCTAACAACTGGCTGTAACTGATGGACACTATCTAGAGCAAATAGGCAACTCTCAAGGTCCTGTGGCCCACCCAGAAATTAGAGTTTGCCAATTTATTCCCCTCTCTATAGAATTCGAGATTAACCTTTGACCAGTGGTCTAAAAATGCCTCCCTGCTAATGTCCCAAGTGGCCAGGGAGCTCTTCAGAGTTAGCGAGTGGGGCAAACAGAAATAAGGAACTGGGGCCTGTTGGCAAGATCAAACCATGGGACAGGCAACCGAGGGAGAGCATGGAGTCTCCAGCTTCAAATTTCTTCCTAAGGAAAATCAATGAACGTTTCTCTCGGATGCCTTAGACTCTCGGGGCCCTTTCCAACGTACGATGCTATTTTGGGCTTTGAAGATTCTCGTCTAGGATGTCCTGATTTTATTCTACGATTCTGGATTCTCCCTTCCTCTCTTGGGGACTGACTCGACCACCTCCATCCTAATTCTGGCTGGCAGCGGGGAGAGATTTGCCAGGAGGTGGGAAGGGAAAAAAGGCTTTTTAGAGAAAGCTTTCTAAGCATCTCTAGACTATCCTAGACAGTACTTTTTGGCTTTGTGGGCCAGTCATAGAGATTAAATGCTTGTAGACCTGGAAGGGATTTCAGAAAACATCTAGTTCAGTTCCCATATTTTTATCCAGTCCCGCCAGCCTCCAGGCTGTTCAAAAAACAAGACCCTCCATCTCGCTGCTCCAGATGTTCTCTCTGGCTGTTCTCCAGGCCTAGAATGCTCTCCCTCCTGACCTCCCTGGCTTCCTTCAAGTTGCAACTAAAACCCCACATCCTACAGGAAGTCTTCCCAAAGTTCTCTTCATCCCAGTGCCTTCCCAGCGGTCATTTTTTCCTATTTATCCTGTCTAGAGCTTGGTTGTATGGATTGGTTTGAATGCTGCCTCTCTCATCAGATTGTAGACTCCTTGAGGGCAGGGACTGTCTTAAGTCTCTTTTTATATTCCCAGCACTTAGCACGGTGCCTGGCCCACCAGCAGGTGTTTAATAAAGTTTTTTGTATCATCATGCAATAGCGTATGCCGTATTATTATCGTATTATAATATCACAATGTATGGTATTATAACAGAAAAGGAAACAAGCATTTATAGGGAAGTGGCCCAGAAGACTATAAGGGTACCCGGCCATGTGATGGCAGACTTCTGCCCAGGGCTGAAAAAGGCCTAAAAGACGCTAAGGCTCAGGACCGAAAGGAATCTCGGTTTGTTTGCTGGGGGGCTGCCGGCCCACGGCAATTATTCTACAATGAAAAAAATCTATGTCTGAGATGAAAATGTGAACGTCCTAGGGGAATTGAAGATTTAATTTGGGGAAATTCTCATTAAATGCCTCCTCGTGCTCAGTAAGCCAACGGGCATTTATTAAGCTCCTACTATGTGCCAGGCACTGTGCTAAGCATGGAGCCTACCAGGAAAGGCAGATCTCCCTATTTTGGATGCTCATCCCCTCTCACCTGGACTACTCTAATGGTTTTCTAATGGCTCTTGGTGCCTCAACTGTCTCCCCGCTCCAACCCATCTTCTAGATACCACAGTGGCATTCCTCAAGTGGTCCACAGTGTTGATTACATAATTCCTGGGCTCAAGAAATTCACCCTTAAGATAAAATAAAAACTCCTCTGTTACCACCCGGCTCCAGTCCACATCTGTGGGCTTTTTGCACGGTATTGTGTTTTTCAGCCAAACTGGTCTTGTTTTTCTTTACATGGCGCTCAATCTCCTGCCCCCATGCCTTTGCATAGGCTGTACTGCATGCTTGAAATGGAATTGCTTTTCACCACAGCCTCTTAGAATCCCTAGAGTATGTCAAAGCTCAGCTCAAGGTCTACCTCTTCCATCAGGTCATCCCTGATCTCCCCGCCTCCTGCACACTGACCTCATTTTTACTTTGCATCTTTTTGAATCTATTTGTATGTAGACACGACTATTTCCCCCGATAAGATGTAACCTCCTCGAGGGCAGGAAACTGTTCTATTTTTTTTTTTTTGGATTCTCCAGCAGCCAGCGCACTACTTGACTATATAGACATGTAGGCATTGAATGGCATGTAACGAAGAACAAGAAGACCAGTTTGGCTGAAAAACAGACATATAGTAGACATTCGTAAACGCTTCTTGATTGGTCGATTACCGAATGCATACAAAGTGGTGATCGGCTATGGTCTCTGCCCTCATGAAGAGCAATGGACCAATGCATGCGTTGCAAATGATGGCAAATATTATTATGGAAGCGGTGGCCTGAGCGAGGAAGTATTTTGCGGCGGCTTCTGTGGCGCGTGGGTTGTTGGGGGCAGTTATTATGGGGACAGTCTCCTAGGGGAAGGTGATAGCACTCCAATGGGCAGTGGGCACCTGGTTTAAGGAGGACGTTGGCCTATTATTACATAAAGCAAGCTTCCTCGGAGGTGGCAGTGGGGTCAGGGGTGGCAGCCCCTTACCTTGACCGAGTATGCGAGGGAGATGGTGACAGCTAGTGGCAGTCCTTCGGGAACGGCAACAACTAAGACGGTGACCCCGATGATGAAGAACTTGACAAAGTACTGCACGTAGACGGGTGTGCAGTTGGAGAGCCACGTCCGGCCACCGATGACGAAGTTGTGGATCACGAAGTAGATGACCAGGATGACAACGGTGAATGCGGACATCACCAAACCTACCGATCGGTGGCAGTCCAGGGCAGGGGTGGAGGGAGAGGGACGTTGGAGAGAAGCAGCAGAAAAGGAGAGAAGAAATAGTCAAACGTCACTATGTGAACTCTGTAGGGCCAGTCACATTTAGGGTGAGGTAGGGAAGACAGGTGTACCCAGGGCTGTGCTGGAGGAGAGCCAGATGCTTAAATTTTCAGTTGTGAGCATTCGTTTACACCTCAGAAATCAGCAATTTGATCTGGATTAGGGCTTGGTGTTCTGTTCTGTCGATTGTTTTCTAGTCTCGGAGTGATGGGAAAAATGGCGATAATGTAGACTAAACTTTTGAGTGTGTAGTAAGCACATGGGACGTATTTTCCCCCCAGATCCTTGGCTGCTAAACCTTCAGCATAGTCCTGGGTGTACCTCTCTTTAAGCAAACTGGATTTCTCACTGTTATCGTCTAATGGGAATTGTCCCCTTCTCCGATTTGGGCCAATACTGGAAACCTTGAAGATCTGGGATGGGAGGTTTCAAGTATGCACCGTGTACCCTGACTCATTCAAGTGCCTTCTGTTTCCTGAGGCTGTTCCGGCCCCTGCCCACCCACTGCCTCTGACAGCACGGTAGTACCACGAGCTGCCTGTAGATGGTGGTGTTGGTAGTGGTGGTGGAAGGCTGTGGCCGGTGGAGGTCGTGGAGATGGATGGTGGAGGTGATTGTTGGTGGATGGTGGTGGTGGGGAACTTCCTTTTGAAAGGGGAGGTTAGCCGATATTGGAGAAGGGCGGTGAAGACAGCCCTGGATGCAAGCTTTCCCCCCATGCAAGAAGACTAGAAAGAGCCCCGGGAAAGAGAGAACTGTGGCAAGCCAGTGGGCAACGGTGGGGGAAGGAAGCCTTCCCTGTGAGGAGAGAACCCTAGAGCGTTCATCCCCCCTCATCTCTTAGCAGGGGTTTCCAGAATAGCACCCTGCAAATGGGGAGGGGATCATGGTACATTTACACAAAAGGCCAATTACAAGGATGTTATTAGCTTTAGAAAAGGATTCACAACAGGATTCCTTTGAATAAAGAGTTCCCTAAATACATTTAAAGCAGGATTTCTAGTTACAAAAATGTGATACCAAATGGAACACTGCTGTAGTCTGGGCTTGGCTTGGTGACTCTTTGGAATACTCTGGCGATTCTTTCCAGTGCAATAGTTATCGAAAAAAAAAAAAAAAACAATCAAAGTTCGCTTGGGTATAAATAGATTCACTAGGTTTATCTGGGGGCTTTTTGAGGGGGAAGAGCCATTATTTGGCCCATACTTGGTCCCCGTTAGGTTTCAGCGAATGGATAGAGTTTGTTTGGGTCTGGGGGCGGGGAGAGGGTCACCATTGCCTTTAGTTCAAACTCCTGGTTTAGCAGAGCAGTGACTAGCAAACGATGGTCTGTGGGCCCAAGCCAGCCTGCCACCTGTTTTTGTGGGGCCCAAGGGCTAAGAATAGCTTTTACATTTCCATTCTTAGCTTAAGGACTGTGCACAAACAAGTGGAGAGAGATTCTCTCCCTGCCGAACTCTGCGGGCCACCGGGGTACCTGGACTGGAGCGCGTTCAGGCAAAAGTGTTTCAAACAAATGAGCCTTTGACTGGGACCTGAACATCTTGATGATGTGGAGGTTTTGGAATGAAAAATGATCTCTTACGAGATTTGACTGAGTTGGATGCTGGTGCCTGGAGGAGGAGATCGGTGAGATGCAAGATGGCAGCAGGGCCCATTAGTCCTACATGGGTAGCCTTGAAAAGCAGATGGCTCCCAGCAGTCCTTGGGGACACAAGCCTGGCTTCAGCCTTCTGACTTCACTGTATTCCCCGTGGTTCCTTGAACCTACCTGGGAAAATCTTAACCTGTTCCTCTTGGCCTTTTTCTTCTTGCAAACTAAATCCCGGGAAGGGATGTCGCTTCCATTGGTAATGCCTTGACTCTGCTCCTTCCCGGGCACCTGACCACTCAGACACTGGAGGCAACTCCCTGGCTGGATTGGGACTCCAAAAGCCCTCCTCCTCTCCAAATTGGGAGTAGGGGCTCTTCTTTGCAGCCCAAACAATTTGCTAACTGAAGTGGAGGTTCCTTATAATCCCTTGAGTTGGGATGCTAGGATAGGAGTTATTCTTAATCTTTTTTTTGTGTGTAATAGAGTCTTTTTTTTTTGGCTGAGGCAATTGGGGTTAAGTGACTTGCCAAGGGTCACACAGTTAGGACGTGTTAAGTGTCTGAGATCAGATTTGAACTCAGGTCCTCCTGAGTTCTGGGCTGGTGCTCTAACCACCGTACCACCTGGCTGCACCAGTAATAGATTCTTTTGGAAGTGAGTCTGGTGAAGCCTATGAATCCTTTCTCAGAATACTGTATTAAATGAAAAGAAAACCCTATTAGATTACAAAGGAAATCAGTTATATTGAGATATGGTTATATATCCTAAATATATGTTATATATCATAATATATCCTAATTAATATGTATCCTAATATTAGGAGAGATATATATCCAGTCCACATTTGTAGGCTTTTTGCACAGTATATATCCTAAATAATATATCCTAAAAATAAAAAAACCCCAAGTTCATGGACCTGGGGGCGAGAGCTCTTGCCTCAGGTGAATACTGAAATGTACAGCCAAAAAGGACCGGGGGTTGTGGGCCTCTCCTGAAGAATGCCCCTATCTAGTGAGATGATCAACATGTGCCCATTTTGATCAGGTCCAGTGACCCAGAATACCGGCCCCAACGGCCTCCTGGAGCGGCACCTGCTGGGAAATCCGGCCCTCCTGAGGCTAATGTGCTTCTATCTTCCCTTGGTTCTTCGAGTTCAAAGGGCACTATCCCATGATGAGTATCTAGCTGGGGGATGGGAGAAGAGTCATCTTCCCCTCCTGATATTGCACCTACAGTTGCCAGGGCAGCAGTTGCCCGGTCACCTGCCACTGCTGGGGGATGTGGGGCTGACGCAATCGGGAGCCGTCGCCTTAATTCCGGGTCTTGGTCATCGTGAAGCACGGTGTCTCTAAGTGTGTTATTCAGTACCAGAGGTTCTATTCTGTACCAGAGGCTCAGCCTCGGGCAGTCCCGCGGACTTCTGGACTTGAAAGCCCGAAGCCAAGGAGTCCTGGCCACTATCCACATCTCCTACAGGGGCTAGAGTAGAGTAATGAGGGGCAGCTAGGTGGCGCTTGAGTGGATGAGGCACAGGCCCCGGAGTCCCGAGGACCCATAAGTTGTCTCAGACGTTTGTCACTAACTAGCTACGCGACCCTGGGCGAGCCACTGAATCTCGGCTGCTTCACCCCTGTGCCCCCCAATGAAGAAGAATAACCGCAGGGAACTGGGATTGTATTTCTGCTACATTCTAAATGCAATGGAGGTTCGGAAGCCATCGGCCTTTTTGGGGCCCCACGGGGGCGTCATTTGGGGGTGACAGCGGCAGACCGGCTTTGCTGTTGGGGCGACTAGGAAGCGGCACCGGAAACCCGGTCGGGGCGTGTGGCCGTGACATTGGCCACACCGCATTGGCTTTGCCAATATAATGTCGCAGGACTGCCATGATTAAGGAGAGAAGATCACAATACTGCGAGCTCCTCCGCTGACTCCACATGACACCAGGGTCCCGGGGTAGCAGAACCCGTGGGCTGCCAGGAGAGCCTGAGTTTGGGGGTTCTCTCCCACATCAATCCCGGGACAAAAGTTCAAAGCGCAGGGAGGCCCAATGTCACTTAGCCTTCCTTCCCAGAATCCAAATTCTAAGGCAACAGCAGGTGCCCGGACCCACCTGGGTCTGCCCGGGGGCCAGGGAAGCCCACACTAAAGACTACAAGAAAACTGTAAAGCATGAGTCAATGTGCTCAAGCAGAGCCCCCAGGAGCATTCATCTCAATGGGGTCAAGAGGAACCTAAGACAAATGATCCCATTCTTAATCTACAGTAACCAGGAAGCTGGTGATCTGCTGACGCAGAGTGGGTCCAAGTCTACTCAGTTTGCTGCATCTATAGAGAAGGCTACAGGAAGCATACTGGGTAGTTCTCTTTTAGTCATCAAGGCAGTGGGGTTGTGTCATCCTGAGCAAGTCACTTACTCAACTCTACCTCAATTTCCTCATCTATAAAATGGGAATAATAACAGTACTCATATTCCAGGGTTGTTGTGAGGCTCAAATGAAATAATGTGTATGACATGTATCATAGAAATCCAAGCTAGGATGCTGAGTCTCCCAGTCTCACGTGGATGTGTTATTTTGAATTTGCTCGTCAATAAATCCCATAGGACAGATGTTAATGAGCGGGGAGTGTATGTGGTGATACAAAGGGTGGATGGAAAAGGGTGAGCAGATGCCAGCCCGGAGCAATGGCTAGCCCCACTCGGGACCTCAGCACATCCAGCTGAGCGATGGATAAGGGAAGTCTTAGCAAGCGTCCCGAGCCTACGGGTAAATGGCGCTTGACTTGGGTCCAAGGAGGGGAAGTAGCTGGGATCCCAAGAAGCTCAGCCTAGCAAGGCTTAAGGTTCAGGACTATCTGGACAGCACCACCAGCACCACCACCATATACTGTCTCGTCTTTTATGAGCATTGTTTCATTTCATTTATTTATTGGCTCCCACAATTCCTTCCGACACAGGGCAGGCACTCACAGAAGAATCCCCAGCTGATACCTGCTTTTCCAATTTGCACGGCCAGCTTTGTGAGCTTCCCCTGAAGCACAGACTTTTCCTTTTTGGGGCCATTGGCTTTCTTCTTCTCCCGTTCCTCCATCTCCCCACCCTCAGCGCTCTTCAGTGGCTGCATCTCCATGGCAACTGCCCCATCTTGCTTCTTAGCTGTGTGAAAGGAAATGGAAGAACACAAGAGGGCAAGGGTCAAGGTCTGTTCTGGCTGCTGAACGAGTTAAACAAAATCCTTGTCTTTTCAGGAAAAAAAAAAAAAAAGCCCGGATGCGTTCTACTTGATTTCAATCGTTTCTCTGATCAGAGAGGCAGTGTACTAGAGTGGGAAAGAGACAGGCAATCTGGGTTTGAGTCTTGATCTGAATATCACCCATGCGAGTCACTCTCAGAGCCTCAACTACCTCATCTGTACAACAGAGATATTCGGCCTTAAATCGCAGGGGGATTGTCAGGCAAGCAATCTGTAAAGCTTCAAGTGCTCAGGAAATGGAAGCTGCTATTATGTCTGGCAAAAATTCACCAGGATTTACCCCCAAAAGGGGGGGGATGCTGTCTGGCAGGAAAGACTTCTGTTTCTGGTGAGGTGGTGGACTGGGATGCAGAATGAGGCAGAAATCTGGCCAATATTGGTTTGTTTCATTGAACTCTTTGTTTGTTTATTCACTTATTTGTTTTTGCCACAAGGGAGGGCTGTGCTGGAGATGAAGGGAATCACGAAGATTTTATAGCAAGGTAGGACAGTTCAATGAAACAAACCAACACGTTGGCCCTGTCTGACAACGTGCACCTCGTTCTGCCACTAGAGTCTACCACCTCTGCCAACAGACAGCCCTTGCCACGAGACAGTATTTCCCCTTTCTTTGGGCCGGCCTCACGCCCCCACAAATGCCCGAGAGGCCAACAGTTGGAAGAAAACAGGGACAGAAAGGGGTCCCCCAACCCGGAAATCTCTTCATTGGCAGATTTAAGACAAGCTTTCTGGGAGTTGATTTCTAAGAAGCTGGATCTCCACAGACCACACCCTAGCTAGCCCTCCCTCTTCATCTCTCTCAGAGCTAGTCTTCTTCCAGTTTCTTCAACGTCCCCATCCCACTTCTCCGGTCAAACCAATATTCCCACCCTTCCTTAAACAAAGTAGGCTACGTGCCTCTGTTGCCACTTTGCCTTCAATCTATTTCTCCACCAGCAAACATCAGTCATACACCTACTGTGACACCGTGGACCTGTACTTAAGGCACCTCCTTTCCACTGTTCAAATCCCACCTGCTCTTTAGCCCCTCGCCTCAATACCGTTGGAGCCTACCCTTCCCGAAGCAGCGGCCAATTTTCTCTTTCCACATGACCTCCTTAAGACCTCACGGGCCGAACCTCCCGTTCTCTGGAACGCTGGGCTGGGAACACCCAGCAGGACCCGCTCCCTGGCTGAATTTCACCTTTGTCCAGCACCAGACGAGGTGGAAATACAAAGCCAGATCAACGTCAGGACTGAGGTGGCTTGGGGATTTTGTACTCTGAGCCGCGTTCACTGAAATAGAAATTTAGGGCCTCTCCGTTGCCTGGGGCCTAAAGCTGCCTGTTGGTACATAATTCTCTGCAGTCCAGTGGCCAGAAAGGATGACTACATCCTCCTGAGATGTACAAAGTGACACGATGTTCTCACTACAAAGTGAAGCTAATGGCTCAGAGCGCCATGTTCTTGGGCTCAGTACAATAATCCCATCTTTCACCGTATTTAAGGGGTCTGGAGCTATTCTTGCCAAAAAAGTACGATGGGATAGCTTTTGGGGGTTATAGCATGAGGTCAGGAATCCGATTCCAAATTGATTCATGTACCTACATCAGTGGCTCTCAGTGTGGTCCAGAGAATCCCGGGCGGGGGGAGTTGAAACCTTTTCCAAATTAGTTTTTTTATATTTTATCTGGTAAATATCTATAAACATGACCCCCACAAATAAAAACTCTTGGACCGATCCTCAATGAATTTTAATAGAATAAAGACACCGAGAACAAGAGTTTTGAGAAACACTGGGCTAAGTGAGGCCACTGAATGCGTCCCGTCACCCGATATCCTGACATGCCCCGGGCTTCTAGGCTGTCATGACTTAGCCCTTGCAGGGAGAATCCCTGTCTTTGCTGAAGCCCTTTCTCAGTTTCCCCATGAGGAGGGAAGCAGGTAAAAAGGTCTCTCACATTTCAGTTTCTCATCAAAATCTCATCACTGGCTATAGAACTAGAGGGCCTCTGTGCAAATCTTACCGGAGACACTCACTTACTCCCTATGTGGCTGTAAACAAATCATCTCTTTAGGCCTCAGTTTCCTTATCTGTAAAATGAAGTCCCATCAGTCCTAGTTCTAGGATCCTGTGTGTGAAAATCCCATCATCTCCCTTGTGCCTCAGTTTGCTTATTTATACGATAAAGAGGCTAGATGAAGGATTCTGTGATTTTATGCTATGTCCAGCTCTTCATCTCCCTTCTCTCTGTTCCTTTTCCTCTGTCTTTTCCCAGCCAACCGTCTCACTCTCTTGGCCTCCCTCCCCCACTTTCCTCTCCTTCCTACCACTTCCCTGCCTTGCATCCATCCGGTGGCTGGGTTCTCTTCTGCAGCCTTCTGTCCGCTCCTCCCTCCGCTCCTCCACCGCCCTCTGCCCCCAGAATCCCAGCTCATTTCCAGTTACGAGCAGAGATACTTGCAAAGCATCCACAAGCAAAAACATGGCGACAGAGATACAGAACACAGAGATCACGTGGCGGGATCTGGGCATCACAGATACCAGGAAGAACCAGGCTTCACAATCTCAGTCACCTCACAGTTACCCTTCGGTAAACTGCTACCAACTGGCTGTATGATACTGGACAAAGTCACTTCGCTTTCCTAGGGTTCAACTTATCCATCTGGAAAATGGGGAAAACCATCCCTGTGTTGTTTTCTTTACAGTCAATGGAAGGATCAATCGAAAGTGTTTTGCAAGTTAGAAATTTGCAAATTAAAAAGCCATGCACAGGAAGCAGAAGGGCCCCGGACAGTAATGGGGAAGCCCGATTTCCAATCCTGCCTCAAACGCTTCCTAGTCGTGTGACTATGTGCAAGATCACGTTCTTCCTCCATGTTTTCAGTTTCCTGTCTATAAAATGACTAAGTTTGACTCAATGGTGTTCTAAGGTCCCATTTAATGATGGATTAAACTCCAGCTATGCTGATCTTGTCCCTGTGCTACAAAACCTACAGAGAAGGTGGACCTGCTCATACTGCCCGCAGCAGTTATGGCTGACGGCCACTAACACTCTACGTTGGGCCATCATTCTGGGACCCGGGGTCCCTCTCTTCACCTTTCTAGTCCTCTGTCCCTATGCCTCTCAGGAATCTTTTGAAGACAAAAAGCCCAATAAGATGAATCCGTTGGAGGATTTTTTCCGACTCTGGGCAATGCCACCGGAGACCCTCGGTTCGAAAGGGCCCACGCAGCCCACCTAGTCACATGACCAGAGACCGTTAGAACATTCAAGCTCCCTATGTTCATTCTCTCCATTTTACAGATGGGAAAGCTGAGGTCCAGAGAGGGGAAGAGGTTTGCCTCAGATCACACACTAAGTAGCACAGCTACCATTCAAAGCTATTCTTCTGTTAACAAGCACATGGAAACTCCTTTTGGGCAGAAGCCATTTTTCATTTTCACCTGGGAACCCCCACGCCTAGCATAGTCCTTCGTGCAATAAACGCTCGTTAGTTCAGATTGGCTGAATCCCTTCCCTTCTCAAACACATCAAGCTAAGCATATAGTCATTTTGTCTCGATCCATTTTTCGATCATTTCTTTGTTTTGGGGGGGGCCAGACCAGTGATTTCATCTGGGGAGAAGATTCCCAGGATGGACAAGTGGGAGGAGGCCCAAATACAATGCGTCTTCTCAGGCCTCTTCCAGGCTACGATTATATATATAAATGACAATTTGCTAACCTGCCATCGTCCATCTGAATATGGGGAGATTGGCCTCAATGGTCTTCTAAGGTTTCCTCTAGCTGGATATAGGATCCCATCATGCTTTGTGCTACCCTTGTCCCTACTTAGCAATCCTCAAAGAAGGAAAGGCTGGACGTAAGGCCCCTTTTGAAATGCTCATTTTTCTCTGATTTACTCAGGGTTGCAGGGCCACTAGGTGCGGAGGCCAAGTTGGAATCCAGGTTTTCCTAACTCCAAGACGGGCCCTCTAACCCTCCTTCACTCCGCCTCTCACCATTAAGAACACCGGCGATTGTCTCGTACATCACAAACCGATACCATCTCCCAATCATGCCAGATAGGGGTGCTAGGGAACGTCGACCAACCTGCCCTCCAAACCAACAATGGTTAATTAGCGCTATGACCATTTTTCCGCCCTTTTCTTGACAACTCACGAAACAATAAATCAAAGACTATTTTGTGGAGTTCCCGGCTTTCTGAGGCATAAATGCTCATGTTGAGAATTGAACTACGGACACTCTCAAACCAGTACAAGCCAGCTTCAGCACACTGCCGCCGCCTCGCTGTGGTGTAACGGAAACCGTCCTGAACTTGAGATCAGAGGCGCCACGCCCAAATTTTGACTCTGCGCTTTCTCTTAGGTGGAAGACCTCGAGCTATTCTCTTCAGTAGGGGCCTGTTTCACTCTATGTAAAACTTGGGCTCTTGATCTTTTGCCATTGGAGTCACACGACTGCCAAATAAGCCAGTACCATTTTTAGTCTCCCTCCCCTTCGGGGTGACCCCAGCTTTATATTGGTTCAATGGGATGGGCTTTTCAAAGGCTTCCCTCCATCGGAAAGATGAAGAACCTGAATCTCAAGGGGTTATTAAGGGACAGGCTCCCAAGGCCTCCAGATCATGCTTCCCAAGTCTCTGGGGAGAAAATACTCGAGTTCTCAGATGGTGGCAAATAACAAAGAGCATAAGCAGATTGGGAAAGTGGGGAGGGAGCTGGGTGCTGCCAACATACCATATGCTGTTGACATCCATGCCAGTAGGCACAGGGCTGTGGCACCCAATGCCACGTGACTCCGATTTCCTCTCTATGTCGAGGACGGAGGTACGCGGCCGCTCCGTAACCAAACTGCCGAATCACGGGTCATAGGTATTTCGGTTTTTTGGACCGGCTCCGTGCTCTCCTCAATGTAGGGAGCTCCCGGTGTGGGATTTCCTTTCCCAGTGTAGATCGGCACCTTCTCTATAACACAATCCTGTTTCTTTTTTGTAATTTTGGTTTGGTTTTGTGAGGCAATTGGATCCCACAGCCAGTAAATGTTTAAGTTTCTGAATTGGAAATTAGGTCCTCCTAACTTCAGGGCCAGTACTCTATCCACTATACCCTCTAGCTGCCTCCTGGAACAAGAGTTTAGGGGACCCTGCGGGAGGAAATGAACGGTCCAGAGTCACACAGCTAGACAGAGTTCCTGACTCTGACAAAGCCTTTTAATCATAGTCATAACTCATCGTAGTTATGTAGGAAGAACTCGTGGCTTGAGAGCCGGGAGCTTTAAGCTTGAGTCTGGACTCGACCACTAACTTGTGTAATCTCCTTTGTGGGTCTAGCTTTCTTTCTGGAGCTAAGGTCTAGAGTCCAGGGGTCCTCACACTACGGCCCGCGGGCCAGATGCGGCAGCTAAGGACGATTATCCCCCTCCCCCAGGGCTAGGAAGTTTCTTAAGGCCCACAAAACCAAGTTTTTGTTTTGACTCTAGTCCGGCCCTCCGACAGTCTGAGGGACAGTGAACTGGTCCCTATTGAAAAAGTTTGAGGACCCCTGGTCTAGACCATTCGATCCCTAATGTTTCTCCCAGATATACCACTTTACACACATCCACCGCCCCTGCATAATATGCAAATAATAAAACTGGGAAACGTTTAACAACCGTCTTGCTGAAAAAATATATACAACACACTTTTCAATTAAATCTGCTATTAACATTTTTAAAGTCTAGACTCGTTCAGTCACGTCTGTTTCTTTGTGACCCCGTGGACCACAGTAGGCCGATACTGTCCATGGGATTTTCTTGGCAAGATCTAGCCCAAGGATCAGCAAACTGTGGTCCACAGAGCACTGAGCTTGGAGTCAGGAAGACCCGGTTCCAATATGTCCTCAGTCACTTACTAGCTGTGTGACTCTGGACAAGTCATTTAGCTTCTGTCTGCCTCAGTTTCCTCAACTGTAAAATGGGCATAATAATCTGACCTACCGCACAGAGTTGCTGTGAGGATCAAATCCGGTAATATATGTAAAATGCTTAGTGTAGTGATTGGTACATAGGAGGCGCTTAATACATATTTATTACCTTCCTTCCCTTCTATTTAAAAATATAAAAACCATCCCTGGCTTCTGAGTTGTACAAAAAAGTAGTTTGCTGAACCCTGCTTCAGAGATGTCAAACTCCAGGTCCAGATGAAAACTGAATTAGGAAACGTTTAACAAATAAATTAAAAATCCAGTATGAGGTAGGTCGGCGTGTAGCCTTTGAGTTTGACGCCACTGACAATCAACAAAAACAACCAATCGGCCTGTGATTCAGAGCCTTCGATTTCCCGCGTGGAAATATTCACAGCGAAAATTTAACAATCTACTCCCCAGAACCTATTCAAGTTGGCTCCCGCACACTTTTGCACGTATGTGCGTGCACACGCAGCCATCCCTTCCACATCACAACTTTCCCCATCACGGTTCTGCTATGTCTTGGGCCGGTTGGCGTGAGAAATCAAACGAGAATTTTGGGGGAGTTTTGTGGCGATGGCATAGGAAGGCCAGCAGCCGACAGTTAGAAATGCAGAAAAGATACGTACAGCGTTAAGAGAATCGCAAACGGATTTTACGATAAGGTACCGGAAACACGCCAGAAAAAAGAACAAAACTTCATCTTTGGTTTGGAGGGGAGGCCGAAGAATTTTCTGTGGATTTTTCAGAGCTTGGGGGCGCCACGTTCCTAAAGTCCCATGATGTGGAAGGGATAACGCCACGTGTGTATCTGTAGATCTCTGTCTCATCCAGCTATGATCCTCCAACAGAACACATAGCTTCTGAGCAATTCATCTTCACAAAAAGGAACGATGGCAAGGAAGCCGCCATAGCGGGGATCTGGCTAGGAAGACCTGGCCCAAGACAGCCGCCGTCTGTGAGGCTCAAGTCACTTACCCTCTCTCTGCCCTGGGCAAGCGGAGCGCAAGCGATGCTGCATTGGTAGAGGGCCTTTCCTCACCAGAAGTCCCCTAAGCCAAGGAAATCCCACATCTGGCCCCCAAAGGAAACAAAAAGCCTAACGGAAGAAGCAGGGTATCTAAGGAATTGGGAGGTGACCTAGAGAGAAGAGCCCGGGTTGTGCCATTGGAGAAGCTCTCCAAACCTCAATTTCCTCCAGCGTAAAATGATGGGGTTTGGACCGGCTGGTCTTTAAAGGCCCCCCGAATCCAGTGTCGTTCGGCATTTGCTGCTTACGTCGGCGTCCCTTCGACTCACTTACCTCCTTTCATATGCCGCCGGGAGTAGATTTTAGAGAAGTCTCCAGAGCGGGGCAAAATCCCCAGTCACCCCACTGGCTCTTCTCCCTTTTTCCTCCTCCCTCCTCCCTTCTCCCTCCAGTTGGGCTTGAAGCTAGGGGAGGGGAGCAGGGGAGGGGTAGGAGCTGGCCCCACAGATTTCCAGTTACCTTTATTCTGGTTATTCTCCACAGCCCCATCCTGCTGTTTGCCTACAATGGAAGAGGAAGGACAGACACAACACTTGAAAACAGACAAACGTAGCTCATAGACACGCGTGTACACACATGCACACGAAGACAAACGGGGCCCATGGTGACTGATGTTGAGTGACTGAGGAGGATGAGGAGGACGAGGTCACAAAGAGGAATTCACGGGGTTACGGCTTGAGGGAACCCTAAAACCTGGGAGAAAACCCCAGGAGGCACCTGACCTTGAGCTGCACTCATTTTCTTCATTTCTCTGGGCCTTGGTCTCCTCCTTTGGAGAATGAGGAATCTGATTCTAAAGACGGGTTGGACCCTGATCCTAAAGATCAATGGAGTTCTGCTTCGAGCTATCGACAACCTTGACCTTCGCTACGGACCGAACCCTGACCCTTGTCTTGGGCCGATCCCTGACCCTAAGCCTAGGTCAAGCCTTAACTCTCACAAACTGACTCCAAAAGGTGTCACTGGCTAGAAGGGGGACTATATGAGAGCAAATGACTTGAGCAATCCCGTTTCTATCGCTGGCAATCTAAGCAGACACGATAGTTCGCTGACAGCGAGCGGTCTTCTCTTACAGATGCTGGTTAGTGGCTGAGTGAGTGAACCGAAGCAGCTTCTCTCTTCCGCATCTCACCTAATAATGATTGCTTGGTTACTAGGTTATAAGTTGGTAAAAAAAACTCAAGGGGAACCTCCCCGATTTCGAGATCCTGACTCTGGAAGATGGACGCGGAGTTAGCAAACTTTGGCTGGCCCTCCCTGAATCGGCAGACATTTCACTTTTGGTTCCGGCCTGTGATTTCATCAGCGTATGAAAAACTCCGTCTGGGTCGGCCAGTGCCCCTCCGCCTGAGTCATATTCCTTCCTGGGGCACTGGCCGGCCCAAACAAGAAGCGTCACAGATGGAACTTGAACTCAGGAGCTCCTGACTCCATAATTCATGAAAACCTGGAGCAAACGAGTGAATATTAGGGTCACTCATGTTCCTGAAAAAATTTTTTTTAAAGCAGGGGTTCTGACCTTGGGGTTCAGAGACCTTGCCAGAGTCTGCAGAGTTTCAGGGGCGGAAACCTGGTATCTTTATTTTCGTTAACAGACTAAAATTCAGCATCTGCACCCAGTGTGAATGTAAATAACAAACACTGGGTTTTCGCCAGACTGCCGAGACAAAAAAGTTATGAACCCCTGATTTAAAGAGTAGGTTCCCCAGGGCATTGAACGTTTATGGTAGGAGTTAGTAACTTCTGTCACTAACTGGCCATGCGACCCTGGGCGTGTCACTTCTTCTCTCTGTGACTCACTTTTCTCATCTATTAAAATGAAGAAATCGGACCCTCTAACCTCGACCATGTCTTCCGCCTCGAAGCCTGGAGTCCCAGAATCCCCGGATTTCTCTCTACACCGAGTGATCTGGTCAGTTCCTGTGTACTCTGGGAGTTTGGTGCCGGTGAGACACTTAATCAGTGATTCTAAATGGCGGAGAGACCACCAGAAAGAGTGGGAAGAGAAGTTCAGTTGTGAGCTGTGACCGCCTCTGGAAAGCCAGCAGGGGGAAAGAAGGTAAGAGAAGAGACCGCGAGGGATGTTTCCGAAATCAGCTTTTTAGGGATCTATTCAGGGTGGAAAGTGGAGGTAGGGGTGGAGCACAAGGAGGGGAGGAGGGGGAGGAGAGAGAAGGGCAAAAGGGGGAAGAGGAGGAGGAGAGGGAAGGAGGAAGAGGGGGAAGGGGAAGGAAAGGAGGAGGAGGGGGAAGGAAAGGAGGAGGAGGGGGAAGGGAAGAGGGATGAGGATGAGAGAGGGGAGGAGGGGGAGAAGAAACAAGAAGGCTAAAGAGTGCTTCATCCAAAGCCATTCCTTTCTTTCCTGTAAAACAGGTATGGGCAGTGGGATTAAACAGTGAGACTAAAGGAGGAACGGGCCCGGGACTCGCGTTCCAAACAATTGGCCCTGGATCCAAGGACTGTCTCGAAGGCGCACTGAACTCAGAGGCAGGAAGAGCTGGGCTCAGACAGTTCTTTTCTGGATGATCCTGGGCAAGTAGTTCAGTTTCCTCTCTGTAAAATAGGGAAGTGGGTGGTCTAGATGGCCCCTAAGGTCTCTTCCTAAGTGTATGACTACAAGGACTCTGGGCGAGGAAGCGGGAGAAGGGAAGGAGGCCGGCGGGCCTCGGGACGGGCTAGCCAACGGCCTTCGTGGAGCCGGAACTCCAAGACTGAACGAGCGGGGAGATCCAGACAGTGACGCGATGCTTCTGTCCCTCCCGCCTCAGAGAACCCCGGCAGGCCGTCTCATCCGGCTATCTCGGGCTGCTCTGATCCCGGGAAGCCGACCGGCCGGGCTCCGCTTCGAAGGGCTGGGAATGATTCATTTCCCCTATAATGCAGAACTTGCTCCCTGGATCAGCTGGAAGCTTGTCGGTTAATACGACAAGGCCTCACTAATTCAGCCTCGGAAGCTGCCATGGCCAAGAGGAAGACGGCAAGGGGAGGCCGAGCTCCTTTTACAAACAACCGTACTTTCACCGGCAGGAAAAACTTGGAAATAAAATGGATGCTTGTTAATACAGGAGAGAAGAGACCCAACAACCTGTGGCTTGGCTTGCTCCTTGCATCATATGCATCTCTGCGTCTCCTTGCAGCATCTAGGGTGCTGGAAGGAAATCTAGAAGTCATCAATTCAACTCCCTCATTTTAGAGATGATGAAACTGAGCAAATGACTTGTCCAAGGTCATTGAGGTACTACGTCCTAGCCGAGATTGACTCTGGGACTCCTGACTCAGTTTCCTCGAAGGGATTGACAATATGATTGGTAAGACCTCTTCTATCGCTAATATCCTATCAGGTATACATTACAAAATTAGTCTTGGCCACTTATTAAAGTGAGCCTCCAAAGATTCCTACCTAGCGATTCCTTTGGGAGCCAGTAAGATCTGTTTATTCTTTGTTTGTCGTTTTTTGCTGAGGGATTGGGGGTGAAGTGACTTGTTCAGGGTCACACACTAGGAAGTGTTAAGTGTCTGAGGCTGGATTTGAACTCCGGTCCTCCTGGCTTCAGGATCAGTGCTTTATCCACTGCAGCCCACTTAGCTGGCCTCAAGATCTGTGTATTCTTCCTCTTTCTTTCTCTCTTTCTTTCTCTCTCCCTTTCTCTCTCCCTTTCTCTCTCCCTTTCTCTCTTTCTTTCTTTTTTTCTTTCTTTCTCTCTTTCTTTCTCTCTCCTTTCTCTCTCCCTTTCTCTCTCCCTTTCTCTCTCTCTCTCTTTCTCTCTCTCTCTCTCTCTCTTTCTCTCTCTCTTTCTCTCTCTCTTTCTCTCTTTCTTTCTCTCTTTCTTTCTCTCTCTTTCTCTTTCTCTCTTTCTTTCTCTCTTTCTTTCTCTCTCCCTTTCTCTTTCTTCCTTTCTTTCTTTCTTTCTCTCTTTCTTTCTTTCTTTCTTTCTTTCTTTCTTTCTTTCTTTCTTTCTTTCTCTCTTTCTTTTTCTCTTTCTTTCTCTCTCCCTTTCTCCCTTTCTCTCTTTCTTTCTCTCTCCCTTTCTCTCTTTCTTTCTTTCTTTCTTTCTTTCTTTCTTTCTTTCTTTCTTTCTTTCTTTCTTTCTTTCTTTCTTTCTTTCTTTCTTTCTTTCTTTCTTTCTTTCTTTCTTTCTTTCTTCTTTCTTTCTTTCTTTCTTTCTTTCTTTCTTTTTTCCTCTGAGGCAATTGGGGTTAAGTAACTTGCCCAGGGTCACACAGCCAGGAAGTGTTAAGTGCTTGAGGTGAGATTTGAACTCAGGTCCTCCTGACTTCGGGACTGGTGCTCTATCTACTAGCTATCTCTAGATCTGTGTATTCTTGAAAAATGATACAAGCAAGTACTTGCTGAGTCCCCCATTTTTGCACAGTTGAGGTTTTCCTTGCTTTTTAGAGCTGACTTAACACCCTCATAATGGGCACCATAGAATAGAAGACTACTCTTCAAAAGGGTTTGGGCTCCAGCCCCTCTTGACCTCCAGGGGATTGCCTGGGAAGGGGGCAGGAGCTGAGCTCTACAGACAGAACCAAGTAGCTAGGGAAATATGGGTTCCCGCTTGCACCAGCTCGGGGTTTCCTCAACCATCTTCAAGGAGCTAGACAGGGAACGAGGCTGATTGTGCAGCATCTTTCCAGGCTGGATGATGGGATTGAGGCTCTCCAATGAGAAAGGAGGAAGACTCCTCTCCAAAGGGAGCAGCCTTGTTGCATGAACAGAAGCCAAGAAGATGGCCCACCTGAGCTTCTAAGACCTCTTTAAGCAGCTGGCTCCAGTTGTTCTGAGGCCTACGATTAAGTGACACAGAAGATGGAGGGCTGGGTCTGGAAACAGGAAGACCTGAATTCAAATCTTGTCTCAGATACTCACTAGTTCTGGAACCCTGAGCAATTCATTTAACCTCTGTCTGCCTCAGTTTCCTCAACTGTAATATGAGGAGAATACTAGCACCCACCTCCCAGGGCTGTTGTGACAGTTGAAGAAGAGAACATTTATAAAACACACTGGAAATCTCAAAGGATTTGGACAGGCCATTTCACATCTTTGGGCCTTGCAGAGACCACTGAGGGAAGTACAGTATACAGAGCACTGGGCCTGGAAGCAGGAAGACCTGAGTTCAGATTCAGCCTCAGACACTTAGAACTAGCTGGGTGACCATCTGTCTGTCTCAGTTTCCTCATTTGTAAAAGGGGATAATAATTCTGGGGTCATGAGGCTCAAATGAGATAACTGTAAAGTGCTTGGCACAGGGCCCGGCACGGAGTGGATGCCATAGCAATGCTTACTCCCTTCCCTTCCCCTCACCTTGGTTTCATCCAACAGGACAGCCGTGTCTCCGGCAGCTTGGGGAAATGGGAAGTGTAGAGATCCCATGCCGGATTCCGGCCTTGTGTGATTGGGCAAATCATCTTTCCTCTCAATACCTCAATTTCCCCTGGGAAAATGCGGAGGTTGGAGGATGCCGGCCTCTGAGCTAAGCTTACTGTGTGATTCCTAGGCCAGGGGCAGCTCTGCTCAGCCTAGTCCCTTGCCTTTCTCTAGCCATTTCTTGGAGGGGGCATTAAGTCAGGCTCAGGGAACCTTCAAGGGCTATAGCGATGTGAGTTCCGAGGAGGACGATGGCAACGATGATGATGACGGCGAGAATGATGGATTTCAGCTTTCTAGGCGTGCGCTAAAGGTTCTCGGTCTATCTATCTTACTGCTAAGAACATCTCAGAATCAAGAAGAGGGCAATGGTTGCTCTGGACCACCGATGGCATATCCATTACGAAGCCAATGATAGTGATATAGAAGCGACTGGAATCTTAGAATAGAATGAACAAAGCATCTGATGGACCAAGATAGAGAAAGGGGAAAATGGCAGGATTTCAAAGACCTCGGAGAAAAGACCAGCAACGCCCCATCTAGCCAAGGGGAAATTGGCCGAAGAAGGATGGGAAGCCGAGAAAAGCACGATCCTGATGACACGAGTATAAATGACCCTTCTGAAAAAGAAAATGTGCAGGTATCTAAAGATATGATGTGGCTGCATAATGAACTCTCAGATGGGCTCCCCTACAAGTTTATGTACAAAAGATGGAGGGACGCACACAAAATCCCCAAGGTTCCGGGAACTGAGAAAGGCCAAAGCTCACCAGACGTGATTTGGGAAGAGCGCTGAGGAGCAATGAAAGGACCTTTATGGTTATGCTCAGAACAAAGAAAGGCAGAGGAGGCCGGCTGTTACTGTGGCTAAGCTTCGATTCCTCCGCTCATTCTCCATCGACAATAAGTGCACGCAAACAGCACCCACGGCTACGTTAAAATTGTTCGGTGGTATAAGCCCCCTTTTCTGCCATGCTACTACCCTCCCTGAGGGACCAGAAGGGGATACACTTAAGGGCTGCTTTGAATTTGATTTTGCAAGTGGATTGTCATGGCTAAAGAATTCATCACCCAAGGAGCCTCTTGGGATTCCTTCCCTGGCTGCTCTTCGGCTGAAGGGAGCCTATGTTATGGACGGAGAACCTTTATAAACTCAAGACCTACCAAGAGCCTGTGTTGAGGACCTTGGAGACCCAAGATTCATCTCCAAGTCAGGTGCCTCCTCCTGGCTTGGCCTCCAGGAGATCTTAGGCTGAGGGAGATCTTCTCTGTCCTCGGGCTCAGCTTAGGGCCATGCACCCAATAGGTATAGAAAAGATTCCTGAATTAAATGAATTACTTTGCTTCATCTTTTGTGCCAACAAACAGACTAAAAGAATTTGTTGTTCCCTGGTTGGTCATTTGTCTGGGCCATCTGACCCAGCTCATTTCAAACAGTACCTTGCTTCCCTAACCCTCTCGTTACCTCTCTCGTGCTTATGTTTACTTGATGTTTTTCTGTTTTAGAAACTGAGGAAATTGAGGAAGGCCGTGGAAGAGTTGCTGTCCTGGTTTCTTTTTGTTTCTATAGACTATATATAGCCCAGCAGCAAAATCCATGAATAGGTTACTTCAACCAGTAGTAACTTCCTCAAGAATAGATTGTGTCAAAATAGCTTAATTTTCTTTTCTGACACCTACTGGACCGGTACACCAGGAAAAAGGCATGGGCGACAATAAAGTATTTGGCAGCGCCTTCCCGAATCCTTTCGCCAAGATGGATTTGGACCAGGTTGAAAAGTTAGGCCCAGAGATTGTCAACCAAAGAAGAAGGTCACTAGGAGAGTGCTTCAAGGATCTGTCATTGGTCATGTCATCAACATTTTTACCAATGATTTGAATGAAGGCATATATGTAATGTTTCTCAGATTTACTGAGTAAAAAAATCTGGAGCTAATAAAAAAGCCAACATTCAAACATTCAATTCAATTCGACAGAGTCGCTGAGCTAAGTGTCGGGGAGAGCAACACAAGGCTGAGGCGGGCTTGAAGAATGGCCTGAAATTCTAACAAGATGAAATTTGATAGATCCAAATAAGTAATTCTACAAGTAAAATGAAGGGGAGTCAACGGCAGCTACTTGTACGTTCAAGATGGATCGATGGTGTGATGCTTCTGCTAAAAGAAAGCTATCACGATCTCTGGCTGCACGACTGCTGTGGTAACTGGGAGAGGGGACTCCTGGTCAGATGGTCAGATCATGCCCGGGGTCCTGCGTGCAGGTCTGGATGCTGCATTTTAAAAGCACTGTTACAATGTTGATCCACTAGAGCCTACTGAAAGAAGGGAGCCCAGGCTTATGAAGGGTCTGAAAATCATGTCACGTGAGGATGTTTAGCCTGAAGAATAAAAGACCCTGAATCTACTCTTGTTAGCCATTTAGTGTCTGCCAGGCCGTTCTTACCATCTCTACTCTCAATCCCGATGACCACTCCCATTAGCTATACTCCTTGGCAGAGACTCCGACCAGAACTGAAAGCTGGGGTACATAAGAAGGCTAAGCACCCAGAAGGCCAAGGGGTCCCGAACTGCCTCCTGGGCACCAGATAACTTTTTTTTTCTCAACAGGCTTTTCCTTCCAGAAATCAAAGCTCCATTCACAGCTTGGGCTGTAGTCATAAGATCCCGGGCTTAGTCCTGGCTCTGTCACTATCCGAGTCACTTTGCACAAATCATTGCTCTTTTGGAGGCTTCCATTTCCTCTCTGAGGATTTAGTCAAGAGGAGAATCATCTGTCAGAGAATCTGTTTGCTTTCTTTCAAGATGGCTGCCTAAACTGAGGAGACAATACAGTTCTTTCACATACATACTTCAGCAAAATCCTGAAGTTGACATCAGATTGGATAATGATCAAGATATCCTATAAGAAACTAAGTGGCAGCTTCCATCCCCAAACTGCATAACAAATCAGCAAGAACACAGACAAAAGGAAAAGAGACTACTTCCAACAAAGCAAGTGTCACCACAGACAAAAAATAGGACACACTGGACCTTCGAAACTCTGCATCTAGAGGCAGGAAGAACAGAGGACTCCCTTGAGAAAGTCCTTGAGTGATTAAAAACACATCGTGGTAGCTTGAATGACAGTAAATAGTGACTAGTTACTAGTGTGCTACCTCCTAGTGCTCAGAGGAATACAGCCCATGCCCAGGGGCTCTGAGATTCCAATTACTGTCCGGACATCCCAGAGAAAACCCTGAAGATCCAGCACTCAACCTCAAAGATCCAGGCAAGTTGAACTTCAGTGGATCCAGTGAGAGAACCAATGGAACCGAACACCCCTCCCAAAACAAACATACAGTAGGTTGATGGGCCCTAGTCTCGGCACAAAGCTCCAATTCAGGAACTAAAAGCTAGAGGGATAAGTAAGTAAAAGAAAACAGCAAATCTAGAGACACACAACCAGAAGGAGCAAATAAGTCTGTAATTATTGCAAGCAGACACTCAAAGGAAAAAAAAAAGGATTTTCCCTAAAACCTACATGAATACCTAAAAGAAATGATCATAACATACCTCTGCCCCTCACAAAGGGGGCCATTGTAACATATTTTAAAAGGGACAGAAGAGACTAGAAGGTAGTTCAGAAGGAATCACTGTCAAGTAGGACAATCTGGAAATTAGTGTGGAATTAATTGCATACTCAAAGCACATCATATGAAATAGATATTCATGGTTTCACATAGAGCCCTAATTTTTTTGTTCCGCCCTGTTTATGTAAATGCCTTTGGGGATGGTTGGTGTTTATGTTCAGAATTAAAATTTAAGAAAAACAGAACATGAGGAAAACTTTTTTTTTTTTTAAATGAGGGGATAAGACTGGATTATCTCGAAGGTCCCTTGGAGCTCTAACGTTCTGTGATTCCATAATCTCGGACCACAAAGCTGACTGGATTCCAGGCCTAAGGTGAGAAGGCCTGGTTCAATCTTCTAATTCAGTTAGTGGGCACTAGATTAGAGCAGACTGGAGGTGTTGGTGCTCTTCCTAAACTCTCTACCTCCTCAATCTGGTCAGTTCTCAGATCTCAGAGGCAGGATACAGGCAGGAGAAGTTCCAGGACCTGGGACGAGGATCCCGGGAAGGGTAGGGATATGGGACGGGGTTCTGGTGGATTTTGATGGCTTTGGGGCTGTCAGAAACTAGGGAATGACATGAAGGAGGAGATGCTCTAGGATTCAATGATTTCTTTTAGTCTCTTGAACATACTGTTGGCTGGGAGACAAGAATGATGATGAGGTTGTCTCTGGGCTCCAGACTATGGCTTATCGATGGAGGTTGGGGGGGGGGAGGATGCATAAGTGATAGAGTGGGATGTGTGTGTGAGGGGGAGGAGGGAGGGAGGAGTGGGGCAATCTGTTCACTGTGGCAAGTGCTGGTTTAGACCTGGGCTTTCAAAAGGAATTCAGCATCCCCACCACCACCACCACGCTCCCCGCTCTGTAGGCTGGCAATATCACATCAGCTGTTCCTAAACAGCCCGGGGCTACCTGGACCCCTGCCCCCCCACGTGAAAACTGCCGAGAGCAGCGAGGGATCCCCCTCCCCCGGAGACTGTTAGGGGCGCTACGGCTCCATCAGGCCTGGGCATCTATCTCTGGGCTAGATGCCACCTTTCCCTAACCCCGGAACTCGCCCTGACCCCGGAACTCGCCCTGACCCCGGAACTCGCCCTGACCCCGGAACTCGCCCTGACCCAGGAACTCGCCCTGACCCCGGAACTCGCCCTGACCCAGGAACTCGCCCTGACCCAGGAACTCGCCCTGCCTTTCTCCCTCTTCCCCTGCAGGCCAGGGATTCCCTGGCAAGGGGAGACACTATATTTCCCTAAAGAGATTTCTACTTCCTTTACAGGAAGGATTCTCCGAGCGCCGGGTGAAATCCCGGGCCAGTCTCCCGTGCCCCCTTTTACTTGAGAAGGTTTTCTCCATTGAGGTGGGGGAGTTGTGAAGCAGGAGGCATCAATCCCACCATCTGAGGAATTCAGCCCGTCCCCCCGTAACACCCAACCTCCCTCCTGCTGCAGGAGCCCCCTCTCCAGCATCCATGTCCAATGGTCATCCAGCCTGAGCCTGAACATTTTACCCCAACTCCAATACTCACTAGTTTTGTGACCATGAGCACCTCTCTGAGCCTCGATATCCTCATCTGTAAAATGGGGATGAGAATGCTTGCACCACCAACTCCCAAGGGTGATGCAAAGAAAGCACTCTGTAAACCTTAAAGCACTACAGGAACGTGAGTCGCTTTTATATGTGGTGTGACAGGAAGGAAGCCTGAGCCACTGAGCTGTGAGCGCGGGAACCCTGCGGCGGCTTCTCGCTCTGGAGCCACCGAGGGATGGAGGCTAAAGCAAGAGCGGCCGAGGTGGGCCTGGGGCCTAGGCCGGGATGTTCTGCTGTTACCGAGGAGCCGGGAGTGGGGGAAAACCTACTTGGGACAGGGTGACTCGGGGGAGAGTCTAAGTTTGACTTTATTGTCTCTTCTCCTGGGGAAGGCTTATCGTCAAGGACCGTCCTGGATGCTGTCTAATGTCTTGGTGCTGATGAACACGGAAGGGCTACGACTATATTTTGGCCATGACCTGGCCATCCGGAGGTCATGGGCCCCTGATATTATAGACCATTTTAGTCCTCCCCCCAACTTCACATTAGCCCCGATGCGGGGTCCTCCTTCCTGGATTTGAACTCTTTCAGTAGAACTTTCCAAGCACTTTCTCTTCTGGGGGCTATAGTTTAAGGGGAGCAGCTGCCTCGAGGAAACATCCGGATGTTGACGCTGTTTAAGTTGAAACTTGTCTTTTAGGCTTTCCTCTGAAGAGCTAGGGGCCTCAGTCTGAGGGCGATTTCTCCTCTCCATAGAGTTAATGGGGCTCAAATGATCCCATTTGGCTCGATTCTAAGGGAGGGGGAGGGGTCTGGGGGAAGGGCTGGTGGATAATGGAGTACAGAGGCTTACCTTTCTTCTCCTTCTTCTCCTCCTCTTCTCCACTGGCTCCAAGCAAAGTAAAAATAATGCCAGTCTGAGAGTTGACACCGACGGCGGTGACCACCATCCTTCCAGAACCTTCCATGACGTGAGTACCTGGTGAAGTACTAAAGAGTCAGAATGTGCTTTGGCTTCTCTAGAACCTCGCTCCCCCCATCTCTGAACCAGAACTGAGGGTCACTAGAGTTGGAGACAACAGAGATAACCAGCGTAGACATCTGCGTGGTAGAAGTGCTACAGAAAAGGAGCAAAAACCCATAACTCAGATGGTTCAGGAGAAGGAGAAATCCAATCCATCACCAATGGTGGGTTTAGGGAAAATCTTGACAAATTGAATTGAGTTGAAACTCCTTAACTGGCCATCTAAGGCCCCTCACAATCTGGCTCCAAGCTCGCCTCAAATCAGTTCCCATTTGGGGCAGCTAGGTGGCGCAGTAGATAGAGCACCAGCCCTGAAATCCGGAAGACCTCAGTTCAAATATGATCTCAGTTCCTGGCTTCCTGGCTGTGTGACCCTGGGGGAGTCACTTAACCCCAATTGCCTCGGGGGAAAAAAAGTAGAGTCCATTCTATCCTCTACATCCCAGCCAAATTGCCTTCCTGAATATCCTGACCATGACTCCCGCTTTCCTCCCTCTCTGGATTGCTTCTCCCCCTGGCATCTCCTCCCTCCACACCTTTCCCTAGTTCTGGCTGTCCTTTACTGCCTGAATTAATGTGGGGAAATCATTTCAGCTTCATAAGCCTCAATTTCCCCATCTGGAAAATGAAGGAGTCAGACTCATGGCGTTAAAAATCCCTTCCGGCTCTAATACTGGAGCACATTTTCAGAGACAGGAAGTGATCTGCTCCAGACCACGAAGCTCACAGTGGCCAAATCAAGTGAGAAGAGTTTGTTCTCCTCCACCCCCGGGAGGGTTCTCTGAACAGTCACCCTTCTGGGCAGTTAGGGGAACAGCGCCCTGCGGCATATGCAAAGGGAGGATCTAGGACCTTAGTCCAGGGCTGCCAGATCCTTGCTTTGTGGCTTTAGGGGACGGACTTCCTTCTTCTCCCGGGGGCTCGGGCTTCTTTTCTAGAAGATGAAGGGCCCGGAACAATGTCCCGAATCCCTTCCAGCTCTAACATCCCGCGACTCCATAAAGTGGGAAAATCGATTTGGGAAGTGAAGACTTGGGCAGAGTTCTCTCTGTTCCATAAGTCTGGCTTTTCCCTGAAAGGACATGTGACTGGGCGGGCCTGACCTATATTACTTGGGGTCACTATGCGATGGGCAACGATGGCGGGAACCCTCCCCTCCCTCTCCATCCCTCCATGCCTCTAGTTTCCAGACTTCCAATGGGGAAATGCCACGGAAAGTCTAGAGTTGACTTTGAATTTCTCCAGCGAGGACAAGTGATCTTCAAACTGGGAAGGATGATGTGAAACAGCCCGCAGGGACTGAGCCCAGACTAAGTGTGAAGATGGCAGCCTGATATGCCACATGCCCGGTAGGCCACTCACTAGACCCCAGGGAAAGCCCTTTTTGGGGGGAACGAGGGATAGAGTCCAAATTGGGACGAGGGCTAGGCCACGGCGGGAGAGAAAAAGGCAGAATACAAGGGGTGATATAGAATAATAAGCTTCTAGCTCCAGAGCAGGAAGAAAGCTCAGAGGCTATCCGATCCAAGCCCTCATTTTACACAGGAGGAATCTAAGGGGAAGGGAAGGGACTTGGCCAAAGCCACCCGAGGAGTAAATTGGCAAAGCCAGGACTTGCACCCAAGCCCTCTGATTCCACTGCCAGCATGCTACCAAAAGGTCTCCTATTTCCTTTTTAGACAGGGTTACAAAAGTAGTCGCGCAGCTAAGTGGCGCCATGTTGCATAGAGCACGGAACTCGGAGTCAGGTAGACTCATCTTCCCGAGTTCCAATCTGGCCTCGGACACCAGCGAGGTGACTCTGGGCAAGTCACTTCATCCTGTCTGCCTCAGTTTCTCCTTTATGAAATGAACTGGTGAAGGAAATGGCAAACCACTCCAGTATCTTTGCCAAGAAATCCCCAGATGGGGTCGCAGAGAGTTGAGCATGATTGATAAATGACTTAACAATGATACTAGAGTGGCGGGGCAGCTAGGTGGTGCAGTAGATAGAGCACCAGGCCTGGAGGCAGGAGGATCTGAGTTTCAATTCAGCCTCCGACATTTATTAGCTCAGTGACACCAGGCGAGTCGCTTAAGTCCTATTTGCCTCAGCTCCCCATCTGTAAAATGGGGACACACCGAGCAAGGAAACTGCAAACTGTTCTTGCACCTTTGCCAAGAAAACCCCACGGACAACGGTCATGTTTCGCCCCATAGAGTCCCCTAGTGTTTTCCTGAAGGCGAGCTTACCGGAGAGCAACATGGGATCTTTATCCACGGCTTTGCGTACATGGTCTGATTCTCCCGTTAGGGAGCTTTCGTCAATTTTGAGGTCGTTGCCCTGGATGAGCACGCCATCAGCGGGCAGTAGGTCCCCTGGACGGGCAGCAAGAGAGAAAAGGCGTCAGTTGGAACCTTGAGGGCTCAAGCCACCCTCCCTCCCCTTCTCTTTCTTCCTCTCCTCCTAGAAACAGAGAGTGTAAGGGGTGGGAGGCACCTAGTCCAACTAATACCTGGGTGTGAATCCTCCTACAACATCCCCGACGAGTGAGCTGGCCAGATTCTGCTGGAATCTAGGAGAACTCACTACCTCCGTTCTGTAACAGGGCAGTTGGAAAGTTTCTCCTTTTATCCAGCTGGAGTTTTCCTCTCTATCCCCTTCCTTCTCTTAGAGTGAATGGGAGCTAGAGTTCGGCCCTTTGTTCCTGCCTCCCATGAGGACCTGGGGGGGTTCTACAAACGCTTAGCCCTTTCACCTCTTGAGTGTTAGGGATGAGACTGCTGTGATTGGCAAAATCCACGGGATATTTTTTGCTCTCCCTTCATACCAGAGAAGAAGTTTGAATTATTAAAAGATTATTATTAATTAAATTAATTATTAAAAGATATTAAAAGATACTCCAGAAAGTGGAGTGATTGAAGAGGTTTTATTAAAAGATTAATTAAAAGATTAAATTAAAGATAAAACATGTTGCTATTACACAATTATAGGCATCTCTTTTATGCCTTTTCTGGGTCGTCTGCGGCTTCTGCACAATTCCAAAAAATTCCCACTTAATTTCTTATGCCGACCTGCTATATATTGAAACCTTTATCAAAACTGCCCTGGGGAAAGTCACGGTGAGGAAAGGCTAACTGTGCTGCCTATGGTGTATAGAACCGCTTCATCGCAGCGGTTAAAGACGAGGGGCAAGAAGAACGGAAAACCATCTTAGAAGGGGCCAAGCCTGGGCAGAGACGGAGTCCACGTGGGCTCTGGATTTCCTGCCACGCCTACAATAGCCACCCACCATTAGAACGATGCCTTTAGGTTACGGTCGCTAGAAGGCCCTTCGTAGAACCCGGGGACCCTCCCGACAGGGAAAGAGGGGGATCCTGGATGGGGAGGGGGGAGTAGCGCTCTTATTCGAACCCCAGTAGAGCTGTTGGTGAAACAGACATCTTGGAAGTGAAGTTGGAGATGAGGGATAGGAGATGGGGGAAAAGGAACAGCCTGGCCCTGACCCCCTTTGAATATAACTTTGACCCTTGGGCAAGTTTCTTCTCACCATATTTGATCTGGGCGATATCTCCCACCACGAGTTCAGCCACAGGAACCTGGATAACCTGCCCCTTCCGGATGACCTGGAACTTCTGCTCTTGCTCGATCCGGCTCTGCAGACCACGAAACTGCTTCTCCTTGCTCCAGTCATTGAAGGCCGTGACCAGCACCACGCAGATGACCGATAGCAAGATGGCTGCTCCCTCAATCCAGCCAGCCTCTGCCTCGCCCTCATCCTCAGCCCCAGCTGAGACATTCCCACATGCTGCCCCCAAGGGAGAGGGAAAGGCTTAGATAGGCCCTGGCACCCCCCCACCACTTCTGTAATCCCACAGGTCCGGAGCAACATCGTTCAGCCCGTCGCCCCGTGCACTCTGCTCTGACATGCTCTTAACGGGCGAGTTTGGAGAGAGGGGAAGGAGACAGAAAACAAAGAGAAAGGCCTAGTCCCTGCCCCGGGTCAGGGTCAGTGGACCCCGGCAGGCCTTGGGCCCCGAGGGGCAAGTCAACAGAACGGCCAATAAGACCTCCATGGGCACTTGAGTACCAGATCATGTTGGACTCAATGACTGTAGAGACTGTGGGAAGGAAAGAGCACCGGGGGGTGTGGAGTTTAAAATAGAAAAAAGTATCACATCTGGAACAGGAGGACCTGGACTTGAATTCCTATTTGGCCGGGGCAAGTCCCTTCCCTTCTCTGGGCCTCAGTTTCCCCCCTTGTAAAATGAAGAGGTTGTACTGGATGGCCTCTGCGGTTCCTTCCATCTCTAGAACTAGGAGCCTATGAGTGACCCTGGACAAAGCGTTTCATCTCTGTGGATCTCAGTTTCCCCCTTTTTAAAATGAATAATGTGGTAGGAGGAAAGTAACGGACAGGCGAATCCTTTCCTGGAAGGATCCCTCAGCGGGCCCAGTGACAGCACGATGATATCAGGAGATGCCGACGGCCCAACAGTGGAGAAGGTGTGACTTGCCCCTCCCTCCACATCCACTCATGTAGTTCCCGCTTGCGTACCCTTTCCCGGCCCAGAGTGCTCTGCAGTCTCCTCTGATACTGTGGGTGATAGTTGTGATCGAACGGGTCCTACATTTCCTGGGACATTGTTTAGCGTGATTTTTCTTACTATCCAATTTCCCTAACACGCCTTTGCTTTGAACCGAGCGTGTCTTTGGGATGACCGGAGAACATGTTTCTTGCTCACGAACTGTGGTTCTGAGCGGCTGCGAGGCCCCGAGGTGGCCGATGTGGGGCCCCACGTGTGAGAGGCCAGCATCTCAGGGGCTACAAAAACTGCAAAGACCTCTGGGAAGGCTAAGGGGAAAGCCGATATTTATACCAAAAGAAAAGGAGAGTTTTGATTAGGGGGCGGGATTCTGAGTCTTTGAGGAAGGAAAACAGGGCTGGGGAGGGTGCCGCATTGGCAGCAGGAAGGCTCCGGAAGCCTCGAGGCATCTTCAAGGCCCGTTCCTCCATCAAAGCTTCCAAGACTCCCCCCGCCCTCAGTAATTTCTCTTGCCCCTAGTGTCTCCCCCACACTGTGCCCCATTTTGCCACGTGCCGTTCTTGGAGCGTCTCCTGTGGGAGAGGCTCCCCCTGGGGGAACTGGAAGCTTCCTGGAAGGAGGGCCCGAGTCTCTCCTTTCTCAAGATCTGCTGGCCTGAATTATTGGGCTTTCCCCTTTCCCAGCCTGCTCCCGGGGCAGCCTTCCTCCCTCATCTTGGGCCAGGCCAGATCCACCCCCCACTCACCGTCACTCTGTTCTCCGGGTGGCGCATAAAAAGAGAGGCCCAGAGAGATGATGGCGGCGATCTCCAGGATGATGAGGGTGACGTCCTGGAGAGCTTCCCACACCAACTGGAGAAAGGTTTTGGGCTTTTTGGGAGGGATGAAGTTCTGTCCGTAGATCTGCCTCCGCTTTTCCAGGTCGGTGACGTTGTCGGACAGACCTGCGCGTCGGCGAGAAGGGAGACAGACCCAAGGTGACAAAGTGTCAGACGGAGGCGAGAAGTAAACCACGTGAGACTGTGGACGAGATCGTCCGTTTGGACTAACCGCTAGGGTTTTCTCACGGGGCGAACACCGGCCTTGGAGTCGTGAGGAACCCGGCTCCCGGTCTCACCTCCCACAATCACTAGCTGTGTGACAATGGGCAAGACGGCAGCTCTTGCAACCTCATTTTCCTTGTCTTTAAAATGGAGCTGAAGATTGTTGCAATACAGTTTGGGAGAAATCAGTTAATGAGGAATTCCCTGAAGTGGTTTCCATATTAGAATTTACACTATTGGAAATGATAATTGTTTCCTTTCAGTCGTTGTTCAGTCTCCCTCATTTGGGGTTTTCTTAGCAGAGGTAAAGGACTGATTTGCCATTTCCTTCTCCAGCTCATTTTGCAGATGAAGAAACTGAGGCAAACAGGGCTACATGACTTGCCCAGGGTCACACAGTCCGTGTGTGTCCGAGGCTGGATTTGAACTCGAGCCCGGACCTCTAAATACTACCTTGCTCCTACTAGGTCCTATGATCATGTAAAATGTGGTAATTGGTTCCAGGTCAACAGGGAAAATTCAAATAAAGTGGCCACTCCAGGGAATTCCTTTTTCTACTGGTCTAGTCCCGTCTGCGTTTGCTTCCCAGTGGTGTTGTGAGGTTCCAGTAAGCCCCTGTTCCCATAAGCGCTTTGCAAACCTGGGAGAGCCTTATAAACGCGTATTACTTCTACAATCACGGTAGTTTTTGGCCAGAGGACTTCTATGTTCTTTATCTCTCAGGTGAGCAACGGTCCCAGCCGAGGAACCCCCCCCTTACAGAGGAGGAGACCGGGGTCCCGGACTAAGCCGCCTGAGGAGGAAGGCGATGGCGGCTACGCCCCACTTTGGAGGCTCTCTAGCTGGAGACCATCCTGTGACCAAGGAAATCGAGGTTCAGCGCCTCGCCCCAAATCAGCAAGCTGCTTCTGAGACTTGGGTCCGAATGCCCAAGCTAGGGCGCCTGTACCTGTAGCACATCCCCTTTCAAAGACTCCCAGATGCCTGAAGAAGAAAGTCCCAGCAGTCCCTGCTTAACTCTTCAGCTTTTCCCACTCCGGTACCTCTTCATGTCAAAGCCCTTCTTGTCCCTCCCCCCCCCAGGCTAGCCCTTGCTCATACAGGAGCCTGTTTTTCTCTTTCACCCTAGCCAGTCAGAGTAGCCAATGGCCCTGCCTCAGTTTCCCCCTGGAGCCTAGGGGCTGGGCACAACATTGAACTGAATTGAATTTCTGATTTAATAAGATTGGAGAAATCTTTTAGATACACACAAGTCCTTTGATATAGGGAAACTAATAGGCCAGGGACTGGACCTCTTCAGGATTTCATGAGTAGAGGGAACTCTCAGGTGAGGAAACTCCCTCTGCCAATACAGGTCAGCACCTTTTTTTGCAACTTATAGAGCACTGAGAGGTTGTTTGGGGTCACGTAGCCAGGAGGTATCTGAGGCGGCACTTGAATCCGAGTCTCTTATCTGCTACGCTACGCAGCCTGCTTATCTGGCTCTGTCTCCGTGCCGCTAGGTGGCGCAGTGGGGCGAGCGCCGAGTCTGGAGGCAGGAAGATCTGAGTTCAAATGCACCTCAGATACTTCCTAGCTGTGTGACCCTTGGCAAGTCACTTTCCCTTCTACCCGGCTCAGTTTCTTCATCTGTAAAAATGGGGACGGTAACGGCACCTACTTCTTAAAGTTCTCGTGAGGCTCAGTTGAGACACTCATCGTACGGGTGCCGAGTATTTAGTTCTGCGAGTACCACAATCGTCATTAACGTCTTCTCCCTTAGTCCAGACACTCAACGAGACCACCGAGCCCGCTGCCATCTGAGGGGAACGTGCTCACTGGAAATGTAACGCCTGGTTCTTCCCAGGGGGGCGGCTCCAGCTCCCAAAAGCCCTGCTCGGCTGTGGGAAAATACCCTTTTCGGCTCCAACTTTTGGCGGCTATCGGGAGCTGAGACCGCGTCTCCCGCCGCCCCGTCCCGCCGCTGTCTGTGGCCAGGCACCGATTTCGATGGCCTCAAGACCCGGGCTGGCTTCAGGGAAGCCTCAGCCAATAGAGACCCACTGGAACCGCATTTTGACCGCCTGGGGAAGTGGGGAAGTTGTTGCGTATCGGTCATTTTCCTCTTTATTTTAGTATCTTCTATTGAATCCAATCGAGCTCATTACTAAAATCATGACTGTCATCAGAGACTTCGTTGACCCAGCACGGGGACGAGAGGGAACGGGTACGGCTAAGGATGGGGGCACGGGCCAGAGACCAAAGCCATAAGAGAAGACATCTGGGAAATGCACATAAGGTGGCAGTGGGAGATCTGGGTGATGTTCATTGAGCGGCAGCCCCCCCCCCCCATTCTGACTACTTAGAGAGGACCAAGTCCCAGCATCCCCTACAATATGGATGATTAACAAAGCCCATCAAGCTATATTATTCCCAGGTCCCACCAGGGGGCACACAGGGGTACTTCAGGGCTTGCTTCCTGGATGAGATCACAGAGTATCAAATTTCAGAATTAGAATATT
The DNA here is from genome assembly GCF_016432865.1 of Antechinus flavipes. Lineage (NCBI taxonomy): Eukaryota > Metazoa > Chordata > Mammalia > Dasyuromorphia > Dasyuridae > Antechinus > Antechinus flavipes. The sequence goes on from NC_067404.1 coordinate 15,265,805, forward strand.
GGAGTTGAGCTGGAAAGAGGCGTCCTTCCTAGGAGTCTGTCCTTGGCCTTGTTCTTCCAGTCAATTTTTTTTTAATCAATGACATCGATGGTGTGCTTACCAAACGATGAAACTGGGAGGGCCGGCCCGCATGGGAGAGGGTAAAGATCCCGAAAGACCTTGGCACAGATCTAAGGGGGGGGCACACAATCATCACTGCTACGTCCGACCATCGACTGCGCCCACACTTATGGGGGCGGGGGACGGAAGCAGAGTCGGTCGGTTTGTCTGAAAGAGATCTGGGGGTCTCTGTCTCACTAAGAATCAGGGGTACGAATGAAGGAAATGGTCTCAGGCCCCATCAGCAAACGTGGACTACTGTGTTGAGTTCTGGGCGCTCTTGGATTCCCCAGCTTCTGGGGCCTAGGCCGGAGGGGTGCTGCTGAAGAACGCTTTGGGGGCAGAATCCAAGTCATAGGCAGAAAGGGTCAACTTAGAGAGCACTGAGAGGTTGAGTGACTCGTCTAGGGTCACATAGCCAGAACGGATGAGACGCAGCACTTGAATCCGAGTCTCTTATCTGCTACACTACGCAGCCTGCTTAGAGAGCACTGAGAGGTTGACCAGAGTCAAACTGGAGAGCTCCCAGGAAGTGAGGCAGGGGTAGAGTTGGTAGGAACATGTCAAAAGCCTGCCATTAAGCACAGTGCATATCAGAATATGAGAGACAGTGGAGAGACAGAGACAGAGAGGCAAAGACAGAGAGAGAGAGAGAGACAGAGACAGAGACACAGAGATTGAGAGACAGAGAGAGAGAGATTGAGAGAGAGACAGAGAGAGAGAGAAAGAGACAGAGACAGAGAGACAGAGAGAGAGACACAGAGACAGAGAGAGATTGAGAGAGAGAGAGACACATAGAGAGAGACAGAGAAAGAGAGAGAGAGAGAGACAGAGAAAAAGAGAAAGGAGAGAGAGAGGAGAGAGAGACAGAGAGAAAGAGAAGAGAGAGAGACAGAGAGAGAGGAGAGAGAGAGACACAGAGAGAGAGAGACAGAAAGAGGAGAGAGAGAGACAGAGACACACAGAGAGAGACAGAAAGAGAAGAGAGAGAGACAGAGAAAAAGAGAGAGAGAGAGGAGAGAGGGAAGAGAGAAAGAAAGAGACAGAGAAAGAGAGAGAGAGACAGAGACAGAAAAAGAGAAAGGAGAGAGAGAGAGAGAGGAGAGACAGACACACACACACAGAGACGGAGACAGAGACACAGAGAGAGACACAGGGAGAGAGAAAGAGACAGAGAGAGGGGGGAGAGAGAGACACACACAGAAACAGAGACAAAGAGAGAGAATGAGAGCTGGGTTTGAATTCCTCCTCCCACATATTCTAACATTATGACCTTAGGGCAAGTCAGGCATTTCTCTTAATACTCAGGGTAATTTTGCTGAAGAGAAGGAGAAGGCATTTCCTCCTCTGGGATTTCCCAGTGCCAGTGAAACCCCAGGTCCCGTTCTGTGTGAAAGTAAGTTCCCTGCGAGTACTGGAGATGACAGTGGCAAAGGATGCTGGGACAGTGGGTGCCAGCGGGCTCCCTGTCCCCTAATGCAGCGAGGGATGGAGCCTTTTGGGAAGGATGTTTAAAAACAAGAGCGTGTCAGAGAGGAAGGAAGAAAACGGTGGAGACAGTGACACATGAGGAACACACGAGGGGTAAGAGAAGACTTGGGGAGGCCTCAGGACCTGTCTTCGAAGTATCTCAAGGCGGTCGTGAAGAAGAAAAAGTAGATTTGTTCTTGTCGTCTCCCCCAACCGTGGAGAGGTAGAAAGGACTGGAGCCTTCTGGGCACATCGGAGAGGCAGATTTCAACTTAATATAAGGGAGAAATTTCCCTAAACAAAAAGTACAACGTTTCGCCTCGAAGTGCTCGGTACAGAAAGATGGGCTTGGAATTCAAATCTTATCTCGGGCCTTTATTAGCTGTGTGACTCTCAGCAAATCAGCCTCTGCCTCAGTTTTCTCAACTGGAAAATGGGGATTGTCATAGCACTCACCTCCCAGGATTGCTGTGAGGATCGAGTGAGATCCTTTAGGTTGTATAGCATTTAGCATCGTACCCAGCACCTAGTAGGCTTTTTAATAAATGCTGGTTTCTTTTCCCTCCCTTGTTCCTATCCTTGGAGGTCATCCAGCCTCTCCTGGATGACATTTGTGAAGAGATTCACGTTCAGATGCAAGTCGGATCAGACGCTCGGGCGATCAGGGTTAAGAGGAACAGAGAGGGATCACAGCCGGGATCCCTTTGGCCCCTTCTATCTCCCGAATCCAGCTTGTGCCCAGCCATCCTATCTCCCACTGGCCCTTCACCAATAGGCAGCTGGGGGATTCCCCCTCTCGTCCCATCGGAAAGAGGGGAGGGTTGTCCCGGGCCCTGGGAATTGGCTAAACCGAGCTGGGGAAAAACCTGCCCGTTGACCCCGTGGCAAAGCGCTGTAGCCACGCGCACCCTCCCAGAATCCCTTACTTTCCAGGGGGAGACCGTTAGGTGGCTGTTTTGATCCAAGAAGGAAAGTGCCAGCCCACGGAAGGACGGTCTGTGTCCTGTGCCTCCCTCTCTCCCGGCTTCCTCTTGGTTGCCCTTGATGCTGCAGCCAGCCAGCTTCTCACTCATTTTCTCCATCTCGGTGACCTTGTCCCTTCCCCCTCCCCTATCTCAAGCTTCCTCTGTTCTGTGCTATCTCGCTCTTTCCTTCTCCTCAATTCCCGTCCGCCTCTCAATCCTTCCTTTCTCTTCTTTTTCTCCCCCAGGTTCCAATCTTCAGGCACGGGGTGGGTTCCGATCCCCCGAAGCGTTGCTAGTGAGGGCGTGTGTACGTGTGGGGAACGGGGGGGGGGGGGAATGAAGAAGGATGAGGAGCGAAGGAAGGAGGGAGGGAGAAGGAAAGAAGTGGGGCAGGGAAGGGGAGAGGTGATGGAAAGAAGATGGGAGGGCGGGAGAAAGAGGAGAGAGGAGGGAAAGGTCAAGGGAGAGGAAGGGGAAGAGGGAAAAGGGAGAGAAAGGAGGGAAAAGAGGGAGAGGGGAAAAGAGAAGGAGGAGGGGAGGAAGGGAGGAGGAAAGCAGAAGAGAGAAGGGAAAGAAGAAATAAGAGAGGGAAGGAGGAGAGGGAGAGGAGACAAGGAGGGAGATCTCCCATCCCCCCTGACTCCCACCTCTCCTTGCCTCCTTGCTTCCAAGGGCTAGGAAGGATAGGGCAGCAAATGAGTCATAGTGGGGGCAGGGGCTGGCCAGGTGGCACAGACACAGACAGGGCACTTTGCCCACGTCAGGCAGCCAGATGCCACAGGAATCAGATTAGAAGCAATGATTGTCGGAGCTGGAAGGGCCTTTAGAGATCATCTCCCGCAGCCCCACCGAGGAGCAAACTGAGGGTGACACAGACGGCAGAGCTGGGATTAGGGCTCGGGGATCCCAAGGAAGAGGGGGCCTCTCACCTTGGCTTAGTTTCCAGCCTCTGAGCCTTCTTCCCCTCCCTTCCTCCTCTTCTCCCCCTCATCCCCTCTCTTCCTCTTCTTCCTTCCCTTCCTCCTCCTCATCCCCATTTCTTCCTCCTTTTTTTCTTCCTCCTCCTCCTTTTTTCTTCTTCTTTCTCCTTCTCCTCCTCTTCTCCCTTCTTCTCCCCCTCCCTTCCAGACTCCAGGCCCAGAGCAGAAACCCGCAAGCTCCTGAGGGTCCTGACATTTGAAATACTGAACAAGGCTGAGAGGTAAAGGAAGGGTTTCCCAGGATTAACCATTCATTCCCGTTGCTTTTCTGAAGAAGTCATGGGGGCAGGGAGGAGACCCTGAGAGGGAGAATACTGTTAGTGAGGCCAGGGTAAAGAGGTGCCTGGACTCATTTCTGGACACCTGGGCTCCTTTTTGGACACCTGAGCTCATTTCTAGACACCTGGGCTCATTTCTGGACACCTGGACTCCTTTTTGGACACCTCGGCTCATTTCTAGACACCTGGGCTCATTTCTAGACACCTGGACTCCTTTTTGGACACCTGGGCTCATTTCTAGACACCTGGGCTCATTTCTGAACACCTGGGCTCATTTTTGGACACCTGGGCTCATTTCTGGACACCTGGGCTCATTTCTAAACACCTGGGCTCATTTCTGGACACCTGGGCTCATTTCTGAACATCTGGGCTCATTTTTGGACACCTGGGCTCATTTCTGGACACCTGGGCTCATTTCTGAACACCTGGGCTCATTTTTGGACACCTGGGCTCATTTCTGGACACCTGGGCTCATTTCTGAACACCTGGGCTCATTTTTGGACACCTGGGCTCATTTCTGGACACCTGGGCTCATTTCTGGACACCTGGGCTCATTTTTGGACACTTGGGCTCATTTCTGAACACCTGGGCTCATTTTTGGACACCTGGGCTCATTTCTGGACACCTGGGCTCCTTTTTGGACACCTGGGCTCATCTCTGGACACCTGGACTCATTTCTGGACACCTGGGCTCGTTTCCTTAGACCTGGTTTCATGGTTTCCTCACACCGGCGCACCAGCGCTCATTTGCAAGGAAATGTTTCCTGTCCGGCCTCTGGCCTCAACCTGAAGCCCAAGCTCAGTTGTATTGGTTTTTCTGAAGCTCCTACTAGATCAGGCTGGGCTTGTGGCTGGGAATGCAAAGAGAAAAAGTGCTATGGCCGACCTCCAGAAATTGCTGGTCTCATCAATCTGACTTCTCCCTTGCTCAGGGCCTTAATCTTGTCAATTCCAGGGCAAAGAAGGAGAGGGAGATTCAGGCTGTCCTCCTGGGGAGCTTTCGGGCCCGCCGAGGAGCTGTGTCCGAGCCTGAGGTCACGCCTAGCCCTAGCATGTACTTGGCACCTTAGGGGGAAGGGGGTATGAAAGGAGCAGGAGGAGATACGACTGGAAAGCTCCTTGGTGGGGGGAGATCGTGGAAGGCCGATTGTGGAAGGATTTGGACTTCGTTCGGTAGGCCATAGGGGGCCATCAAAGGGTTTTAGGAGCAGGTATCGTGATCAGAGAGGCCCCTAAGGAAGATTATTTCGGCCAAATCTGAAGGATGCGTCGGAAAGGGGAATCAGCTGGAGCCAGGAAGACCCATAGGAGGTGAGAGGTGGCAGGTGCCTAGACCAGGGTGGAAAGAACGGGAGAATCCACAAGACTAATATAAGGTTCAGAAAGAGAGAAAAGTCGAAGAACTGGGAGGGAGGCCATTGGTTTTAAGCCAGAGGGTGGCCAAGATGGCTGGTCCTAAGGCCCTCAAACTGAAAGGGACATCAGAGGAGATCCGGTCCAATCCCCTGATTTACAGAGGAAGACACTGTGGCCCAGGGGGTAGGAAGTGGTCTATCTGCGCTCCTTGCATTAGCTTCTGCAGAAATGGGTCTAGAGATGATTACTGAAAATCCTCAGCTAACTGATCAGTAGAAGGAGATGTCTGGTGAACTGGCTGTTTCAGGCCTCCGAGCAAGGACCAGAAACCCCGCTGTTTCAACACTGATTGAAAACCCCCTTCTCAAATGCTGAAAACCTTTGGTGGCTTCTGTGGGCACAGGCCTGACCGGCTGTTTCTTGGCCAGGTGAGGCTTTCCTAGAGACGCCGTGGGGACTGCCCATGGTCACTGCCTTGGGCTAGATACGACCTCTCTAGTTCTGCCACTTGGTTTTCTTAGTTTCTGCCCTTGAAAGATCAAGGGAGAGGCTCAAAGGCCTGCTTTGCTACAGATGGGGATCCCCCTCCCGGACCGCTTTGCATCCCCTTTTCTCTCTTGACTTAGTAGAGTCTACCCAGTGGTCAACCCACTGGGGATCTCTGGGAGTGGCCCGGAGCCACCCAGGGTCCCATCACCGGTAGACATCCCAGGCAGCTTCTAGAGTTCCCTCTTTAGTGTTACTGAGTCCCAGCTAAAAGAGGAAAGTGACATCCCTCAGCTGGAAGTGTCCAACAGAGGCCCGATGACCATGCAGAGGGGCTGGAGGTTGGAAAGGGGACTCCTGCATGGGGAAGGTAGTGAGACTCCCAACTACCTCCCAACTAAAATCCTGAACCCAGGATTTTCACAGAAATCTCACTCAGATCCCAGTTTACGGATAGGAGGATTTAATGGCGGCCCTCCTTCAGCTGACTTAGCACAACCCAATAGCCAAGTAGACTGAATATCATAGGAAAGAAATGGAGGGAAGTAGTGTTTACAAGTTAAAGGGTGTTAGCTTTGGAGTTAGGGGATCTGTATTTGAAGTAAGTCACTTTCCCTCCTCTGCCTCAGTTTCCCTATCTAAAAATGAGGGGGTTGGATTAAGTGGCTCCCTTCCAGCTCGAGACGCAGGCTTCTATGCGTGACTTTGAGCAAATAACTTTCCCTTCCTGGGCCGAGAGCTCCAGACGACTCTCTAAGGCCACAAAGGCAGAGCGGGTAGCTCCATGCAGTGGGAGGGGACTCTCCCCCGATAAATGAGGGAGTTGGTCATGCCGGCCCTGGAGAGCCCGGGAATCTCGTCCCCCGTACACATGTTCACACGTATCTTGTCGGAGGATGGCGAGTCAGAAGTTCGGTCAGGAAGGGAATAAAAGGAAGGGAATAAAACGTGGCCCCCCTGAACATCATCTCAAAATGGATATCCCTGGATGGAACGCAACGCTGGGAAAGGAGAATACAATAGTGGAAATATGTTCTAGAATAATAAATTCCCAGTAGCTATGTTCTAGGGTAAGAAGAAAGCAAGGTTCTAACAAGTTTCAGTTTGAGAAGGCAACTGAGGCAGGGTGGCGACACCCGGGAAAGACAAAAGTCCGACAGGAGGGGAATGGAGTCTGTGTGATAGGTATTCTCCTGTGACACGTGTGCGTGTCTGAGTGTGAGTGCGAGTGGTGGAGGCCGAAAGGGTGTGAGCATCCGTGCGTGTGCACGCTGACGACTCGAGGCACCGCTTTGCCTGCACTCAAAGGAGATCGTGGATTGTTTGGTGGCGACTTGGAAAGAAGTCCCCGTGGGGGCCCTAAGCGAGGGCCTGGCCTGGGTTGCCCACCACTTCTCTCTCTCTTGCCCCCTACTCCACATCAAGACACTGAGGGCAAGTTCCTCCAATACAAAGTGAGGATGGATGACAGTTAGGATCCCTAAAGGTCTTTATGGGCTAGAATACCGGGCTGGATTTAGGAAGAAGAAATTTGATATAAATATCAAATATAATATAATATATTATATAAATAAACATAAAAAGCTGTGTTCTGGGGTCTCGAAAAGATCACCATCATGGATAGATGGCAATTCGTTTGAAAAAGATCTGGGTGGGGGGGCTAATGGATTGCAAGGTCAAAGAGTCAAGTGTGTGGTTCAGCGCCAAGAAAGAGAATGGGGTCTTTAGGCTGCAGTGTCTGAATCTGGGAAGGTTCCACAGAGGCCTGCAATAATCTTTCCTGCCCAGGCCTGCTATAATCTGTCCTGCCCAGGCCTGCAATAATCTGTCCTGCCCAGGCCTGCTATAATCTGTCCTGCCCAGGCCTGCAATAATCTGTCCTGCCCAGGCCTGCAATAATCTGTCCTGCCCAGGCCTGCTATAATCTGTCCTGCCCAGGCCTGCTATAATCTGTCCTGCCCAGGCCTGCAATAATCTGTCCTGCCCAGGCCTGCTATAATCTGTCCTGCCGAGGCCTGCTATAATCTGTCCTGCCCAGGCCTGCAATAATCTGTCCTGCCCAGCCTGCTATAATCTGTCCTGCCCAGCCTGCTATAATCTGTCCTGCCCAGGCCTGCAATAATCTGTCCTGCCCAGGCCTGCTATAATCTGTCCTGCCCAGGCCTGCAATAATCTGTCCTGCCCAGGCCTGCAATAATCTGTCCTGCCCAGGCCTGCTATAATCTGTCCTGCCCAGGCTGCTATAATCTGTCCTGCCCAGGCCTGCAATAATCTGTCCTGCCCAGGCCTGCTATAATCTGTCCTGCCGAGGCCTGCTATAAACTGTCCTGCCCAGGCCTGCTATAATCTGTCCTGCCCAGGCCTGCTATAATCTGTCCTGCCGAGGCCTGCAATAATCTGTCCTGCCGAGGCCTGCTATAATCTGTCCTGCCCAGGCCTGCAATAATCTGTCCTGCCCAGGCCTGCTATAATCTGTCCTGCCCAGGCCTGCAATAATCTGTCCTGCCCAGGCCTGCAATAATCTGTCCTGCCCAGGCCTGCTATAATCTGTCCTGCCCAGCCTGCTATAATCTGTCCTGCCCAGGCCTGCAATAATCTGTCCTGCCCAGGCCTGCTATAATCTGTCCTGCCGAGGCCTGCTATAAACTGTCCTGCCCAGGCCTGCTATAATCTGTCCTGCCCAGGCCTGCTATAATCTGTCCTGCCGAGGCCTGCAATAATCTGTCCTGCCGAGGCCTGCTATAATCTGTCCTGCCCAGGCCTGCAATAATCTGTCCTGCCAGGCCTGCTATAATCTGTCCTGCCCAGGCCTGCAATAATCTGTCCTGCCCAGGCCTGCTATAATCTGTCCTGCCGAGGCCTGCAATAATCTGTCCTGCCGAGGCCTGCTATAATCTGTCCTGCCCAGGCCTGCAATAATCTGTCCTGCCCAGGCCTGCTATAATCTGTCCTGCCGAGGCCTGCTATAATCTGTCCTGCCCAGAGTCTGCATAAAGTATTTCAGCTGCGGTTGCAAGTTAAGGCCCCTCTAACCTCGAGAGCATCTGGACGAGAGACCAGGCTGAGAAAGACCTTGGAAAAGCGTGCAGAAGACAAGGTGAGGACTGGCTAATGGGCTGAGAGGACCCTGAAGACCACCTTGTGGCATTAGCTCCCCCCACAGGAGCCCTCTGATCTGATATCAGGGAAAAACTTACTCAGAAGGAAGAGAATTATTGAAAAGCAGAGGGCGGTCTAGCTCCTTGGAATGACTTTAAGCCGAGGCCGGACGGCCTCCCGTCAGGGATGTCGTGGAGGGCCTCTCTTTTACTATCATCTCCCAACTCGGGGATTCAGTGGTAAGCCCCCTCAGGGAGCCTTCGATCCCTGGGAAGAGATGAAGATGACTGGGGACCCCAAGGGAAATACAAGGAGCGGATCGGGCCCTTCCTCGGGCAAGCGGGCCTCCGCTGGATAAGCGAGTGGGTGCAGTTAGGGTTGGGGACACAGCAGAGCCCCACCTGAAGGGTGGGTGACTGACTGTGTGGCTCTCCAGAAACATCCCCTGAGCTCAAAATGCTCCGCAGGGAACAGATCCCAGAAGGGTTCGTCATGAAAAACAACATCCACCCCTTCCATCTGTCTCACCCTTTCAACTTTGCCAAAGCGCTTTCCCGATGACATTCAAGCTTCCCAACAGATCTGTGAGATGGATGGGATGGATGGCTAGTATTCCCTCCTCTCTAATTCACAGATGGAACAACTGAGGTCCCGAGAAGTGAAGTGATTTCCCCATATGACTAGTTAATGGAAGAACCCAGATGTGAATCCATTTTTCTTGCTTTAGCTGGGTTAGCTCTACAGAGCTGGAAGCAGGGAGTCTGGGAACAAATGGAAGATAGTCCCGCTAAAAGGATAGATTGGATCATCGGGAGGATGAATGGGGAGGGGAGATGCTGGAACCTTGAGAGAAGAGCCTTGAAAGGTCAGCGATAAGGGCCATGGTATAAGAAAGAAAGGGGCGGGGGGGTACAGACACTGTCGGGTCTGCTGGACAAGACTTGAGGTGGATGGAAACGTGAGGAATAAGAAAGAGCTGGGGGTGGGGTGATGGGGTAGAAGGTTGGGGGGAGATCAATTTGTTTGCCACATATTTTCCCTGCAGGCCTGGGCAGGGCCTTGGCACGGACCGTTCCCAAAGCTCTCCATTTCAAATGGAATCAAATCCAGCCACCCCTGGGACGGGAAAGCAGGCTCCGAAAAGGTACCTTTATCCTCATTTCACAGCCCAAACTCATTAATGTGGGATTTCGTTCTGTTAATTTAATTTCACGAATGTGATGACATGGCAAGTCAACGTTAACGGGAGGGGCGGCGTGAAAGAAAAATGAATATAAATAAAGCCAGAGGATTTATGTTCAAATCCTGGCTCTGACTCTTATCGGCTGTGTGACCTTGGGCGGGTCACCTCAGCGCCCTCTGCCTCAGTTTACCCTTTGGAAAATAGGACGGTAGATCGGATAGCCTCTGTTGCCTTTCTAGCTCTAGCTCTAGGATCCTGTGTGTCACTGAGCAAGCTCCCTTCCATCTTGGGGCCTCAGTTTCCTTCTCTGTAAAACAAAGGAGGGAGGGTTGGGAGTGGACGTGTTAACTCCTGAAGCTCCTTCAGCTTTAGTGTACAATCCCAGGGCTCTAGTTATTGGCCCGGACGCTGTACGGGAGTTGACCTTCACGGTCTGTGCAGGAAAAGGGATCGCCGAATTGCCAGACAAGGAAATAGCGTTAATGACGTCGCGGGGGGAATATTTAATCTACGAGGCGGGGAGGATTTTTCAAAATGACCCGTTTGCAAGAATAACAAACCGCTCTCAATGTTCATCACAGCACATTTACCAAGGTTTCGCGTCGAGAATCCACACTGGCCGTCTGCTAGTCAACGACCCTTAGTCTGGCACCTGAAGCCCATTGCAACCCGCCTCTAACCAACCTTTCCACCTGGCTCTCCCTCAGTCGCCCATTCACTGGTGTTCTAGCCATTCCTCTGCACCTGCTGGGTCCCCTTCCCCCTCCTCGTGTTTATTTGCAGTGCTTCCTCCCAGAATGCCCTTCTTCCTCGTTTTCCCATATTCCAATCTCACCTTTTTGTTAGGGGCCGGCTCAGCCGCCATCTCTTCCAGGGAAGGGAAAACGTGGCTCGTTTGGCCCTTGTTGGCCAAAACAGTGGCCTCCGACCTCGTTGGAGGAATCGTGGAGAGGAGTGGCCGTGCTACTCGGCGAGAGACCTGGTGGCTGCTTCTGCCCCCAAGTGTCTCCCCCGTCACTATGCCCTGGCCATTCTAAATATATTTACCCAGAGGGTCCTGGTTCAGTGACTTGTTACCTGAGGGATCTTGGCCGAGTCACTTACTGCCTCCCCTCGGTTTCCGTATGTGTGGAGTGAACCCCTTCCTTTGCAGAATCACGGACTTGGAAAAAACAACCCCCCCAATACCCTTTGACCTCTCTCCTCACCCCTATCTAGCCATGTACCCAAAAAAAGGCAGCATGGAGTGTCAGACCTGAAATGGGGAAGGCCTGAGTTAGAATGTCACCACACACACCTGCTATGTGATCCTGAGCAACTTACTTAACCCCCGGGGCTCCTCATCTATTATATGGGGGGGGGGGGGTTGCACCTCTAAGATCCCTGCCGGTTCTAAACCTATGAGCCCATATGTAAGTGGCGCATCACTGATTCTCTAGGACTCAGTTTCCTCTTCTGTAAAATGAGGGAGAAGAAGGAAGGAAGCATTTATTAAGCCCCTGCTATGTGCTAGGCACTGTGCTAAGTGCTCTGCATATGGGATCTCATTTGAAGGACACGATGACCTTTGAAGTCTCTCCTGCCTCTAACTCCTATGACGTCCTGAGGAGAGGTCCCTTAGAAAGCACCCACAGACTGTATTGGTACAGGCCGAAGCCTAAGATAAATTTGGAAAAGCGAGAGTGAGATCCTAAAGACGTGAAATCTAAGACGATTAGTTTTGATTGGGAGATGGGAAGGGGGAACCTCTAAGAGTGGGATGGAAAATGGTGGCAGGAGGGTGCCTGGCTTGTAGGGTGGAAAGCCGGTGGCGAAGCGGCCCTCCGGTGGCCAGCTAACTGGGTTGCTAAGGGCTCCAGACCAGCAATTCCCCATCGGGGCTGGCAGAGAACGGCGCACACCTACCTTCAGTGGGGGAGGTCTTCAACCTCTTGCAGAGACCACTGACATCCCCATAGGTCTCCTGGATCTTCTGCAGAGCTTCGGCTCCCCGAAGCTCCATGAGGGAGCGGAGCTCGGGCAGGGTGCAGCCGAAACCCCCGGCCCGGTTGGCTCCGTGCTGCTGATTCTTGGCATGGTGACCCACGGAGCTGTTGGCCACGTCTCCCATCTTGCCTTGGCGGCCGGCGACCCCTTTCTTTGCTCGGTGATAGCACTTGGCTGGATCTGCCGGGAGAGCTCCTTGGAGGAAGAAGAACCCTGCCGAGCGGAGCGGTCTCAGAGCAGAAATATGGAGTACCTGGTGGAGCAAGAAGGAAAGCAGAGAACAAGAAGGGAGGCCCGAATGAGCAGGAGCGAAATGATGGAGACAGTCGTATCAACTCGGGTTTCAGCGAGCAGATTCTCGGGGTCGTTGACTTGGTGAATGGTTGAATGGAAATAGTCAGCTGCCCCGAGTCTGGCTTCCCTGGGTACCCATCCCGGGCAGAACCCCCCAACCCTCCCCACCGGCCTCAGGGGCCGTGTGGCCTGGGTGAGCCACGTGCCTGGTCAGCAGGTCGGCAACAACGATTGCCTGCTACCGGGAAGCCCGAAGCGATCTTCTTTTGGGAACTCGGCCAGCTAACAGTCACGAGCGCTGCGGTGTGTCGAGGTCCGGAGAGGGGGCCGATCCATGGACGAGGCCGTTCTCTGAGACGGGTGTGGGGGGGTCCCCGTTACAATCTAGCACACCTGGTGTCTCCGCCACACTGGGAAAACCTGGTCAAAGAGAGAAGAGTCAAGGGGAGGGGGCGGAGGAGCCCCGGGGATGTCTCCGGCCCCGTAGGCCCTTCCGGTCCAAGCTCCGAGTGGACCAAACTGTCCCCGAGTGCCAGCCCTAGTTTGGAAAAGGTGTTTGAAGTGCCCGCCCCAAGACACGTCCTGCCTCAAACGGCTCCGGGTCAAGTTTCGGTCCCGTATCTGGGACAACCGAGTTGGCTTCCGTCCCCGATCCGAGTCAAACTCTGAGTTCGAATTCTGAAGAGGCCGAGGCTACTATGTTATCGCCGAGGAGTTAGGGCATCTGTCGTCCCGGTTTTCCCGGACCGGGTTCCCGGCGGCCCAGCCCTCTTCCTCCCAAACTTCTGGCTTCCCTAACCCCCGGCCGCGTCTCTTGGCCGACCGGCCGAACGCCTCGAAGGTTCCCCGAACCCTAACGGGAAGCTCCCCTCTCCCCGCGCCGGAGCCTCCCCCTCATCGCCGCCTCGCTCCGCCCGTTGTCACATGACGTGGGGCTCTGCGCACACGTACATCCCTCATGGTTCCTGCCACATCATTCACGGCACAGCGTGCCATGACAGCTAATGAGGCAGCCCACACCAGTGAGACTGGTGCCTGCTAACGGATGACTAGGGAAGGGGGCGCAGGGAGGGCTTCGGCTGCTCGCGGTGGGGCTGCCACCCATCTGCTCCTACCTCCCGGGGGGCCCGCTTCACACTCATCTCTCTCTTCGCTTCCCTCAGCCTTCCAAACGCGCTCCCCCGTCACGGGAAAACTTTCACTGGGTCCTGCTGGGTCCTCAAGCTACCATCCTCCCTCTCCTCCCTTTCACTGCCAAGCTCCTCAGATTTGTGGTTTAAGCTCCTGCCTCCACTTCCTAACCACCCACTGCCTCCTCAATCCCTTACAAACAGGCTTCTGTCTCCACCCACTTGCCATTTCATCGAAACTTCTCTCTCCAAGGTGACCTCCTTGGGGGGTCGTAATCCGCTCTTTGAGGCCCACATTCATCAAAAGCTGGATTATCACTCAGGTGACCCAGGGCCCGGTCCCAGTTTGGCCGTTGCTAACTGTGTGACCTTGGGGAGGCCGAACCTCCTTTCTTCAAGGTTGAAATGAAGAGAAAAACGTCCATACCCCGAGCCTCGGAGGATAGGAGGCCCACTCGGGCCCACAGAGAGGCAGCCCCACGGCCGGCTGGAGCCGCCGCTGTGACGAGCCCGATCCGAGGCCGTGAGGGCCACGGAGCCCGGTGGAGTTCAATCAATCAACCAAGACACACTGATGGGGGGGGGGGTGCAGGGAGCGCTACCGGAACGATCATTCTCATAAGAACCGAGGGGCAGAGAAATTACCAGACTTGTTCAGGGTCCCAGGGCTGAGACTTGACACTAGGTCTTCTTCCTAGTGCGTCAAGCTACCGCTCATCTTTATCTCCCCTTCTCTGGGAAAAGGAAGGAAGGTGAGCACTCATCTCCCCCCTGCACACCTCACGAGCCCCCAGAGTCTCTCCCCATACTGCCCTGCTGTCCTGGAGGGGCCCGTCCGTCCCCCCTCCTTCCCCGCTCTCTCCAGCAGACCCTCGTCCCAGCAGTCCCCACAACCACCCTGCCAACTTCGGTCCCTCCTTCCTCCCAACTCCCTTCCCGTTTCTATCGGTGGCGGCTCCTCGTCCCCGAGGTTTCTCTTCCTCCCTTCCGCCGGCCATACCTCCTCTCCCGAAGCGAGCGGAGACGAGGGAGAGGGTCCGGTGGGGGCGAGAGGCCGGTTGCAGCGAGTGGGACTCTACGGCACCGTCTCACGGCGACTCAGAAGTAAGAGTGGGGAGCTTGGACGTGGAGGCTAAACCAGGATTGAGGATTAGCAGGGTGGAAACGGCAGAAGTTTGGGGGGAGGAGTCTGGAGCTGCAAGGGACTTCAGAGGCCAACTCCTTCATTTTACAGAGGAGGAAACTGAGCTCCAGGGAGGGGGGAGGGAGGCGCCAAGATCACCCAGCTAGCAAGCACATTTATTCCGCAGTATATTATCTGGCCCCTTGCTGTCCTCCTTCCTTAAAATTCCCCCCAAGGAAACCTTGTGGGCTCTTGGGGAGGGGGGAGGGTGTCCCGATCGATACAAAGGAATATCGAATCCACAGGTGGGATCAGGAATTTCAGGGCCTCGTACTCAGAAGCTAACTCACGACTCTTATTGACATTAAAGACATTTCCCGTCTCTGACAGCTCACTCCTCGTATGACCTTGGACAAGTCATTTGACCTTCAATATTCCCATCTTCCCCTCTGTCGAATGAGAGAGGTCGGGACGGCTCCCGAGCTCCCTTTCGGCTCTCGGTCTATATTTAAATAGTCACAGATTCCAGAAAATAGGCAGAGGCGACGGGAGCCAGAGGGGTTAATAGCCCAGTCAATTCCCACAAGTGAAATAAAACAGCTGCCAACTCCAGGCCCGGGGAGGAGAGTGAGAAGGAGCAGCTGGCACCAGGGCTGGCCGACCAGAATCGCCCCTTCGTGGGCGAGGGGGAATCGGCTGACTCCCCTCCCCCCGACCCGAAGCCACCTTCAGTAGCTGGGGGCTTTTGGATCTATTTGTTCCCTGCCCCCTTGGGTGAGTTCCTCCTCGCGGGAGCGGGTCTGGCCTCCTCAGCCGGGCCTTCGGAGGGCCCCGAGACGGTCCCACCAGCGCTCCGGCCTTCTTTCCTGCCCCGCTCCCGGAGGGAAGCTCGGGTCCAGCCAGGTCGGGCCGTTCCCGAACACACACAGGCTCCGGCCAGTTGTGGGAGCCGCCCGCTCTGCTCCTCCTGAGGGTTCTCCCCAGACTTCCTACCTGTTCAACTCCTAAAGTTCTCCAAGCACCGAGAGCTCGGGCCCCACCTCAGCCACGGAGCGTCCCCGACCCTTCGGGGCCACACCAAGGGGTCGTTTTGAGCACGGTGGCTCCTCGGCCCTCCCCGGCCTGACCCCACCCACCCTCTCTGGCTTCCAGCTTGCCTCTGCTCCATCGACGCCAGCCTGTCCTTCCCCCATATGTTATGGGCTCCTTCCTGCCTCCCTTCCCCACCTTACAGTGCCCCTCCCCTGAGAGAATTATCCTTCCCCCCCAACACACACACACACACACACACACACACACACACACACACACACACACACGAGCTGTCCTCAGCGCTCATCCCTTACTCCCCACTCCTGCTCTCTATCCTCAGGACAGATCACGGATACGGGACCCACATGGAGCAGATGCTCAGGCTTTCTTGTTGAGGGAAGGAGCCGATGACACAATGAGCGTGACAGGTGCTCCCTGCTTCGCAGGAGTTTTCTCCCTCCCCCTCGATGTGAGGGTGAGGTGACACCTTTTATGCAGCAGCCCTCAGAGAGACGGGTCTGTGCCACGAATGTCTGAACCCTGGAAAGGAGGCAGTGGGAAGGAGCCTCGCGTCTGTGGCCTCCCAGGAAAAGGGAGGGAGGACTTGGGGAAAATTAGCCAAACAACTGCCTTTTTTCCCCAATAGCCACTCCGGGTATGGCTCCTGCTGAGCAGATCTGCCACACGGACGTCTCCAGCCACCGGGCACATCAAGCATGGGCGGCCCCGGACGGGGCCGCCTGGGATCCCTTCAGACGGCCACGCCGCCCCCGCTCCCAAACGTGGTTTGTACACACAAGCCCCTCAAAACCCATGCGGTGGAAGAGCAAACCTGCCCAGGTTGAGAAGGGAGGGCCCCGTCTCCCGCACACCCACATCTCCCCAGCACACACACACTCCCACTTGCCCCCCACCACATCTCTATTCACCAGCACGCTGCCTAGACACACACACACACACACACACACACACACACACACACACACACACACAGACACACACACACCTGCACCTATGCCAGCACATCAATCTGGGCATTACACGTTGCTCACACACAGAATCCATAGCACACACAGTCCTCCCCAGCACCCCGGGAAGGCTGCTCCTCCCTTCACTGGCCCTTCTCAGGCTCTCAGGGCTGACCAGCCTGTAGTAGAGCTGGACTGGGGGAGGGGTGGGTTGGGCTGGAGGATTTCTAGGGTGAGCGCCCCAACGCCACCGGGGCGGGTGTCCGGGTGAGCCCGGGGGACGGAGCCAAGTGGACAGTGGAGTCCCCACGCCAGAGCTCTCACAGGCTCCCACTCATCCTCTGGCTCTCTGGGGTCCATCCTGCTTTTCAGGGGCTGCTGGTGCCCAAGCGGCCAGCTCACGACCTTGGCCACGAGTCTGTGACCCGGGGTGTCTCGGTCACCCCGGGCCCGACGCCCTCCTCGCCACCCTCCCCCGCCAGACGCACCTTTGTGCCCACCCGGTAGGGAAGGGGATGGTTCCAAGGACAAGGCCTGCATTCAGCCAAGAAGGGCGGGGAGCTGGGGGGGGGAGGGAGCTGAGGCTGAGCACGGCCTCATTAATATTTCAGAGGCACAGTCACTGCAGCTCCAGGGCCCTCACTGCTCTGCTACTTGTGCTAGTGGAGGGAGGCGGATGAGGGGGGGAATAGAAAAGGAAAAAAGAAAGACAGATTTAAAGAGACAGACCTCCCAGTCCCCCCACCCCCCCTTCTCATGGGCACATGCTTGAAAATGCCAAATGGCTCCTTCGGTGGGGACGGGGCAGCAGCAGCTGCCACCCCTGCCTCCTTCCTCCCGCCCCTGCCGGCGACAGGCGGGGGGCTCTGAAGTCCCCCAAGACCAGCCCCCGACAGCAACTCAGTCACCTTTCGGCAGAGGACATCCCCGAGCACACACCTTCCCAAGGTCACTGGCCCCGGACGAGGAGTCAGTTACCCAGGAGACTCAGCCACAGATTCTGAAAAGCATGGAATTCTTGACTCAAAGAATCATGGGATCATGGAGTCATTGAATTCCGGAGCCGCACCAGTTGGTCTCTTTGGGCACCGGCCTTCGGGGAGGTTTAGACCGGGGGACAGGTGGCCATTTCTTTAAAGCCAACCATTAGCAACCGAACGAGCATCGATAAAAAACAATCTCTCCGAAATATAAGGGGGTCCAAATCCCCACCGAAATCCTCAGCTTTGATCAGGGAGAACCAAGAATTCAACAACAAATAGATGGGAAAAACGCCAGTCTAATAATTACTCGCTGTGGGAGACTATGAGTCACTCTCCTCCCCTCGGAGTTTTCTCAGTTTTCCCATCCTTAAGGTGGGGAGAACAATGGACTTCCACTACCTGGGTTCCATGAGATAGCAGGAGGGCAGCGCTACGTCGACTCCGTTACCGTCCTGCCCCCCGTGACCCGGCACGGGGAGGGGAAGGGGGAGGGAAAGTTTTAAATCTGAGGTCCCCACATAAAGGACACGCACGCCGAAAGGGGAAGCCGCTCCCCATCTTCATGTCCATCCGCCTCTAACTGAAAGGCAGCCTGTCCTTTACTTACTGGAGGGCCCAACTGTGGGGAGGGCCTCCGAGGTTTCAGCTGCCAGAGGGGTCCAAAGACAGCGTGAAAGTTCAGAAGGCTTGCTCAACGTTTCGCCCCGCGCCCCAAACCTCTTGTTTTCTCAGCCAGCCACATCTGAGGCTGTGACTGTGGTTCTTAGGAACCTTGGCTATTTATAAGTAGAAATCTAGACAGAAACTCCACCCTTCCTACCCCTCTACCTAAGCATCTTTGCTTCCAACAGCTTCTTACCTAGAGCTTTATGTGGCTAAAGTGCTCTGGAAGCTTTCGAGCACTATAAATAAGTGGATGTTGTTATGATTACAGAGGTGCCCCCATCGCTCTGCCCTCCTCCAGAGGAGAATATTCCTGATTTGGTGGAGGCCTGGGATGCTGCTATCCCTTTTAACCTCTCCCCGGCTCTCTCCTTTTTCTCCGGGGGGGGGAGGGGGGGTACGTTTGCAGAGAGGCCGAGACCGACCTATCACTCAAATGGCGGCAGTCTAGGTTCCTCCCCTCCATTCTGTCCCCGCCAACTCCCGATGGCCAGTTCTGGGCGGGATGCTTCTGGGAAGCAGTGGTTCAGGGATGGAGAACATCATTTACAAAGTGTAAACTAGAGCTAGGGCCGGGAGGGGCCTCAGAGGCCATCAAGGCCAATCCCTTCATTTCACAAAAGAAACGGAGGCTCGGATGGAAATGATCTGCCAGGAGTCACATAGTAAGTACCAGAGGTGAGATCTGACCCGGGCACTCTGCTTCCAGGGACCGCACCCATATCGCCCCTCTCCGTTCTGACCACCTGCCCGGCCGCCACTGACCCTCCCAGAGTCCGAGGATGGCCTCTCTGTTGTATTTCTGTGAAATAAATGTGCCTCCCCAGAGCTTTCCCAGAATCCCCTGGGCTCCAGAAGAGTTCTAACTTTAAGCCAAGACAGGGTATTAGGAGAGACGGTTCTCCTCAGGCAAAAGTCTCTGGTCCCCCAAATCTCATCCTTTCGAAGAAAAACTGAATTCTGGGTAAGTTACTCATTCCCCAATCTAATTCCCTCCTTTGCCTCTCTGCTTTAATTTTCCTGCTCTCCCCTTTAAAGAGAAAGTCAACCAAACCAAAGACGAGACCTCGGTAGAGGGAAAACAAGCCTATCACAGCCATCGCCAGTCACAGCACACTGCTCCCATTGGGCCCGATCTCTGGAAGTAGGACCGAGCGGGCGGGGCCGTGCGTCGGGGCCCAGCCGAGAGCCCGGAGCTCTCACGGAAGGCGGCCGGAGCCCTCCTCGCTCGTCACCTCTCGGGAAGCTGTATGCTCACCCCGGCTCATGCTCATCCCACCTGCCGGGAGCTCAGAATCACTTAAGAATCTGAACCCTGAGTTTTATCTTGGTCCTACGCCATCCTCCATCAGACTCCAGGAAGAAACCAGGACAACACCCGGTTCTCCTCTTTCTTCTATTCCCTCCACAAAATGTGGCCCACCTCGTTTATAAACTAAAATAAATTTAAGGGCCCACCATTGGCTCCATCCGACCACACGCCCAGAGTGGACATTCTAACATTCGAGATGCAGATGAGGAGATCGGGACCGTTCGGTCACATCTTCCATCTTTGGAGAGCTCATCCCTTTGGCCGGGGATGTGAAGAAACAATCTTCCCTCACTACTCAAGACTTTCCCTCCTACCTGGAGCGTTCTCCCCAGCCTCCTCTTCTCAGAAGCCCTCACAGGACCAAGTTGGGATTTAGAGTCAGAGCCAAGTCAGCCCTTGGGCGTCTTTGGGACTCAGTTTCCATTCCTGTCAAATGAGGGGATTGCACTCAATCCTCCCATGAACCTCAAACTGCCAGGAGGTTCATGCATTGGATCTTGGTAGATTTTAAGCACTCGGTTTACCTCGGTTTCCTCACGTGGAGAAGGAAACAGTGAACCCCTCTGGGGTGGGTGTCTTGGCCAAGAAACCCTCAAATGGGGGTCACAAAGAGTTGGACGTGACCGAGCGACCTATTGACTTAAAAGACCCCAAAAGAACATTCTCTCCGACGGACTGCATTTTCCACTTATTTTGTTAAATGTCTCCCGATGACACGTGAAGGTGGCTCTCCTTACTTGAGAGCCTTGAGTTCGACAGTTCTGTTTAGACCATTTCCAAAATGTCTTCGCATGCTGTGAATTGGAATCGTAAGAGGACGTGTGAGGACGCTTCGGCGCTATCTCAATCCGCACCGTTGGCGACACCGCTCTGAACTCTTACTAAGGAGCGGGCTGCCGAAAATCCCCCCAAGATGGGGAGCCGGAAGGGCCCTTGGGCGTTAGGGAGTTCCGTCCCGCCATTTTACAGAGGAGGAAACTGAGGCCCTGGGAGGGAAATACCTTATTCTAGGGATTCATACTCATCTGAGGGGGAGCTCTTGTTGACTCAATCTGCTCTATTAGCTTGTCTCTAGTTGCTTCCTGTAAATGAGCTCTGTCTTCCCAACGGGAAAGGGAGCCCTCCAGCGTGGCCGAACCTCGTACTTTAGTAAATATTCGATAAGTGAGTGAAAAAGTGAATGGATTCGGGTCAAATGGTGACTCTGAGCTCTAAGGCTGGGTCATGAGACATGGGGAGGGCTTGGACGGGTGGAGACGGACAAGGAATGGGTGATTTAGAGACCCCTCCTCCCTTCCTGTGGAGGCATCTCTCCACCCTGACCAGGAGCTCAAGTGGTGCTAGAGTGGGTAATAAAATGGCCGCTCCTCTAGCAAGTTATCACTTTGCTCGATATCTCCACCAAAGAATCATTCTTGCTCATTGTCTCTAGAAGGCCCTTCTTAGAATGAACATGTGCTCCCCCGAAGAGGGGCCAAACTTGCCTCTTTGTCACTTTCCCGTGGACATTTGTCTCGGAAGGGAGAGGAGCAGGACGAGCTTAAAGTTCAAGGCAAGCTTGATAGGGGGAGGATGCTGGGGGTGAAAAGAGGAAGTGCTATCTAGATGGATCCAGAGGGATCGAGATGGACCCAGGGATCTCTGGGGGGACATAGACCAGGGAGAAAAATGTAGAGTCCTGGACGGCCAACCTGTGTTCCACTAGAACCTGGCCGTTAATTCACTGTGTGACCCTGGATAATTCTTATTCCTTCAACTGTCCGCAATGTTCCCATCTGTAAAATACTAATAAATGGCATTTGTTGACCACCTTCAAGTTTATGGATTGCTTTACATACATTATCTTACTTGGTCCTTAAACAATCCTGGTAGGTAAGTTTTTTCCCCCCATTTTACAGATGGAAAAACCGAGGCAAGGAGTGGTTAAGTAACTTGCCCTGGGTCACGCAAGCTTGTGCCTGAGGCTAGATTTGAAGGTAGCTTTTCCTCCCTCCAGATCCGATACTCGATCCACTCTTCCAGGCTGTTTTTCCATGAAAGGGTGGTCACCAGATGATTTCTAACGCCCTAGCCCAAATTGCTATTCTGTGTCTCTTATATTTGGCTTCTCAGTAGATAGATGGTCTCACTCCATGCAGTGCCAGTACTGACCCATCCAGTGCTGAGGAGTGTTTAAAAACTGACTCTCCAAAACCACATGACACCCCTTTAACTTTAACCTGCATCATTCACATTTTATTCATCACTATTTTAAATCTAAATAATTTAAAAAATCAATCGAGCCCTAATCTATAGCATTTGCTTATTTCCAAAGGGTAAAGTCTACACTGGAAATTTAACAATTGGCTGGCTCCGGCACCCCCCGCTCCCAGGCTTTCTCATTCTATGCATCCTTGTTTAGACTTTATGAAAGTCTTCACAGAAGATCTTCCCAGCATGCTTTGAGTCTCTTTCTATTTCAGTGGACCAGTGCAGTTATCCATTGCTTTGATCTTTTGTATCACCAGTGATTTGCACCTAGTAGGCCAAGGCCTGCCACATACTAGGCGCTCGCTACACCTTTACCGACTGCCTGGCCCTGCCCGCACCTTACCACATCTTTGGGTGTCCGCTGCTGTCTGTGTGTACCCAGCACAGCTTTCTTCATGAAACTTCCTGAGAGAATTTGCCACCATTCAAAAAACATCTCCTGCAAAGAGTGGAGCCAGGGGGGCGGGGGAGCGCTGGTGGGGCTGAAGGCCCTAGAGTAGGGAGGCTGGGGGAAGGAGATTTTAGAGCCGGGAGACTTGGGAGGAGAAGTTGAAAAAATGGACTCCAAGAAGAGGGGATATGGTTTTCTGGAGAAGGGCAGGTTCTGGAAAGAATAGGGTGCCCCAGGAGTGAGGGTTACAGAAGGAACCTCTCCCTTTGCCCTATCCCCAGTGCCAAAGGAAGACTGAAAAGGTTAAAAAGCAAAAAAAACAAAAACAAAAACAAACCCTACACAGCACAGGGAGCCTGGGGGAGAAGCCGACCAAAGAAGGCAGATCTTGGAAGGCAGGGTTTGACTTTCATTTTGTTTTTATAACCAGAGTGCCCGGGACATGGTAGGTACTTAATCCAAGCTTTGAGGGTTGTACTGAACTGGGTTGGAGAGCAAACTAACAATCCATACAGGAAAAACCAAATGGATGAAGTATATCTGGTTTTCAAATTCTGCTTCGCAGTTGGACGGGCAGCCATAGGTAGAAAACGAAGCGGCCCCCCAGTTGAAGGGCGCTCTGGACGCAAAGACAAAAGGCAGCCAGAGGAGTCACACTCGGGAAACTGTCTTTTCAACCCTCCCAAGCTACTTCTTGATTCCAAATCCATTTTTGAAAACATCAATGTTATCCCAGTTGCTCTATGGCCAGGAGTCACAAACACCAGATCTCCAAACAGGCCTTTGTTAAGCACCACACAGGGGATACGGAGCCAGCGACAACCACTAACGCCTCCGCCACCTCTGACGCCGCCACGACAACAATGGCAGCCACAGCGACAACCACCACTGGATTGTTTCCGCCTTCGGGGAACTACTGGGGGTGGGCTGGGAAAAACATGTAACCAAAGGGTCGAGACTGAAGATGGCCCAAGATAAAATAGCCCATGATTCGGAGCCTCTCAGATCTTATCACTTCCTGTTCCAGCCAAGGACACGAGGCTGAACGCTTTTGCCGGGCGCTTCTATTGTCTGCTCTTAGGCCCCGTAGAGGGGGAGACATCGGCCCTGCTGCCGAGGCGTTCACGAGCGAGCTGAGGAGATGGGACTCAATTAGAGACCGGGACCGGCCGTCCGGAAGAGCTGAGAGTGTGGCACACACTGACACACATCAGTACATCGAGGAGCTAACGGTCACTATGCTGTTGTCATGGGTGAGGTTTCGTGGAGGGAGTAGACACTGAAAAACAGTGGGAGAGGGGGAAAGTAGAAAGGAGGGACCTTTCACGGGAAAACCACGGGATGTGCGAAGGCAGCGGTGGGCCTGGAGGGGGTGGGGGGGGATGCTGGGGAGATCAGCTTCAATGAAGGGGAGGGCTGGCTTTGTGTAGAGGAACAATGTGAGGAAAGGCTAGAAAGAGGGTTGCAGATAGAGCACAAAGAGTCTTTAAGTGCCAGGCTAAAGAGTCTGGCCTTGCTCCAATAGGCAATGGGGAGCCCTTGATGATTCTGGACCGGTAGAGTGACGGGATGAAAATAAGACTCTCTGGTCTAATTGCCAACAAGGAGAAATGGGAGGATTTCCCAGCCCTGTCAGGGTGGTTCACCGGGCTGGGCCGGTCCATTTTGTCATCTGGACCGAGCAGAAGCGAGAGCTGAAATACTCAGGTCGGACCCTGCCATTACCGGGGAAAACAACGCTTCTGGCCTCGTCTCCCCATCTGTATGGAAGCACGCCCCTAGAAAACTGGAAGTCCGGGAGCAGCCGGGAGCCAAGCGCGGCGCTCCGCCTGCTCTCCGGAGCCGGGCCCCCCGGGATCTGGGACCCCGGCTCCCAGCCCGGGCCCGAGCCGTCTCCCGTGAATCTTCTGGCTGCCCGGACCTTGCCCTGCTCCCTGGACGTTGCCCTGGCTCCCTGATGGAAGCGGCCTCCCTTCCTTCTAGCTCTGGGCCACGTCTTTCTTCCTCTCCTGCTGCTGCTGTGATTAGCGCTGTCCCCACCCCCACCCCACCCCAGGCCCAGGGGAACACCGCCACAACAGGAGAGAAGGTCAGACTCTCCTTCGCCGGAACCTTGGGGGCTCTCTCTCTCTCTCTCTCTCTCTCTCTCTCTCTCTCTCTCTCTCAGAGCCGAGCCCTTACACTTGGGGAGGGGAGCCACGCAGCGCTGCTCGGAGTGGAGCATCTTGGGAGGGGGAATGATGCAGGGAGAGAGGCCGGCAAGGAGGAAGCACAATGACACTAATTAGCCAATTACAGCAGAGCTTTTCTAGGAGAAAACTGCATTGCAGTATGAGTGGCACGGAGCCCAGAGGAAGCAGGCGCTGGGGTCTCCCCATGTGCACATTTACACACTCACGCCTCCTCACACCCCCCCCCCTTCCACACATATACGCCACAGCCACCTCCGACCCCTTCCACACGCAGTCACGTCCAGCCCCCCGGAACACATTCACGCTCAGCAACTCCCCTTTCTTCACAACTGGAAGGGGAGAGTCCCGTGGCCCAGAGAAGGCTCCATCCTGCAGGCCAGAAGACCGAAAAGCCTTTCCCTCACCCTCACTACATCGGTTCTTCCCCTCGGGTCCTCTCCCACACCTCAGGGCCGGGGACAGATCATTCCCAGAAGAACAGGAAGGTACTTTTGGGGAGCTGGAGACCGACCTTCCCTAAGTGTCTGCAGCTCTTTTAGCTGCCCCCAGCCCCTCCCCCAAGCTCCCCTCCCTTTCCATTGGACTTCGAGTCACGAAAAGCCGGGTTTTCATTCTGCTTCTAATACTTGATAGTTTTGTGACCCTGGGCAAGTCACTAGCCCGAGAGGCTATTTTCTCACTAATCCTTTTGGAGCTAGATTCTCCCTCTAGTCTGGGGCCCCACTCAGGCGTCCGTCCTCACAAAGTCTCCCCTCCGCAAAGAGCAGTGTGCACGGACAACTCATAATTTCATGCACTTGAACTGAGGGAAGTTGAAAAAGCAATCATTGGAAAGTTCTGCCTGAGTTTGCTTTGCTTTCAATACACAGATCCTTTTATCTCAATCGATTTCATTACGAAAGTTAGCGAACTTAAGGAAACTGGCCATGGAAAAAGGAAGGAAAGAAGAAAAGTAGAAAGAGAGGAAGGAAAAAAGAAAAAGGAAGAAAGGCAAGCTTAGAGCCTGGGTCGAAATCCTGCGCGGCACCAATCGATGCCTTTGGCGTCCACAAAAACCAAAGGGCCCTTCTCAGAATGATGTTTTCTGGACTAAAACATACAAGATTGCAAAGAAAGTCAATCAGAGGGAAAGCCAGTTTGGGGAAGTTCTCGACCCCCACGTTAAGAATCCCTAGTTTAGAACTCAGCCCTCAAATCATCTTTTCAAAGAGGAAGACGAGGAAGAAGATAAGGATGGTTCTCTTGGGTTGGGGGCAGGAGGCCTCTTCGGAGAGGAAGGGGACAAGCACAGAGCTTAAGACGGAGAGAAGGGGAAGGGGTCTTTGTGGCCATGCCGTGGAATCCTCTCATTTTACAGAGAGGAAAAGGGAGGTGCAGGAAAAGGAAGTGAGTGACTCCAGGTCATACATAGGACCCGAAATCTCAGCTGGAAGGGCCCTCAGAGGCCAGCTAGTCCAACCCTTCATTTTACAGAGCGGGAAACTGAGGTTTAGGGGAAGGAAATGAATGACACAATAGGATACACACAGAGAGTCCAAGGTCTGGAACTAGAAGGTCCCTTAAAGGGCAGCTAGCCCAACCCCTTCATTTTACAGAGGGGGAAACTGAGGTTTAGGGAAAGGAAATGAATGACACAATAGAATACACACAGAGAATCCAAGGTCCCTTAAAGGGCAGCTAGTCCAACCCCTTCATTTTACAGAGGGGGAAACTGAGGTTTAGGGGAAGGAAATGAATGACACAATAGGATACACACAGAGAGTCCAAGGTCTGGAACTAGAAGGTCCCTTAAAGGGCAGCTAGTCCAACTCCTCATTTTACAGAGGGGGAAACTGAGGTTTAGGGAAAGGAAATGAATGACACAATAGAATACACACAGAGAATCCAAGGTCCCTTAAAGGGCAGCTAGTCCAACCCCTTCATTTTACAGAGAGGGAAACTGAGGTTTAGGGAAAGGAAATGAATGACACAATAGAATACACACAGAGCATCCAAGGTCTGGAACTAGAAGGTCTATTAAAGGTCAGCTAGTCCAACCCCTTCATTTTACAGAGGGGGAAACTGAGGTTTAGGGAAAGGAAATGAATGACACAATAGAATACACACAGAGAATCCAAGGTCCCTTAAAAGTCAGCTAGTCCAACCCCTTCATTTTACAGAGGGGGAAACTGAGGTTTAGGGGAAGGAAATGAATGACACAATAGAATACACACAGAGAATCCAAGGTCTGGAACTAGAAGGTCCCTTAAAGGGCAGCTAGTCCAACCCCTTCATTTTACGGAGGGGGAAACTGAGGTTTAGGGGAAGGAAATGAATGACACAATAGAATACACACAGAGAATCCAAGGTCCCTTAAAAGTCAGCTAGTCCAACCCCTTCATTTTACAGAGGGGGAAACTGAGGTTTAGGGAAAGGAAATGAATGACACAATAGGATACACACAGAGAATCCAAGGTCTGGAACTAGAAGGTCCCTTAAAGTTAAGCTAGTCCAACCCCTTCATTTTACGGAGAGGGAAACTGAGGTTTAGGGAAAGGAAATGAATGACACAATAGGATACACACAGAGAATCCAAGGTCCCTTAAAAGTCAGCTAGTCCAACCCCTTCATTTTACAGAGGGGGAAACTGAGGTTTAGGGAAAGGAAATGAATGACACAATAGAATACACACAGAGAATCCAAGGTCCCTTAAAGGGCAGCTAGTCCAACCCCTTCATTTTACAGAGGGGGAAACTGAGGTTTAGGGAAAGGAAATGAATGACACAATAGAATACACACAGAGAATCCAAGGTCTGGAACTAGAAGGTCCCTTAAAGGGCAGCTAGTCCAACCCCTTCATTTTACGGAGAGGGAAACTGAGGTTTAGGGGAAGGAAATGAATGACACAATAGAATACACACAGAGAATCCAAGGTCTGGAACTAGAAGGTCCCTTAAAGGGCAGCTAGTCCAACCCCTTCATTTTACAGAGGGGGAAACTGAGGTTTAGGGAAAGGAAATGAATGACACAATAGAATACACACAGAGAATCCAAGGTCCCTTAAAAGTCAGCTAGTCCAACCCCTTCATTTTACAGAGGGGGAAACTGAGGTTTAGGGAAAGGAAATGAATGACACAATAGAATACACACAGAGAATCCAAGGTCCCTTAAAGGGCAGCTAGTCCAACCCCTTCATTTTACAGAGGGGGAAACTGAGGTTTAGGGAAAGGAAATGAATGACACAATAGAATACACACAGAGAATCCAAGGTCCCTTAAAGGGCAGCTAGTCCAACCCCTTCATTTTACAGAGGGGGAAACTGAGGTTTAGGGAAAGGAAATGAATGACACAATAGAATACACACAGAGAATCCAAGGTCCCTTAAAGGGCAGCTAGTCCAACCCCTTCATTTTACAGAGGGGGAAACTGAGGTTTAGGGAAAGGAAATGAATGACACAATAGAATACACACAGAGAATCCAAGGTCTGGAACTAGAAGGTCCCTTAAAGGGCAGCTAGTCCAACCCCTTCATTTTACGGAGAGGGAAACTGAGGTTTAGGGGAAGGAAATGAATGACACAATAGAATACACACAGAGAATCCAAGGTCTGGAACTAGAAGGTCCCTTAAAGGGCAGCTAGTCCAACCCCTTCATTTTACAGAGGGGGAAACTGAGGTTTAGGGAAAGGAAATGAATGACACAATAGAATACACACAGAGAATCCAAGGTCCCTTAAAGGGCAGCTAGTCCAACCCCTTCATTTTACAGAGGGGGAAACTGAGGTTTAGGGAAAGGAAATGAATGACACAATAGAATACACACAGAGAATCCAAGGTCTGGAACTAGAAGGTCCCTTAAAGGGCAGCTAGTCCAACCCCTTCATTTTACGGAGAGGGAAACTGAGGTTTAGGGGAAGGAAATGAATGACACAATAGAATACACACAGAGAATCCAAGGTCTGGAACTAGAAGGTCCCTTAAAGGGCAGCTAGTCCAACCCCTTCATTTTACAGAGGGGGAAACTGAGGTTTAGGGAAAGGAAATGAATGACACAATAGAATACACACAGAGAATCCAAGGTCCCTTAAAAGTCAGCTAGTCCAACCCCTTCATTTTACAGAGGGGGAAACTGAGGTTTAGGGGAAGGAAATGAATGACACAATAGAATACACACAGAGAATCCAAGGTCTGGAACTAGAAGGTCCCTTAAAGGGCAGCTAGTCCAACCCCTTCATTTTACGGAGGGGAAACTGAGGTTTAGGGGAAGGAAATGAATGACACAATAGAATACACACAGAGAATCCAAGGTCCCTTAAAAGTCAGCTAGTCCAACCCCTTCATTTTACAGAGGGGGAAACTGAGGTTTAGGGAAAGGAAATGAATGACACAATAGGATACACACAGAGAATCCAAGGTCTGGAACTAGAAGGTCCCTTAAAGTTAAGCTAGTCCAACCCCTTCATTTTACGGAGAGGGAAACTGAGGTTTAGGGAAAGGAAATGAATGACACAATAGAATACACACAGAGAATCCAAGGTCCCTTAAAGGTCAGCTAGTCTAACCCCTTCATTTTACAGAGGGGGAAACTGAGGTTTAGGGAAAGGAAATGAATGACACAATAGAATACACACAGAGAATCCAAGGTCCCTTAAAGGGCAGCTAGTCCAACCCCTTCATTTTACAGAGGGGGAAACTGAGGTTTAGGGAAAGGAAATGAATGACACAATAGGATACACACAGAGAATCCAAGGTCCCTTAAAAGTCAGCTAGTCCAACCCCTTCATTTTACAGAGGGGGAAACTGAGGTTTAGGGAAAGGAAATGAATGACACAATAGAATACACACAGAGAATCCAAGGTCCCTTAAAGGTCAGCTAGTCTAACCCCTTCATTTTACAGAGGGGGAAACTGAGGTTTAGGGAAAGGAAATGAATGACACAATAGAATACACACAGAGAATCCAAGGTCTGGAACTAGAAGGTCCCTTAAAGGGCAGCTAGTCCAACTCCTCATTTTACAGAGGGGGAAACAAGTTCAGAGAGGAAGAAACCTGGTATCGGGGTCAATAACAGAGACAGAGCTAGTTCCAGGTCACCTGATTCTCCATTTATCACCTCATGGTCTCTCCTTTTGCTCTTTTCCTCTCGTTCCCAATCCCGAGCCCAACTCAATGAGCGTGGCCCAGGTCCCCTCATCCTCCAGAGGTCAGCTAAACGAATAGAAGATATATTGTCCCACTCTGGTTCCTCCCAACGTGGGCCAGGGGGGCTCACTCCTCCTCTACACATGTGGTAGGATTAGAAGGAAGGAGAAGGACCCCTTAAATGAGTACACAGTGATTCCACAGAGGCCATCCTGGATCAGACCATTGCGGAGACTCCTTTCCATAAATGGCCTCGAGCGGGACAGGTCTAGGCCCTCTGACATGGGAGCTGATTTTTCAAAGAGCTCAAAGTGGGCATGAGGCAAGAGGGGGGCAGAAATGAGAGGGGGTGTGCAAGATAGTAGGCCGGTGAGGAAGGACCAACCCTTAGGGTCCCCGGGGAGGCCCAGGCAGCCAGTCAGGCTGAGTTGGCCGTCTCCCCATCGTATAACTGAGCCAAAGTGGGTAGGGGGATGGACTCCCTGGAGGCTTGGAAGGAGAGCCAGGAAATGACCGTCTCTGGCTCTCAGGGTTTGGTCAAGACAGGAAGGATCTCTCTGGAGTGGCCTCCGGGTACTGAAAGCCTTGTCTTTAGAGGCTCTGTGGGTATTGGAGGGGGGCAAAGAAGGAGCTCCAGAGATGGGGTTTGGGGCCCGGTATAATCAGATGTGTGGGATAACAAGCCATTTTTAATAGCGTCCACCTCCCCGTCAAGGGCTGGCCGAGCAAGACATTTCGGTATTTTAGGGAGGGAGCCTAAGCTGGAAGAGTAAATGACAGGCACAAATCAGATTGTAGAGGAGACATTTAGTCTACTTGAGAGAACAGACCGCTTCATTTGGATCCACTACAATCAATCAATCAACATTTATTAAGCACCTAGTAGATGTACTGTGCTAAGCGCTTATCGGCACATCTACACCTCGAGGGGCCAGTAAACCAACAAGACTTTTCTTAAGCACCTACTATGTGCCAAGTGCTGTCCAAAGTGCCAAAGAAAGGCAAAAGCTTGGTCCCTACCTTGAAGGAGCTCACTTTCTAACAAGGGTGATATTATGGAAATAACCCTGGGCGTGCAAACAGATACCCAGTGGTACCGGGCGGTGGAGAGGGCAAAAAATCTAGAGGCGGGAGCAACACCGAAATGGGCAAGTCTCTGAGCTCTCCGAGCTTCACCTCCCACTCCATAAAACAAAGGGTTTGAACGCATAGTTCCTGGGGTCCCCTTTTATAGCTCTAGCTCCCAGATCCCACGGATGGCACCGAACGAATCCCTTCGCCTTCCTGGGCCTCGGTTTCTTTCTCTGTCAAACGAAGGCCGAGGAGTGCCGGTAAACAACTGGCTTTCCGCCTCCACCCCCATCCTTCTGCATGGCCGCACGTCCTCAGAAGTTGAATCTGCATTATTCATATTTTCGCCCTCACTTTCTTAAGTCTAGACAATCAAAGAAACAATCGATCAAATTTTGATTCGTAGAGTTTGCCGAGGTCCAAACCCTCACATCGAAAACTGACCGATGGAGTTGGCTGCGACACGGCTCGAATGAGGGGGCTGGCCTACTTGGCCTCTGAGCTAAGAGTTCTGTCACCTTGGACAGATCCCTTCTCTTCTAGGGGGTGCCGCCATGCAAAGAGCCCTGGTTCTGGAGGCGGGAAGACCTGTTTAAATCTAGCCTCGGATACTTCTTAGTTGTGCAAGTCTGAGCAAGTCTCTTCACTTTGACCTACCTCAGTTTCTTCAGCTATAAAATGGGGATCATAACAGCATCTCCCTCACGGGGTAAAGTATCTGTAAAGAGCTTAGGTATCATATAAATCTAGCAGCTAATATCATTCCCCTCCCTGGGTCTCAGTTTCCTCCTCTCCAAAATGAGGGATTGGACTTGATGGTCTCTCGGGTTCTTTCTATCTCGAGAGCTCAGAGCCCCTGAACGGAGTCATTTGAAAATTATTCTCATCTAGTCACTTCAGTGGCTAGGGGAAGGCACACACATAAGACACAGCCCAGGAGGGGCCACAGAGAATTCACCTTTGGCCCACGAGGGCGGGAGTGGGTTCCGCATGAGGATGAAACGGAGTCTTGCTCGGCTTCTGGGCTTTAGGCATAAGCGATTTGCTCCTCAGAATCTCCGAGCTTGGCAAGTCACTCTTGCTTGACCTTTGTCATCTCTGGTTTGAGCCGGAATGACAGCTGCAGCCTATGACACGCCTGGCTCCACCTACTGTAACAGTAAGAAGTGGCGTGTGGCTTCCCGTGCAGCCACTAAGTTGGAGAGGGTCCACGGAGCTGCCATCCCCAAAGGGGTGCCGGGCTAGGAGGAACGGGAGTGGCTGCCTGCAGCCAGACACCCAGCACTCAGTAAGCGCTTACTAGATGCCAGGCGATCTGCTGAGGGCCGGTCGGTGGGATTTTCCCCCCCAGCTTCCGAAATCACTCCCAAAACATGGCGGAAAGAGCCCGGGCCGTTCCTGTTCTCCCGGAACCCTCAGAACACTTCCACAAACGACCCCAAATTAACAGACAACTTTGACGATTCCACCAAGGCCCCTTGACTGGGCCCCCGAAGCTCCACAGGAGGCTCTAGGCAAAGCTCAACAGCGTCCTTGTGTTTATGGCCCCGCAGGTGGTAGGACACAGAGCGTCGACGACCTTTCCAAACGGGAACGAAAGAGTGGCCTGAACCGTAGAAAGAGTGGAAATGTTTGGGCAGAGGGGATACTGGTCTTTTGGGGCAGTTCTGAGAGCGGCACCCCCTTCCTGCCCTCTTCCCTGTGGACTGAAGCTGACCCTCGGAAAAAGAAAACCCTCAGATTTACCGAGCAAACGAGGAGCACAAATAACAGTTCAGAAAGGGCAGTGGGTTTCTGTGCCTAAAGAAACTGGCTGGTTTTGAGTGTCTGTTTATATCCCAATTTCCCATCCGACTGATCTTTCTCCGTCCTTTGCTGAATCATCAACTCTGCCCTGATTTCCATGGGGCCCCTCAAGGTTGCATGCTGGGCCCTGTACTCTTCTCTCTCTCCACATTTGTGAGCTCCCTAGGGCTCCTTTAGGGCAGACTCTACGCAGCTGAATCCCAGGTCGGCAGGCTGAGCTTTCCAGAATTCCAGGCCCCCGTCGGCCCCTACTCGGTGGACGCCGGGGGTCTTATAGACATCGCAAATGAACCGCGTCACAAACGCGATTCGTTTTCTTTTCCCTCCGCAGTCACCCTTCTTCTGAACTTCCCAGTTTCCTTTGAGGACGTGACCGTCCTCCCAAGCCACCCGAGTTCAGAACTTTGGAGTCATCCTCACCCCTTCCCTCTCCCGCATCCCACATAGATAACTGATTGCCAAGTCTCATCAGTTATCTCTACAATATACCCTTAGCTTACTTATTCATTTATATTTTAATCTGTTTATAATTTCGAATATTTCAGTGTTATTTATTTCTGACCCCTAGTTTCCTGATTTGTACCATTAGGGCAGCTAGGTGGCGCTGTAGTGGATAGAACCTGAGTTCAAATCGGATCCCAGATCTTGGGCAACTCACTTCACCCTGTCTGCCTCGGTTTCCTCCACTGTAAAATGAGTCAGAGAAGGAAAAGGCGAACCACACCAGTATCTCTGCCAGAATATCCCAAACGGGGTCACGACAATCGTACGTGCCCAACGATGGAACGACATTCAGAAAACAGAGACCTCGGGGGAGCCGCTCTGTGAGGGGCCCGGGATCCTCTCCGCTCACAAGCCCGGCGCCTTCGCTCGGCCCCCATCACCTATGGCCCGGACTATCGCGTTAACCTTCTAATTGCTCTCGCTGCCTCCGGGCTCTCCTCCGCCCAGTCTCTCCTCCACCAATCTGCCAAAGTGATCTTGTTAAAGCACAGGGCTGACCAGGGCACTCTCCTGCTTCACTGACTCCTTCCAGCCCCGAGGATCAAACACAATCTCCTCCGTTTGGCATTTAAAGCCCTTCACACCCTGGCTCTAAATGACTTTTCCATACTTATTATACATCACTCCCTTCCAGAACTCCAGAGTCCGGCTAAGCTTCTCCCCGAGCCCAGCACGCCACCTGCCACCTCCGGGCCTGGAATGTGCTCTCCCCTCCCTCGGCCTTTCAGAATCCCCAGCATCCCGCTGGGCTCGGCTCCAAAGCCACCTCCTTCACGAGGTCTTTTCTGATCCCCCCAGTTGCCAGTGCCTCCCTTCACCCCAAGTGCTTCCAACTGATCTTACATCGGCGGGGTTTGGGACTTGTATACAGACCGGTTTCCCCGGCCAGCAAACCAGCTCCTCGGGGGCCGCTCCGCTCTCCCTTTGTGTGCCCCACAGAAAGACCACGGTGGAAAACTGCTCATTGAGCTACCCATTCTGACCCTCGTTTCCCCTTTCCCTATTTAACAGCCACA
Source organism: Antechinus flavipes (assembly GCF_016432865.1). Classification (NCBI taxonomy): domain Eukaryota; kingdom Metazoa; phylum Chordata; class Mammalia; order Dasyuromorphia; family Dasyuridae; genus Antechinus; species Antechinus flavipes. The sequence goes on from NC_067404.1 coordinate 15,299,561, forward strand.
GCAAGATCTATGGCGGACACCCCTCCTCTCCTGCAAGAATTGGGATCCCAGGGAGAAAAAAACCACACAACAATGGCTTCGGGAGAGGCCGGCACGCCGCCCCGACCTCCGGCCCCACCATGGTCCGAGACTTCAAAATAGGAGGCGCGCGTGTCACATCTTTGCAGTTTACAAAGTACTTTCCACACGACACGCCGGTGAAATGGTGAGGATGAGGATAATTATATCCTGTCGACAGATGAAAAAACTGAGTTTTAGGGAGGCTGAGTGACCTGCCTAGGATCACATGGCTAGGCAGTGTTAAAAAGAACACCCCCCGACTCGGGAGTCATAGGACCGGAGCTCAAATGCTACCTCTGCCGCTTACTACCTGGGTGACCCCGAGCAAGTCACAACTTCCCTGGGCCTCGATTTCTCCTCAGTGTGACGAGGGGGTTGAACTAGATGATTTCTGAAGTGTTTGCCAGCTCTAGACCTAGCATCCTGTATGTGACTCGGAGCAATAACCTTCCCCTTAGTTTTCTCATCTGTAAAATGGCTAGATAGTCTGGGAGGTCCTTTCCCACTTCAGATCCACAGATCCCCGTTTGACCACGAACAGGTCCCTTCCCCTCCACGGGCCCCAGTTTTCTCCGTGTAAACAGAAATCGTTGGCCTCGCTAACCCCTTTCAGCTCCCAGTCTCAGCTTCTGGGATTTAATGACAGCTGGGCTTTATATAACATCCATCACTGCAAATCATTTTCCAAATGCATCACGTCAGAGCTAACAGGTAGACCGGCCAAATGTTCCCGTCGCCTCGTGCACATCCCCCTAAGCCGAGTCTCTCAGAAGGTCCAGGGTCCCACAATTAGTCATTTGCGCAGCCTAGAGCCCGGCCCTCCTCCCGGCTGTCCCTGCCCATCTGGCTGCTCAGAAACCACCAACACCTTTTGTGTGTGTGTGTGGGGGGGGCACTCAGTGGACTCTGTCCTAGGATTTTTCCACTGGGAACCCCCATCCCACCACGGCTCCCGCCCTCCATTTGGGTGAGAAACAAGAGAGTACCAGAGTCAACTCTGGTCCTCAGGGAAGAGGAAGCAAGGGGACTGGAAGGTGGGAGGCTTTGGCTTCCCCTCCGGCCCTGGCTCTCTACTTCTTCTTCCTCAGTAGGGGACTGGGTACGCTCGGATGACAGAGGAGAGAGAAAAGGTTGCTCGGAGAGTCTCAAGGCCGGCCAGCTTCTCCTTATTCCCATGGAGCACTTGGTCTCCGAGGGAGGAAGGAAGCGGCTTCCTGGCTCTGAGAGCGTTTGATGAGGTGAGCCCCTTCCATCCACAGCACCATGTGAGTTTGTGGGGCTCAGCTCGGAGACCCCGTGGCTGCCGGGGCCCTCCCCTGGAGGCTGCCGGGGCCCTCCCTCCCCCAGCCGCCCCTTCCCGGCTCACCTCCAGCCGCCCTCGCTGAGGAGAAATGGGATTAGGGGCGGAGAGCCCGAGTTCTGCCAAGCTCGCCCTTGGCACCTCGATGAGGAGATAGCGAAGAGAAGGGCGCGGAAGCCGGGGAGTCTCGGCAGAGACAATAAACAGGCCAAATGAAGTTCTAATTCGATTTCTCTCAACTCATCTCACCCATTCTCCTGCCCTTCCCTCCCGCACATCCCCTGCCCGCCCACCTCGGCGCAACTCAACTTAATTCACTTCAACTTAATCCAATTCAAATCCTTCGCTCTGTTCGGCCCTAATTTGATTCCATTTTGTCCCTTTCTCTCTCTTTTCTTTCAATTTAATTTCTATTTGCTGAGCACCTAAGGTGGTGGCCGCCTGGCTCCGGAGAGCACAAAAGGCCCGGCTTCCACCTGCCCCGGGGGCGGCCCGCCTCCGTGGGGGCGCCGAGCCCCATCCCGGGAAACAAAGGGCCTGCCGGGACACTAGGTGATTAAATGTCAGAGCGAATAGAGCCGGGGCTTAGATACACGCTGCAGACTCCGGGGCGGGAGAGATGACGGCGGGTTGGAGGGGCCGCGGATCAATGGAGGCCGGTCAACAAGTCCTCGCTAAGTGCTGGGGGCAGGGCGCTTCCCAGAAAAGTCGGGACACTTGAGAATGTCAGGTCGCGCTCGGCGTCTAGCTCTAAGCCCCTGCTCGCGTCAGCGCCCTGCACCTGCCGAGCCCCCGCAGCCCTCGCTACCTGCTGTAATCCCGCCTGCCCGGCTCGGGTGTCGCGCCCTCCATAACACCCCCAGGTGGCCCGCGAGCAGGAGGCCAGGAGGCCGCTAGAAGAGGAACCCCCTTTTCTGTTGCTTTTGGTACCTCTCCGTTCCCCCCAGAGAAGGGGGTCTGGCCCGCTGGGGCCCACGGGAGCACATGGAAGCTCCCTGAGGGCAGGGGCGGCTCTGTTTCCGGCCTCTGACCCCAACTCGGGTACAGTGACTCTCCCAGGGGTCCTCAAACTTTTTAAGTAGGGGGCCAGTTCACTGTCCCTCAGACTGTGGGAGGGCTGGACTAGAGTCAAAACAAAAACTTGGTTTTGTGGGCCTTTACATAAAGAAACTTCCTAGCCCTGGGGGAGGGGGACAATCGTCCTCAGCTGCTACATCTGGCCCGCGGGCCGTAGTTTGAGGACCCCTGCCCAGGGACCGTGACTGGAAAATGGGAGTTGATGGATTGAGAGCTGAGAATGGAGTGGAAGCTGTGGGCCGCAGAAGCTTCCCTTTGCCCTCCATCACCATGTTCCTCTTCTGGGCTCCTGCTGTCTTCCTCTGGGGAACTATTTTGGCCCAACTGCAAACCCTTCTCCCCCCCCCTCAACACGTCAATTTTAGGTACTTCTTGAGACTCAACTCCAGCTGAAAATCCACCCCTTCCATGATGACTGATCCCCGTGCCCTTGGTGCGGAGGCCGAGTGCCTCACTCTGGCCTCTGCTGCTGGAAACCGGGAAGGGAGATGGGAAGAGGAGAAGGTCCAGGGCCTCGTTGGCCCTGCTTCTAAGCAGTGTGGTGGAAGTCAAGGAAGGACACTCACCGAAGGACGGCTGGGTCGTGGAGGGGTTTGTGCTAGGCCCGGGAGGATGGGGCCGGCCCATGGGAACAGAGCTCCAGAGCTGAAAGGGCCCAAGGAGCAGAAGGGACTCGGTTCCAATCACATGGGGATCCTAGGTCTAGAGCTGGAAGGCCATCTAGTCCAATTGTCTCACATTACAGGGGAGGAAACTGAGGCCTAAGGGGACGATCATCCAGAGGACGGAAAGGGAGTCCTCAGAGGCCATTTTGCTCAATCCACTCATTCTCTATTTCAGGAAACTGAGCTTTACAAAGGGGAAGACACCTGCTCGAGGACACACCCATAGTGAGTAGCAGAGTGGGGATTTGAATCCAGGTCCTCAACTGACCAGCACAGAGGGAAGCACCAAGGGAGAAGGCTGCCCTTGGAACCAGAACACTGTTGAAGCAAGGGGAGGGCGTGAGCAAAGCTGTGTATGAGGAAGACTCCATTGGCCAGGATGTGAAAGGTCAGAAGGCATGGAGACCTTATCTTAGGGTGACATGTTCCAATCCCATGTGATCTCGGCCGGGGCCTTTCCCCTGCCCTTTTTTCTTTTCTGTGGCTTGGTAGGGGTAGAGATGAAGGAGGGGTGAGCAGCCGAGTGGCTCCGTCATCCTGATGACCCTTCCCGCCCCCAAACTCTGACCCTGGGACTCTTCTCCTAGAAGGAACCTGCTTTGCTCTCCAGCTCTCTCCCTCCTTCCCCCACGGGGCTCCCCAAACCTCCTCGATGCTTTGCCCTCACCCTTGGGGCAGAGACGCTCCCCCGGCCAGACGCAGACCTCCCTGGTCATCAAGGGCCAGATCTCCTCTTCCCTGTCTATGCCGCGGAGGCCGCGAGCTCGGGGCTCTCGGGAAGCAGCAAATCCGAGAAGCAGCCAGTCTGTGAAAAAGCGGCAGGCGGGACGTGGCCTAAGGGGCCCGATCGGGAGACACGGGAATCCCGAATGTCCCATTTGGAAAGAGCTCAGAGGCACCCACCCAGTGTAGGAATCTTTGCCGCGGCACCTGACAGGTGGCGAGCCAGTCTCCGCTCTGAGCCCTCCAGGGACAAGGAGCTCACTCCCTCTCAAGGCGGCCGGGGCGGCCCGAACATTCTTCCTTCCATGGAGACACGTTGCCTTTGTAGCCTCCACCCCAAGTCTGCTCTGACCTTTGAGGCCACAGAAAACAATCCTATTCCTTCTCCCTATGATTTTTATTTAGACAGCATTTGTGATCTCATTGGTATAGAGAACTCCCAGTGAGAAAAATTCCTCTAGGAGGGATCATGGCATCTCTCCAACAGCAAGAATGTTATGGAGCTGCTGTGGGTCCTATAAAGCTCGGGGTCACACAGCCAGTCCGTGGGTGAGGTGGAACTCGAACCCAGGGCATCCGAACTCGGACACCGTACCAAGCTACCTTTCTTAGGATGACCCTTCACAAATTTAAGATGACTTCCTTTTCTCCATCCTAAGTCTCTTCTAGCTGAAAAACCATGCCCGGCTCTTCCGATCTTTCCTCAGGGGCCATGGCATTCCCTTGCCACCTTGGGCGCTTTCTAACCTATCTTTTTTTTTTTAAACTTTTTATTGACGGTAACCTATCTCTTTTAACCCGCCCAGATGTGAACCCAACATGGCGGATGTGCCCCGCCCGGGGCTGGCAGGGGAATCGTGGGATTTCTCTAGCTTGGAATTTGGGGGGCTCTGGCTCCTTTGCTTACCCTATGGCTCTGCTATTTCCTAAGGAGCTTAAACCCATGCCCCCCTTTCTGTATGAACTGCTAGCTGAGGGTCACCCCCTCGCCCTCCATCCCACATTCTCTCAGCACTCATGTCTGTTAAAATGGTTTTTTGGCATCGATCGGGTCATAACATCACATCGGCTAAGTCCCCCAACTCCGTGCCCTGGGACGCGTGTCGTCTTAGGCTTCGTCCAAGTCAGGACGGATCTAGGTTCTGGTCCCACCACTGCCGGTCACTCACGACATGACCTTGAGCAAGTTACTTGTCATTAGAAAAATAAAGGAGTTTCCCCAAATGATGGCTAAGTTTCTTTGGCCCTTCAGTCTGATTCTAACAACTCTCTTTTCCCCGATCACCTCTGCTCTCATAGATGCAGTTCAAACTCCAGCTCTGCCACTCATGACCCGTGAGATCTTGGACAAGCCCTTTCCCTTCTCTTGAGCTCAGTTTCCTCCTCTGTATTGGACTAGATGGTTCCTTCCAGCTCTAAATCCATGATCCTCTGTCTTCCTACAACACTTGGATCCCAAAATGGAGGGGTTGACCTCTGAGGTCCCTTGCGGCTTTAGATCTGGGATCCTATGTGTGACCTTAGGCCCCTCCTTGGGCCTCCGTTTCCTCCTTTGTAAAATGGAGGGGGTTAGATTTGATGGCCTCTTTCTAGCTCTAGGTCTAGGCTCCTAAGGCAAATCTGGGATCTCACAAGTGAGACCATTCTTCTCTGGGAGCTGGGAGGCAGGATGAAATCTCCACAAGGCCGGACTAGGAACAACATATAGAAGTAGTAAGAGGTGCCTCTAACACTTGGGGGCTCTCCTCCCACAATGCATTGCTTTAAGTCTGCTCTGCCTCACCTTGCCTTCTATATTATAAGAGAGCAGGGACTGTCTTAGATCTTCTGAATGTCATGAGAAACCAAGCTTATTGCCGGGCAGGTGGTCGGTGCCCGATAAGAATGAGATTTGTTGATACCTTGAAGCAAAGAGATCTCTTGAGCAGTCTGTCTTAGGATCACAGAACAGAGTCGGAAGGGATGTCTGAGGCCATCGAGTCCAGTCCCTTCCTTTTACAAAAGAGGAAACCGTGGCCCCAAATCACACAGGTAACAAGCATCTGAGGTGACTGAAACCCTTGTCTTTCCACTTCACCATGACGCCTTGGATATTGGGTCCAGTTGACCTGGTTTTTGAGGTAACTGGTTGGGGAGAGAGGGGGAATTTCCTACCCAATCATTGTATAGAACGAACACCCAGATAGCCCAGTGGCTAGAGTCAGGAAGACTCCTCTTCCTGAGTTCCAATCTGACCTCAGATGCTTACTGGCTGTGTGACCCTGGGCAAAGTCATTTAGCCCCATTTGCCTCAGTTTCCTCATCTGCAGAATGAGCTGGGGAAGGAAATGGCAAACCACTCCAGTATCTCTGCCAAGAAAAGTCCAAAATGGGATCACGAAGAGTCAAACACGACGGAAGCTATTGAACAAACAACAGTAAAGAGCGTATGGAGATATGGCTAGGGTATCATTGACCAGCCGGGCTTCCTAACTGGCTAAGAGTGACTCTAAATGTGTAGAATGGATGAAGGAGCTCCAAGCAAAGCACCCAGGTGGACCAATCCCCAAACCATCAAGGTGGGGTGGGCCAGAGGGGAGGAATTCTGGAAAAGAAGGGGCCGAATTTTGGAAACGAAGGGGCCGAATTCTGGAAACGAAGGGGCCGAATTCTGGAAACGAAGGGGCCGAATTCTGGAAACGAAGGGGCCGTTCTTCTCTGGAAGCCACAAGAGAGATGAAATCCCTAGAAGGCAGTTCTAGAAGCAATGGGCGGAAGTAGCGAAGAGGGGAATCTAAGTCGGCTAACAGGAATAACTTCTAATGCTTCATGCTCTCCCAGGGGTTCACGGACAGCCTAGGGAGGCGGGGGGAATTCTAGGAAAGGCAAAATGATTACCTGTTGGCTGTGTTGTCAAGGAGATCGGTAGGCAGGCATGGGCCGGATTGGATGTTCCTAGGTGCCTAGCTTCAAGGGATTGGGAGAGGCTGGGCTAGACTTGGGAATTTGAGTTAAGGATTAGTTTAACAGGTTTAGGTGTCGTTGGGGCTGAGATCGGAGAGAATTCTTTTAAGAGTCTCCAAGCGGAGGGGACGAGGCCGCGCGGACCGTTCACATAGCACGATCCCCATGGTTACCAAGGGCATGTGTTTTTGAGATGGGGGCTGGGGGCTCTCTGGGGCCAGGGTTAGAGAGGAGTAACCAGAGAACTGGAAGAGAGGTCTGGGGAAGGAGGGGAGGGAGAACAGCTCACAAGGGGGCCGAGGATCAGAGGAATTAGAGCTGGGAGGAACAAGCTAAGAGGAGCCAAGCCCCTCACGTTCCTCTGAGGCCCCCCAGGGATAGGCTCGGCCCTCCAGCGGCCCCTTGGCTGGAAGCTATTTTGGCCAAAGTCCTTGCTCGCAGCAGGGCCTTCTCTTCTGGCACACAGGTGAAGGCTCCATGGCTTTGTTTTTGTTTTTCTTTATGCTCAGCTCAGTGCATTGTGCGAGTCTCTCGCGTGTGTTTATTGAGTGTGTGTATTGTGTGTATTGTGGAGTGGATCTCGTATAGTGTGTATGTCCTGTAGAATGCGTGTAGTGCACGTTATATGTACTGTGGTACCTATAAGTACGTGTGTTTGTGGTATGTGTGTTGTGGTACATATATTGTGTAGCATGTATGCATAAGTGTGTGTGTATTGTGTGTGTGTGTGTGTGTGTGTGTGTGTGTGTGTGAGAGTATGAGTGTGTGAGTGTAAAAGAGCATAATGGAAAAAGCTCAGGAGTTGGAGGCCCTGGGTTCTAGCCCTTCCCATCTGCTGGGTCGTGGCCAAGCCTCAGCTCTAGCTCAGGACCCCTGGCCAAATCCCTTCTGGGGCCCGGGCCTCAGTTTCCTCCTCCGTCCAAAGAGGGCTTGCTTCAGACAGCCTCAGAACCCCCTTTGCTTTTGCCGTCCCAAGATCCCATGACCGTAAGATGGCACACCTCTCTCCACAGCTGAGAGCTTCTCCTCTCCCCAATCTCTTCCTCCCTCCCTCTCCTTCCCATTCCTTTCCCTGCTGATGCGTGGGCAGGAAAACCATTCCCTGCAGGCGGCATTCCCAGGCCAACCTCCAACCCCACCTACCCAGCAGAAGGTCTGCAGGCAGGAGAGAGGCTTCCAGCAGTTCTGGGCAGCTCTCCTACTGGCTCAGGCTGGAAGGGACTGGCTTAAGTTGGCAGGCCTCCAGCCCGGCCCAGCCCGGCCGGAGCACACCTCTTGAATGGTAGGCACCAAGTCCACCAGCTGAGTGCCCCCCCCCCCATGAATCCTGCAAACTCCATCCCTGGGTAGAAGGCTCAGCGGAGCCACCGCCCAGCCAGCCGGCCTGAGCTTCGGCGACTCAGTGTCCTTGTTCCCCAGCCCCGGGCCGGCCTATATCGCCCACCAGACCAAAGTTGAGCTCCCTTGCCCGGCAGGCAGGGCCTTTCTGAATCCCGTACCATCCTGCCTTTCTGCTCCCGTGATATTCCAATCCTTACGTCCTCGGCTCCACGCAGCCTGGACTTGGCTCGTTCTCGGAACACGCTTCCTCTTGCAGTCTAGAAGTCACGTCCCCTCTCCCAGCCAAAGCCCCCACAAGGCCTGATGACATCTCTCTCAGACGCAGCTGCTAAACTAGAAACTCAGCCTCTTAACTGACTGTGTTTTGCCCAGGGAAGTACTTAATACGAATTAAATTTAATTAAGCGTCAGAAGGGGGTAGCTAGGTGGTGCAGTGGCTAGAGCACTGGGCTGGGAATCAGCAAGATTCATCTGCCCGAGTTTCAATCTGGCCTCAGACACTTGGTAGAGGTGTGAGACCCCGCGTAAATCACTTAACCCTTTTGCCTCAGTTCCCTCATACGTAAAATGATCCGGAGGAGGAAATGGCCAAACCTCCCCAGCATCTTTGCAAAGAAAACCCCAGATGGGATCCCCAAGAGTTGGATCGGATGGAAAAATAACTGAACAACAAAAGAGTTTAGCTCCCATTCTGCTACTTACTACGTGCAGTCTTGGGTTATTCATAGTTTCTCTGGACCTTATCTGTAATAAGAGGAGGATGAGCTCTCCCAGCCCCAGCCCCAGCCCTGACCTCAGAACACAAGATAGAAGCCATCGAGAGCAGTGGGAGTAGTGTTGGATTTGGACTCGAAGGCCCCGAGTTCAGCGTCCCTCCTCCCCCTGTCCCACTGAGGTGATCTTGAGTACATCAAGCAATCTCTCTGGGACCCAGCTTCCGCTCTGTAACACAAAAGGTTGGGCCAGATGACCTTCAATGTTCCTTCTAGCTTGAAATCTGGCATTTGGTGACTTAGCTAGACTCGGGCAACATTTTATTGGACTTTTGTTTCGGCCGCCCAATGGGGAGAGTTACATTGCTCAAGCTGGTAGATTGCTAACCAAAAAGGGCCCATCATCCCCAGGGGAGTCGGCGCTCAGAGCATTGAAAAGCGACAGACGTTTATCCACGGACAGGCACTCTCACAAAAAGGTGGCCAAGAAACACAACCTCTCCAAGTCGAGACCCTTCCCTCCAAGGGTCGAGACCCTCCTCTCCAAAATCCTCCTCTTCAAACCAGGGTCTCCTCCAAATTAAGACCCTCCCCCCCAGAGGCCAAGACCTTCCTCTCCAAGGCCAAAACCCTCCTCTCCAAACCAGGGTCTCCTCCAAATCAAGACCCTCCTCTCCAGAGGCCAAGACCCTCCTCTCCAAGGCCAAGACCCTTCACTCCAAACCAGGGTCTCCTCCAAATCAAGACCCTCCCCCCCAGAGGCCAAGACCTTCCTCTCCAAGGCCAAAACCCTCCTCCTCCAAACCAGGGTCTCCTCCAAGTCAAGACCCTCCTCTCCAGAGGCCAAAACCCTCCTCTCCAAGGCCAAGACCCTCCACTCCAAACCAGGGTCTCCTCCAAATCAAGAGCCTCCTCTCCAGAGGCCAAGACCCTCCTCTCCAAGGCCAAGACCCTCCACTCCAAACCAGGGTCTCCTCCAAATCAAGACTCTCCCCTCCAGAGGCCAAGACCCTCCTCTCCAAAACCCTCCTCTTCAAACCAGGGTCTCCTCTCCAGGACTAAGGCCCTCCTCTCCAAGGCCAAGACCCTCCACTCCAAACCAGGGTCTCCTCCAAATCAAGACTCTCCCCTCCAGAGGCCAAGACCCTCCTCTCCAAAACCCTCCTCTTCAAACCAGGGTCTCCTCTCCAAGGCCAAGACCTTCCTCTCCAAAGGTCAAGACCCTCCTCTTCAAAACCCTTCCCTCCTTCTCCAAGTCAAGACCCTCCCTTTCAGGGGCCAAGACTTTCCTGTCCAAGCCAAGGCCCTTTTAGGGACAGATGAAAGGCTCAATCACCTTTCAGGTGAACTGGAGTTCTTGATGATCAGCCAACTTTGGGATTCAGAGAGGAGTCTTTCCTGAGGGGGACCCTGCCTTTCCATGGACCTCCAGCCCAGCCCCTGTGGTCCCAGAATGAGTACAATCTGTACTTTCGTACTCTTGCTCCTGCCACCCAACTATAAGCGCTAAAGTTAGGTGGCGTGCCTCATCGGCCCGGGAGTTAGGAAAATTTGGGTTCCAAAGCTGCCTCGGTTGCTTTATTAGGTGTGTGACCCTGGACCTGGGCCTGAGAGTCCTCATCTGTCACAGAAGGGGGGACAGACTTGCTTCTGAATCTCTCTTCCTATGAATGAGAGCCCCAGAATGAAGTCTTTGGATTTCTATCAAGGAATTCTCGGCCCTATCCCGTTCTCAAAGCAAAATGCATTGAAATTCATCCTAATTTAAACATCCCAACCAAACCCCTCTAGTTAGAACTAATTGGAAAAGGTCAGTCTTCCAGGGAAAAATCTTTCACAGTATTTGAAAAGAATGTTGATGTCATTACAAATACCCCAACTCTAACTTAGACCTGAGGGAATTGACTTTAATGAAGAGATGAAAATCATTTCAAAATCAACACACGAGTCGTTCGCGTGGAAAATGGTTCCTCTAGCACCGAAGCGGCCCCTCCACTGTGCATCCAGCTCCCAAGCTCCTTAGAGATTGATGGCAAAGGCCTTTAGCAGCCTCTGGCCCGAGGTCCAGAGAAGGTGGAGGGCCCGGGGAGGGTGCTATTAAGGGATGGGGGAGCCAAGCCTAGAGCCCGGGGTCCTCTGAGTCCACCCCCAGGCTGGGGGTCTTTCCATCCCAGGGAAGGAGGCTTTTTGTGGCCAGGGGAGCTAGCCGGTACCTCGAGGCTCCGCTTGGGTTTTCCCTCGGCCTGGTGAGGCAGCTCGGGAGACACACCGGGGTCCCCTCTGGAGGATTACTACAAAAATGTCAAGTGGAGACAAAGCCCACTTTGAGGGGGTGAGTTGATGATTATCCAATTGCATTCTGGGAGACAGACAGACTTGGATTCTCGACTCGGTTCTGCCATGAACTGGCTGTGTTATCTTGGACAAGTGATTTCTCTTTTCCAGCCTTCTGTCTCCTGATCTTTGGAAGTTGCTATGAAAAGCAGAGGGGAACCATGGCAGAGTTCTCTAATACATACCTCCCACCGAGCAGCAAGCTGAAGAGACCTAGAAAATGTTTATGGGCAGCAGGGGAGCCTCGATTTTCACCTCGCTGCTAGCCCCTCCTGCTTTTCCTCTCACTGCATCTAGGCAGAGCGCCTTCTGTGAAGAGGTGACAAAGGCACTACTGGGGGGGCCCAGATCAGGATCTTGGGTGACGTGAGCATCTGGGGGGCCGGTCGCGGAGGAGGAGACCCCGGGATTACTGCCGTGCTCCAAATAGGCCATGACTCCCTCAAACGAGTTCCCCATGAGGGGCAAAGCGTGTCCCCTGAATAACAATTCTTCTAGGCTAGGGTCTGTGTTCTTTGGGGAAAGGGGTGGTTTGTGTTCGGAACGATACAGCGTGAGTAGTGGACGAGGAGAAGGCCGGAGCCCCGGTGATATTATCAAGGAAAAGGGCTCTGGGGCCACGCCACCTCTCAGGCTTCTGTTCTAGCATCCATAATGCCTAGCATGTGTTAATGTCGAAATAAGCTCTGCCTTCTGTGAGATGACCTCGTACTCAGACTCGGATCTGGGCCGGAAGAGACCAGAGCAACCATCTGGTCCGACCCCTACCTTTTACAAAGGAGGGAGCTCGGACCCGGGAAAGGAGTGGGACTCATTCAAGGTCACACATAGCACCGAGGAGTCAGAGCTGGAAGGGACCTCGGAGACCATATAGGCCAGCTCCCTACTTTTACAGAAGAGAAAGCTGCCTAGGAAAGGAAATGGCTAGTTCAAGGTCACACAGTGCATCCCCAGCATTCTCTGCAGCCATTTTCTCATCCACTCCCTCGGGTAGTAGCTACTTCTGTGCCTTATCTTCGCCACTCATCATTTCACCAGGGCAGAGAGCAATCTTGAGCTATGTTCCCAGTGCCTGGCACATGGTGGGTACTTTAAATGAAAGTATTTGGGGGAGATGAATGTCCTTAGCAAACAGGGGATCCTGGGATTACTCTCCCTAGGGGAGGGGAACTAGCTTGGGTCCAGCTTGGGCTCCAAAGAGAGGCCGCTAGCCTCCCCAATTATAGAGTGAGACCCTTTTCCAGGGGGGAAAACATTTTACAGTTGAAAGGGAGGCCCAGAAAGGTCCTGGAGTTACAGGGGCAGGGTTCAAATTGGGGCACTGTTACTGTGTGACCTTAGGCAGTTACCACCTCTGGGTCTCAGGGGAACTGACCAAACGGCTTTTGAGTTATCTGGTTCAAATCCCAACCCAGTGCATTCGCACCTCGCGGGACCCTGCTCAAGCCCCTACTTGAGCCTCAGTTTCCTCCTCTGTCAAATGGGGATTGGCCTGGCCACGGAAGGTCCTTCCAGCTCTCTAGATAGGATTCTGTGAAAGTCCTTCACCTGGCAAGTATCAGAAGCAGGACCCAGAGACTGCCTTTAATTCGAGATAGCAGGGGTGGGAGTGGAAGTGGGGGTGGGGTTGAGTGGCGCCTGGCTCATTCACCCTAAGGGGGACTGCCCTTTCTCTGGGCCTCCGTTTTCTCCTCTGTAAAAGAAGGCTAAAAACGGCGCCACACTGGGGGGGGGCAGCGCCCTCGGTTGGGAGGGCGCCCCGGCCCGGCCCGGTCAAGGGCTTGGCCAGACGTGGGCCCCAGGCCGGGCTCTCGCAGCAGCTGCGAGGGGGGGTGGGGGGGGGAGGTGTGGACAAGCAGGTATTGTGAACCGCCCTCTGCGCGTCCGCGAGGAGGGGGCCCGGGTCCGTGCATACACGCGCACACGCGCAACGCCCCGCACGCACCCGCCGGTTCCCTTGACGATTCGGGACGTGCGTGGGCGTGCGTGACCGCATCCCCCGCCCCCGGCGCCAAGCTTGGGGGGTCGGGGCAGGTGGAGCGGGGCGGAGAGCGCGCGCGCGCGCCCCCATCCCCGCCCGCCCAGAGCGTTCCTCCGGGCCGGGCAGCCCCCGCCCGCCCCCGCCCGCCCCCGCCCGGCCCGGCCCGGCCCGCAAGCTCCCACTCTCCTGCTCGCTCGCACGCACGCACGCGGCCGGTAGCCCGCACGCTCGCGCAGGGCATGCAGGTGCGCCTCCGCGGCAGGTACCTCAGACATCCATCCGGGCCCCCCCCAGCCGCGGGGGCGGCCCGGGCCGCGCGCTCTCCGAGCGGGCGGGGCAGCAAAGCCGGAGCCACGGCGCCCCCACCATTGGCCTTGACCCGATCGCGCTAGGCCGGCCGTCCTCTCCCCAGCATCCCGGCCCCCGCCCTGTGCCATCCCAGCACCAGCCCCCAGCCTGGCCACACGTACCGCGCCCCCCCCCCCCATCCTTAGCCTTGCGCCCTGAGCAACGAGTACTGCCCCCCCACCCCACCCCCCCCGATCTCAGTCCGGGCATTTTCTGGTCCTAAACTGCACCAGGGACTCCCACACTGCACCCTGACTTTCAGCCCTGCATGACGTCCCCGTACTACACCCAGGCCCCCCAAACGCAGTATGGCTTCCCTCACAGTCCTTTGGTACCCAGCACTGTCTCCCCCCCTCATACTATTCACTGCTTGTCCCTCTTCCTCTCTCCCCTCTTCCCCCCCCCCCCCCCAGTCAACATCCCTGCATCTGTGATACCCTTCTTCCCCCACCCCCTCCCCCGGGTTTCCTAGAGCCCAGCTCCATCCCCATGGCCCGATCTCCAAGCGTACACGCAGCCGCTGTTTCTCCAGCTCCAACACCTAGGTGTAGATTTCAAGAGCTGGGGTGCTGAGGGGGGAACTTGGGCCAACTGGGGGCTCAGGGCGAGAAGGACTTACCCGGCCATGGTCACCGGTCCAGGCAGCAGCGGGATCTTGCGGGTGGGGCGGGGTTGTGAGGCTTTGGGGGAAGGCTAAAATAAAATACAGTAATAAATAAAATAAGATAAATCCCCGGAGAAAGGCCAGGTCTCGGCCAATGGGGTTGGGAAAAAGAGGGGGGGTGAGGTGGGGGTGGGGGAACAGAGGAAGAGAGGGATGAAGGAGAGAGAGAAAGGGGAGGGGGGAGAGAGAGAGAGAGAGAGAGAGAGAGAGAGAGAGAGAGAGAGAGAGAGAGAGAGAGAGATGGGAAAAAAGAGAGAGAGACAGAGGGCGGGGGCGGGGGTGGCTGCCGCCAGCGTCCTTCCACTACATACATACGGCACCGGCACCGGACGGGTGGAGACGCGACACGCCACGCAGGTCTCCAGCCGCAGGTCTTCAGCCGCAGCTCTGAGATCTCTAGGAGGGAGGACACGGACAGCCGGAGGGGAGGGGAGGGATGGGGTGGTCTGTGGAAGACGGGAGAGGGGGTAGTGGAGGGTGGGGGAAGGGGAGGGGAAGGGAGAGGGTGGTCCCTGGAAGGAGGGAGAGGATGGTAGAGGGAGGGGAAAAAGAGGGTGGTCCCAGGAAGGGAGGGAGGGTAGGCTGTTCTTGGAGGGAGGGTGACTGGGTGGTCCCTGGAAAGGGAGGGCACTAGAGAGAAGGTGCTCCCTGGAGAGAAGGGGAGGAGAGATTGGTTCTGAGAGGGAGGGTGAGCCATGGAGGAAAAGAAGGTGGGCTATAGACACACGAAGGGAAGAGCCGGTGGTCCTCGGAGAGAGGGAGGGGGGTGAGGGCTTCCCTAAAAGGACAGAGAAGGGGAGAGCCTGGAGGGGGATGAGGGAAGAGCGGGAGTTGCCCCTTCTTAGGTCCAAGCCTCCAAAATACTTGGGTTTTGATTGATGGGTTCCTAAAAGGAGCAAGAAAGTGATTTATGTGAATCGAAGGACACGTTTGGGTGCCCGGATGGAAGCCTGGCATGTTGCTAGTGCTCTTACCGCACCCCCTCCCCAAATTATTTTCGATTTCATTTGCATATATTTTGAATTGGATTATCCGCGTCCATGTTGATTTTCCCCAGTAGAAAGTAAGCTTTTTGAGGGGCCAGAGGCACACCCCCACATTGCTTCTGTGGTTCTCTCGCCCAACACGGTGTCTGCCACGCAAAAGGTGTTAAATAAATGCTTATATCCAATCGAACGAGAAGAGAATTGTATCTGGGGGACTGGGGGAGGAAGGGAAAAAGGACAGTGGTTCCCAAAGGAGGGGGGGGGAGAAAGGAGAATGTGGACTTGAAGGAGAAGAAAGGGGGGAAGAGGGGCCGGTTTGTGGAAAAGGAGAGGGAGATGATAAAGGGCAACAGGCAGACCGTGAAAGGAGGTGGAGACAGGAGGGAAAAGATAGTTTGAGGAGGTGTGAGAAGGAATGAGGGGAGGTGAACGTTCAGTGGCTCCCCATTGCCTGAAGGGGAGGGGGTGAGTCCTTTCCTTTTCCCGGCAGAGGCCTGGAGCCCCGGGGGGGGGGGGGGGGGGAGGGCAGTGGGTAGGGGTACGAGGCTTCCTTAAGAGCCAGGGACACCTAGCTTTTCCTATTGTTTCTATTTCTACTGGGAAGGCAGTTGGAGACCAGATCCGGTGGGGGATGGGGAAGTCCTTGGAGAGAGAGATTGTGCTCTGGAATCGGGGCAGAAGCAGTTGCTTTGAGTGGGTGGGGAGGCCACAGTTAAGGATTGAGACTAAGTGATACTGTGCGACTGGGCAGAAGAAGGGGAGGTGAGCGAGTCTGGACGCCAGGGTGCCCGCTAGGCCCGAGAGCCGGGTGAGGGCTTCCTTTATCCCCTACTTCTTGATTTCAGCAAATCTGTTGAAGCTGCGCGAGCGCACTCCCGTTTCCCCTCTGTCCCCTCCAGCCCCCATCAGAGCCCATCTCAGGGGCTCCCTTCTCCACTAAAGCTTTCCCGACCCCCCAGTCTGGCTGCCCACCCTCCCAAACGACTCGCTGGCTAATTTTGCTGATGTTTTCTGGGTATATTTAGTGTATTTGCTCCCCCCCCACCTCCCCAGTAGAATGTTAGGGGGGCACAGTCTTGTTTTCCTTTGAATCGTGGATCTCATGAAAAAACTGAGCACGGGCCATGGGAAATGGCCGCCCCCAGACCCACTCTGTTGGAAGCTGTGCAAAGGGAGGCCGAGTGGAGAGGCTGAGAGAGGGGAGAGGCTAGGAGGCTGGGGCAGTCCTGACCACGGCTTTTACAAGCTGGGCTGTGTCCAGAGGAAAGCAGTGGGGCTGGGGACAAGGGGCTTTGGGGCCTTTCAACATGACCACGGGGGGAAGGGCCAGGGGAAACAGGAGAGTATCCACAAGCACTGGAAGGAGCAGTTTATGAAAGGGACTCGATTTTCTCTGCTTAGCAATACTTTTTCCTCAACCCAGCTGGCCGGCGGTGGAGTGGCCTGCCAGGGGGCAGGGGCTGACTGACTGACTGACTGGGAGGCCCCTAGACTTCGGAACTTGGTGTCAGGGAGGCCTAAGTTGGCTGCCTGTCTCCAACAGCTGTGTGACAGTCACTTTCTCTCGGCCTCAGTTTCCATATCCATTACATAAGAGCACCTGCCTCCCAGTGGCTTTGTAAGGGTCGAATGAGATAATGTCTGGAAGCATTTTGTAATCTCTACATACATACTACCTGCCATCCTCCTCCTCCTCCTCCTCCTCCTCCTCCTCCTCTCCTCTTCCTCCTCCTTCTCCTCCTCCTCCTCTTCCTCCTCCTTCTCCTCCTCCTCCTCCTCCTCCTCCTCCTCCTCCTCCTCCTCTTCCTCCTCCTCCTCCTCCTCCTCTTCCTCCTCCTTGTCCTCTCCTCTTCCTCCTCCTCCTCCTCCTCCTCCTCCTCTTCCTCCTCCTTCTCCTCCTCCTCTTCCTCCTCCTCCTCCTCCTCCTCCTCCTCCTCTTCCTCCTCCTCCTCCTCCTCCTCCTCCTCTTCCTCCTCCTCCTCCTTCCTCCTCCTTCTCCTTCTCCTCCTCTTCCTCCTCCTTCTCCTCCTGCTCCTCCTCTTCCTCCTCCTCCTCCTCTTCCTCCTTCTCCTCCTCCTCCTCTTCCTCCCCCCTCCTCCTTCTCTTCCTCCTAGTTGTTATTATTTGTCAAGGTGTACTAAAGAGACATTCCTGTTGGGGGGATTACACTAGATAGCTTCTGAAGTTCCTTCTAACTCTACAGTTATGTAGGGTCATGGGCAAGTCACTTTCCCTCCTGGGCTTCAGTTTCCTTTTCTGTAAAATGAAGTGATTCGACTACTTAGCCTTGAGTCCCTTCCAGCCTTTGAGTCCCTTCCAGCCCTTGATCTGGGATCCCACGTGTGACTCTGGCGAAGTTCTTTCCCCTCTCAAGTCTCAGTTTCCTCCTCCGTAGACCGTGCAGGGGGAGAGCTGGGATTTTGTGACTGGGCTTGTGGGTGGTGAGGAGCATGGAAGCTTTCTGGACTGGTCAGAAATCCAAGAAGCCTGGGGTTTGACCCCATGAGCCTCCCTTCCCTGGTCCTGGTCACTCCCTCACAAGGTGTGCAGCAGAGCGGATAATTGAGGCTTTCTTTCTCAGAAGAACCCCAAGTCTGCCTTGAGCCCTGGACGCGTCCTTCGTTCTCGGGCCCGGCCCCTTTCTGGTGCCTCCCCCAAACATTCTGCTCGGGCTTCTCTCCTGGAGGCTTGCTCGGGTCCTTTTGTTAATGCGCTCCTGCCCCCCTCCCCCCTCCCAGTAGTAAAGGGGGCGGTGCCTGCCTGGTACCTTTCTATCTCCCCAACGGCCCTTTCCTCCCGGCTGGAAGCCCCGGTTTCCATCGCTTTCCCAGAAGCCCATCGGGTGCCATTTCTGCTCCCAGTTGGCTACGGGCTAATCCAGTGGCCTACTAAGCGACGGCATGATGTTCAGGTCGGGAGCGAAGCTCCGAAGGGCGGCCCCCGCGGCCTGGCCCCTGTAGTTTGCCGGCCACAGCTCGGAGCGTTCTCTTCTTCCTTGGCTATTTAAGGAGCATTCCCGAGCGGGCCTTAATGGGCTGGAGGCCTCCCGGCGGCCCGAGAGCGCGCGTGCCGGCATTCGGGAGCGCAGCCCTGCCTGGTGCCTCATTGAGAGCACCCCAGGAACCGGCCACTTATCCGCACAGGCCAAGAGGCTTTCTTTGTGCGCGCAGAAAGCGCTATTGAAAGGCAAAACGATCTTCTCCTTCTCCCCTTCTCTCGTCTCCATGGCGACCCCTGATCGGCCGCCTAATCTTCATTGTAAGGGCCCTGACTGGGCCGTGGGCCCGGGCACTGGGCTCCCTCCAACTGCGTGCGGGAGAAAGGCGTCGGGGCCCGCCAGGGCCCACTCGTGCGCGCGCTGCCGGCCGCCTCGCCCGACGGCCCGCCCGTTTAACCGGTGGCCGCTGTCCATTGTAGGGCCAGTTACCCGGCCGAGCACGAGGGCGTCCGGCCGGCGGCCGCGCTCCTCCTCGCGCGTTCTCCTGGCTCCCCGAGGCAAGAGCTCTGCACGCGCGCGCGCGCGCGCGCTCTCGGGATTTGGAAAGGTGGAATCTCCCCGCCAAGCCGCCCCTCCCTCAGACCTTTCAGCCCGGATGAGTTTATCTTTAGGAAATCACCGTATTCGTCCCACGACCTCGGGGTTACTGTTCATCAGCTGGCCCCCATTCGGCCGGCGGGGGGCTACAGAGTCAGGGGGTTTGGCTTCAGTTCCACCTGGCCCCCAGAAGCCGTGTGATCCTGGTCGAGTCACTTAATCTTCACGTGCCTCCGACCACTCCCTAGAACAGATGTCCCGAAGCCCCGCTCGGCTCCGCAAGGCGTTCGTCCCCCTCTCCTAGCATGAGTGTTCAGGAATGTTTGGCCACGGGACCGAGCGTTTGTGTGACGGGGCGCACACGAGTGTCTGGGGGGGATGGGAGGGTGAGTTGGGGGGGGAGCCACTCCCCCAATGGGGAAGGAAACCCTGCGTCTATTATTCTCTAAGCCCCGGGGCCTTCGTGCGGCCCCTTTCTCTCCAGCAGGCCTAGCCAAACGCTCCCCCAAGCCCGTTTCTTCGGGCCCACCTCCTCTCTCAGCTGTCGTCCTGGTAGAAGGCTCCCCTTCCCTGAGGTCTGAGCCTCTGTAATGGCCGCTCCGTCCCCACTTCCAGTCCGGCTTTTGCCCTTTGGGCCGAGTCACCTTTCTGCTTGTGTCTCCCCCCACTCCCCCCGCCGCCTCTGAGACCGAGTGCCGAGTCCTTAGCTTGGCTTCCATAAACTTGTTTCCCTCACCTCGCCCAGGCATTGCCTGCCACCATTCCCCCCCCTGCCTGCTTAGTCTTCCTGAGCCCCCTCCCCCCATCCCAGGTTCCTCCTTTTGTTATTCTCTGACCCCTGCCTGGAACTCCTGACTCCCCTTCTTGCCCCACCCTCCCGACCCTCCGTGCCCCGCCCCTGGCCGGACTGGAGGTAACACCTGGCTGCTAACGCCCACCGGAAGCTCCCCAGGGAAAGGGTCCGGAGGCTTGCTGGATGCAAGTGTCAACCAAATTGATAATTGGTGGGGTGGGGCTCAAGTGGTGGAAGGGCCCAGATTTCTCCCTGCCTAGCTCCTCCTACATCATTGATGTACTGTAGGAAGGTACCTCAGGCGCCATTTTGCCCAGTCTCATTTTACAGAGAAGGAAACTGAGGCCCTGGAAGGAGAAAGGATTGGGAGTAAATAACAAAGCCTGATTTGAACTGAGGTTCCCGAACTCTGAATGTGGTGCTTTTCTCACATTCCCCACCCAGCCCCCAAAGATGGAGCTGGCAGCAGCTGCAGCGGGAGGGCCCGGGTCTGAGAGGGCCTCCCACCCTGCCCCCATCTCCCCAGCAGGCTCCTCCCTGCCCCGCCCCCCTCCAGCCCGCATCGAAGGGCCACACAGGGCTTCCTATTGCACATTGGCTCTTTAATCATTCCAACAACAGCTGTCACACCAGAGGGTGCCCCAAACAGTTCGGGGAGGGGCCCCGAAGACTGCTGAGGGGAGGGGGGTGGGATGGGGGAGCAGGCAGTCCAGTCCCTTTACTACTTACTCCTGGGTCAAGAGCCCATCACTACTCTTGCCTCTCAGAGGAAGCTCAGCTTCTTGGGGCTAGGTTGGGGGTGACAGGAGATGGCGTGTGATAGAATCTTTCTCTTGGCGTGTTTGTCCTCCCGGCCCAGGGCCCTAAGATGAAACCGTAGCCCTTCCTCCCCCTGGTGCAGGGGTGGGCCCAGCCAGAATAGGGATTGGCTTGGCCAAGGCCACACACCTCCACCTGACGGTTTTCGGGGTGAGTCTGGAGGGCAAGGCCAAGTGGGCCACCAGGGAAAGGAAGAGAGGAAGCTGCTGCTAGAGGCTGAGTCAGATCCAGCTTCTAGGAAAGGCAGATCCCCTCCTTGAGTTCCCACGGGTGTTCCTTTCGATGCCATCCCTAACCCAAAGCCATCTCTTCTGGGGTTCAGAAACAGATCTTTCACCAGCCTCTTTCTGTCCGTTTAGAACGATGATCCTCTTGGCACATGGGGTGGGGGTTAATGAACTAGCTTCCACTTTCCCTGGGGACTGAGTGAGAGAGTAGATGGCAGTATCTGAGGTACAGGCAGTAGAGAAGATGAAAGGGGAGAAAAGAGGAAAAGACAGAACTGAAGGAGAGAGACAGCAGAAGAGAGGAATAAACAGGGAAGGAGAGAAAGAAGTGAGATAGAATGGGAGGAGATAGAAGTGAAGGAAATAGGGGAGGTGAGAATTGCAGGATAGAGAGGAAAGGAGAAAAAGAAGTGAGGAATATGGGAGGAGAGAGAAATGAGGGAGATAGGGGAAAAGAGAGAGAAAGAGAGAGAGAAACAGAAAGAGAGAAAGAGAGAGAGAGACAGAGAGAGAGAGACAGAGAGAGAGAAAAACAGAAAGAGAGAGAGAGAGAGAGACACACAGAGACAGAGACAGACACAGACACAGAGAGAGAAATGAGGGAGATATAGGGGAGAAGAAAGGGAAGTGAGGAAAAAAGGAGAAGGAGGGGGAAGTGAGAGAGTGAAAGAGGGGGAGAAAGGGGAGAGAGAAGGTGAGAAAAGTCAGGAAGAGAAACAAAAGGAATGAAAGAGAAATGGGAGAGAAAGACAGAGACACAGAGAGACAGAGAGAAAAAAGATGGGAGAAAATCAGGAGAGGGAGAGCAGAGAAAAAGAGGAAGGGAAAGAACTATTTTGGGGTGGAAGGAGAAAGGAAACAAGAAAGAGAAACTAGCTAGAGAAAGAAAAGAGAAGAGAAGAAAGTGAAAGAAAAGTGGAGCAGAGAAGAAAGGATAGAGAAA
Source organism: Antechinus flavipes (assembly GCF_016432865.1). Lineage (NCBI taxonomy): Eukaryota > Metazoa > Chordata > Mammalia > Dasyuromorphia > Dasyuridae > Antechinus > Antechinus flavipes. The sequence goes on from NC_067404.1 coordinate 15,321,013, forward strand.
GCAAAGAAAGGAAGGGGAGAAAAGAGGAAGAAAGAAGGCAGGACCTGGGAAAGGAGACAGAAAGCAAAAGATGGAAGAAAGGAAGATGGAAGAGAGGAGAATTGAAGAAAGGAGAGTCAAGAGAAAGGGGAAAAGACAAAGAACAGAAGGGAAAAGGTGAAGAGAGGAGACAGAGACTAGGAAAGAAGAAGAGAAATGAAAGAGGGAAAGAAAAGATGGGGAAGAAGCAAAAGGAGCACAGAAAGGAAAGCAGAGTAGAGAAAGAGCAGAGGAAAGGAGAAAGGGGAGGAGAGAGACATCCCTGCTGGGGTCGACACACTGGGACTAAACTCTATCCAGCATAAAAGCACATCAGGGAAATGCCCAGAACTGGAGCTTTGGGGAATCTGTTTTGGAGATTCAGATGGAAGGGGATGGGGAGAGTATGGGGGGGGGGGGAAGATAGGTGAGGGAAATCCTAACTGGACTGGCTGTCTCCTCAATTCTGAAAGTACCAGATCTGGGGAAGGAGTCTGCTGGAAAGCCAGGCCCCCCTCCCCCTGCTCTCCCACATGGCCTGCCTGCCCCTCACCTCTGCCTACCTCTATCTCTACTCAATGATCCAGCTTCGGACATGGCAGGTCAGGAGCCAGAGCAAGAGGAAGGAGGCCTCTCGCTCAGGACTAGGGCTAGGAGTTGGGGCAAGTTTGCAGGGAAGTCGGGGACTCAGATTCATGTTAGGTCGGAGTTTGGGGTTCAAGTGCGGATGCCGGGCAGGGTTCCCACTGGGCTAAGGGTGGGGCCGTTGGGGTTGGGGTTTACACGTGACTTCGCCTCCTCTTATACCCTCTTTGTGTCTCTCTCCTGTTGTCTCCCTTCTCAGCCAGGTTTCTTTCCCAAGGGGGTCCTGCTGCCTCCTCCCCCTCACTACTTCTTGTAGTTGCCAAATTGGATAGCCAGGCGGTCCGTGACGCAGCGGAAAGTCGCCGGCTGCACCTCCCAGTAGGGCACGGGGTTGTTGAAGAGGCTGATGCCGTTGTAGTAGGCCCGCTTCACACCAAAGCCCACAGGGCAGAAGTCATTAATGCCCACTTTGGTGATGTTGTTGGAGTGAAGGTAGACCACCTGTCGGGGGGTGGGAGGGAGGAGAGACCTGGTTAATATGTGTGCTGATGAGCCCCCCCCCAGGGCTTTGCCACGGAGGCCAACATGGTGGGGTGTACTTCCGGGGCCTCCGAGAGCCTGTGGTTCTCATCTCTTTTCCTTGGACCTGCTTCCTTTCCTCTGATGCCCTCTAGCCTGAGATACATGCGAGAGGAGACTAGTAGTCAGTGGCAAAGCCAGGTACTACCCCCCCCCAAATTCAGCTCCCCTTCTCTTGATTCCTCTCCCCTCTGCTTGTTTTCTTTCCCTTTGGAACCCCCTTTATTGTTAACAAATTCCCTTCAGGGGACAGCTCTCCCTCTCCAATTGCAGCCATTTAATGTTCATCAGTTGAGCTTTCTCCCCGAAGACACCCCGTCTATGGCCCCCTGCCCAGGGCCGCTCCTTTGTTCCTGACCCCCCTCCCAGCCCCAGGAAGGAGAGCTGGACTCGTGGGCCACCTCGTGTCTTTCCAAATTCTCTTCCTCCTCTTCGGGCCTTATCCGTTCTCCTGCCACTCCCCGCTTCGCTCACCACCTGGCTGTCACCCCCGAGCCGCCCCCTTGGAATCCCCGGGTTTCTAGGTTCCTTAGAAAGCTCGCCCTTGCACCCCGGCTCCATTTTGCCTCCGCCACACACAGGAGTCATTGTGCTTCATTGTTCCAGGGGCCATGATCTCTAGGTGGGCTCTGCTCATGGGCTTGGGATGTCCAGTCCTGAATTTACTATTGGTGGCTTTATGACTAAATCCTAGCCTGCCACTTCCCGAGTGAGCTTGGGAAACAACGGCAGTTTCCCTGGTGCTAAAGGTGAAGAGAAAGCGCTTGTGCTCATTCTCTCCTCGGTCTCCTCCTCTGACAAATGAGGGGCCCACACTAGCTTTCGGGGGTCCCTTCCGAGTCTAAAATCACAGATCTTTGGATGATCTGAGAGAGAGAGAAGGAGAAGAAACTGAAAGCTGTAGGATGCTTAGATGGCACCACAGTGCACAGAGCGCCGAGTCTGGAACCAGTAAGACTCCTTTTTCTGACATCCAACCTGGCCACTTACTAGCTGTGTGACTCGGGACAAGTCACTTCACCCTGTCTGCCTCAGTTTCCTCATCTGTAAAATGATCTGGAGAAGGAAATGGCAACCTACTCCAGTGTCTTTAGCAAGTAAACACCAAAAGGGGTCACAAAGAATGGGACATGACTGAAATGACTGAACCGAAAGAACTTGCTTGTCATGAAAGCTGCTCCAAAGTAGGCAGTGCTGTTCTCTCTCTCTGTCTCTCTCTCTCTCTGTGTCTCTGTGTCTCTCTGTTCTCTCTGTGTCTCTGTCTCCATCTTTCTGTCTCTCTCTGTCTCGGTCTCTGTCTCTCTTTCTGTTTGATTCATGGTGGGAAAGATCTTGTTTGCCATCCACGATCACCTGGGCCTCCCCTCACTCTCAGAGAGCTCAGAGGCAAGAGCCCAGAAGATCCTCTGAAGGGAAGGAGGTCTAGAGAGGACTAGCCGGGCTTTGGGGTCTCCCTCCTCCGGACACAGTTGGAGACTCGTTAGCTCTTTCTTCCCTTTGCCAAAAGGTGCTCAACGTGGGCCTCAATGACCCCAGGTTTCTAACGGGCCCAAGGTTGAGAGAACACAGACTGGGAAATCTGGAAGCAGAATTGTGGAACATGTCTCTGCTACACGGGGTGGCCGGTGCGGGAAGGGGAGAGGAGGAATCTCTTTGGAAAAAAGATCTCTGTTTTTGTCTCTCAGTCTCTGGTTCTCATTTTACAGGGGGTGCATCTCAGAGAAGAAAAAGGAAGCGTCTTCTCCAACCACGAGAGGGCACCCTTGCTCAGTGGATGGGGAGTGTGGCGCCTGGGCAAGGCCAGCTGCGGGTTCCCTCTCTGCACCTCCCCCAGCACCAGATGGCCACAGCTGGAGGCGCCTCCATTCCCCTTTCAAAGGCACAGTGAGGGGGCTAGGGTCTTCTTTCACAGAGGCGCAGAATGTCAGGGCTACAGGGGCCCTTGAAGAAATGCAGGAACTACTTCCCCCAGAGCAGCTCACCCCATTGTGACCCATTGGTCCACTGTGACACCAGAACCAGGTGGCTTATTTTCCAGGCCAGGGCTCTTTGGCAGGAGGAGGAGGGAAAGGATTGAATCCCAAGGTCTTCACCCTGCTCCCGTCAGGCCTGAACCATGACCAGTATCTCCTGCTAAGCCACATCTCGTCCGCACGTTTGGGAGGGTCTGAGATGCCGTTCTAGCTGAAGCGAGCCCTCCCCTTTCCTGCCTAAGTGACTTGCCCAAGATCACACTACAACTAAGTGTGTGAGAGGCTGGGATTGAACTCAAGTTTTCCTTATTCTAGGCCTGGTGTTCTATGCACTCTAGCCGTGCTGTTCCTCAAACCTTCCAGCTTCGGGGTTCCCCTTTTTGGGAATCGGGGATGAGTTCGGTACCCCCTTTTCTCAGGGAAGCTTGAGGTTTGATAAACCTGAGGCTCTTTCAGAGCTCCGAGGGATCCCCAAGGCTTGTGTCTCTATTTCAAGGGCTCTTTCTCTCGGGGTTCTCTTCCTCCACCCCGACCTCTTTCTGGGCGGTCAGAAGAGGTCTTAGCCTGTCCGGTTTTCCTCACAACTGCCCCCAAGCTCCCACTGGCGTGGAGGAATGAGTTTCCTCGGTACGACTCATCCTGCAGCGGTGCATCATTTTGTGGATGGAGCCGAGTCTGGAAGGCCTGGGTCAGAATCTTGCCCCCATGCTCATTAGCCAGGTGACTCTGGGCAAGCCCTGCTACCCTCTGACTTCAGCTTCCTCATTTGTAAAATTGTACACGCTGGTTGTGAGGGTCCCGTGGGACGATGCAGAGGGCTTGGCAAAGCTTCCAGCATTATCCAGATATCTGGTGTGACTCTATAGATTCTAGCTGTGGATCTGTACTAAGAAGTGTGGATAATGGCAAATGAGTAGAGAATCTGCTTCCCTTCCCTTCTTCCAGATCTGCCTGGGAAGAATCAAGCTTGCTTCCGTTTTCCCACAGAAATTGGGATGTACGACAGTGCTTGGGAGATTAATTTCCAAAACAACGAAACGACAACTTTAGTGGAACAGAACCCATCCTGGCCTCTATTCGGCTCCCTCCCAAGTCTCCTTCTTCCTCCATGTTGACTAGATATTTCTATTATCTCTTGACACCTTTGAACAACTAGGTGGCGCTGCAGTGAATAAAGTGCCAGGCCCCGAGTCAGGAAGACTGATTTTCCTGTATTCAAATTAGGCCTCAGACTAGCTGAGTGAACCTAGGCAAGTCACTTCACCCTGTTTGCCTCAGTCTCTTCTAGAGAAAGAAATGGCAAACCGTTCCCATATCCCTGCCAAGAAAGCCCCAAATGGGCTCACGGAGAGCCGGACGCGACCGAGCAACGGTAATAACCTGGGTCCTTGCGAGGTTTACCTCGTCAGGCTTTCAGGTCGGAGGCAGGAAGGGACTCCCCTTCGCACACTGACCCAAGTAACTGGGGAGATTAGAGATGTAAAGCGATCGGGCCCGACTCCTACGGAGAACGCTGGGACCCTGGGTCTTGGCCACTCTTACCTGGAGGAATTTGAGATCGGGGAGGCCTGGGGGTACTTTGGCCAGCTTGTTATTGTCCAAGTGGAGTTCCCTCAGGGTGGGCATGAAGGTCAGACTCCCATTCTCGATCATTCGGATGTGATTGTGTCCCAGGCCCAACCTGGAACGAGAAGGAGAGCAATGATTGAATTCGAGGGGTGGGAAGGTAGGAGCCACCTTTCTGGAGCCAGCAGGCCTGTCTCTCTTCTCCAGCTGCCCGGTCTTGTTCATAACGAACTGGCATCTTTAGGTGAAGAGGGAGGGGCGAGGCAGCGCTAGCCACGACGGCCTCAGCAGCCCCTGGGCCTGACCTGTACAGCTTGGAGTACCGCAGAAGGTCCTCTAATTCAATGGCCTGGATCTTGTTGTGGTCCAGATGGAGTTCGTTCAGAGTCTCGGGAAGATCTAGAGGCGAGCGGACAGTGGAGAGAGGGATAGAATGGTCGATGTTAGTGCCAGTCAGATCCAATCTTGTCCCACACGACTCCTTCTGGGAGGGAAGGGGAAACCGGGAGGGAGATTTAAAAGGGTCTGATAGGCTTATGGCATTCTCTGGGAGGAGCAGGGCTGCAGGGAGAGCACTCGTAGTGGGCAGCACAAAGAATCATTCTCACGGGATTCTCGGCTTTATCTTAGTGGGAGCTGTTGCGCTCTGACCCATCTGTGACTTGGAAAGAGGCAAGAGTTTAGACAGAAATGTGCTGGGATGAGGGGAAATCTGTCCCTTTCCCATACACACACACCCTTATCATATAGGCTCTTGTCCATCTCCCATCAGGAAAGGGCCAGTGTGCAGAGGGGACCTGCTGCCCTGTAGCCACCCGCTACTCCTCCCACCCCAGAGGGGAAGAGATCATGTGGAATTGCACCATTAACATGGCTCTGGGACCTGGCAGTAGATCATGGTGGTCAGAAGACCCTCAACCAACTTGGCTGTGTTTCATCTCTTCTCAATATTCTCTGTAAGATCAAGGGCATGAGTTGGCAGAGAGGATCCCTATGAGCTCTTCTAGCTCTAGGATTTCTAGGGATGGTGGGAATTCTCTCTCTCTGGGTAAAACCAAGACCTCTAAAGAGTGGGAAAGAAGCAGTTACTTTCTTTTTTTTTTTCTTTTGTTCCCTTCCTCCCTTCTTTCAGCAAGGCAATTGGGGTTAAGTGACTGCTTGAGGTCACGCAGCTAGTGTCAAGTGTCTGAGGCTACATTGGAACTCAAGTCCTCCTGACTCCAGGGTCAGTGATATATCCACTATAGCGCCACCTAGCTGCCCAGTCAATTACCTTTAGGGATGCCGGTGAGCTTGGCTTCTGAGATGCGAAGGTAGTTCAGTTTCAGGCCATCGAAAGCTCCAGGTTCAAAACCGCTATTTTCCAGGGGGTTCCCTCCCATCTCTGAAAGAAAGGAGACCCACATTCCGTGAAGGGTTAGCCAAGGGAGCAGAACGGGACAGAGGCTTAGCAGAACCGACGAGGTCCATAAAGGTCAACACCCAGCTGAGCGATCCACATCCAGGAGCT